>NC_132794.1:92994597-93303510 GCF_048418805.1 Vulpes vulpes
GTGACCTGAGGTGAAGGCAGACACTTTAAGCCACCACTCAGGCGCCCCTAAAGAAAACATTTTGAGGATATGTAGTATGTCATGTATTTATTCAAAATATTGCTACAATTAACTATGGTCTTTCAAAAGCATAAAGGTAACTAAGTGTAACAGTTTTTACATTCAGCCAATATATAATGCGTCATACTTTCAGTAATGATTCTTGAATATTCTTTCATAAAGGAGGTACAAAAAATCTGTTTGATTTCAAAATGAACTAATTATTTTACTGACTAAGTTTCTGGCTCACCATTCAACTTTGTTTTACCTATTATCTTTCACCTCACAAAATACCAAAAAATAATAATAAAAATCAGAAATTCAGAAATAATCACAGTATTTCCACTTTTTGGTTTATAAATTCACATTTATGGATTAGTCTGCTTCTTTGGTAAAAATCCAGGGATATATGTAAGTTCAATGCCTTAATAACACTAACATAACAGCTAACACTAAGTGTTCACTTTTTTCATATTTTAAGCACTGTACATATTTTATCTGACTTCTCACAACCGTATGAGTTAGCTGCTATTATCTTTGTTATACAAAGACGAAAACAGTGTATTGGAGTTAAATAATTTGACCAAGGTCATAGAATTATACTTGTGATGAAGATTCTAGAGCCACACTGTCTGGACTCAAAACCTGGCCCAACACTAATTAGCTCTATGACTGAACAAATTCCACACTCCAGTTTCTTCCACACCAAAATGGTCCAACGTGGGGCAAGGATTCAATACATTAATAAGTGCAAGGTGCTAAAGAACAATGGCTGACACGTAGTGCTTAATAAATTATTATTTATAATGCTAGAGCGCACAATGTTTAACACTTGCAGCCTCTGCACAATGTACAACAGTAGTCCCCCTTATCCACGGTTGCCCTTTCCATGGTTTCAGTTACCCATGGTCAACTGCAGTTCCCAGAAGCAGATGATCCTCCTTCTACCATATAGTCAGAAGGTCGATAGTGGCTTAAGGTTACGTGACAATACCTATGCCATTTATTTCACTTCATCTTATTACATAGACATTTTTATCAGCTCATGTCATCACAAGAAGGGTGAGGACGGAACAAGAAGATACTTTGAAAAAGTACATTCATATAACTTTTATTATAGTTTTGTTCTATAAAACAACTGGCCTGCACTCTTCAAATACATCAGTATTATAAAAACAAACAAAAAGATGGACCTGCTGTGAATTAAAAGTAATTAAAGAGATACAGCAACTAAACGCAGTTTATGAGTGCCCAATTTATGAGTGAACTGTAAAGTTCATTTTTGGGCACCTGAGTGGCTCAGTTAAGTATCTGCCTTTAACTTAAGTCATGATCTCAGGGTCCTGGGATCTAGCCCCAAGGCTCCCTGCTCAGTGGGAAGTATGCCTCCCCCTCTCCCAACCCTCCCACCCCTGCTCCTGCTCTCTTGCTCCTCTCAATTAATAATCGTTTAAAAAAATGTTTAACAAAAAAGAAACCACTGCAAAATCATATGTATATTAAGCAAGAATTTACATACTTTTATGGATATATACATATTAGTAAAAGTAAAAAAAATGCAAAGGGAATGATAATTATTGAATTCATGACCATGTTTACCTCTGTAAGAGGGCAAGAAAGGGAAACAGGATCAGTAAGGATTCATATAGGCCTCGGCTGTATCTGTAATTTTTATCCCTCTGAAAAACATATATTGAAAAAAGAGACCACACAATTAGAAAATAGAAAAAAAGGGATGCCTGGGTGGCTCAGCGGTTGAGTGTCTGCCTTCAGCTCAGTGTGTGATCCTGGAATTCTGGGATTGAGTCCCACATTGGGCTCCCTGCATGGAGCCTGTTACTCCTTCTACCTGAGTCTCTGCCTCTCTCTGTGTGTGTCTGTCATGAATAAATAAATAAAATCTTTAAAAAGGGAGGGGGGGCACCTGGGTGGCTCAGTGGCTGAGCATCTGCCTTTGGCTCAGAGCATGATCCTGGGGTCCTGGGATCAAGTCCCACATCAGGCTCCCTGCATGGAGCCTACTTCTCCCTCTGCCTGTGTCTCTGCCTGTGTCTCTGCCTCTCTCTCTCTCTCTGTCTCTCATGAATAAATAAAATCTTTAAAAACAAATAAAATAAAAATTTAAAAATATAGAAAAATATATAAATATGATGGTCTATAAGGTGATCATTACATGATTTTCTGTGTATCTGAAGATATATTTTTTTTAAGATTTCATTTATTTATTCATTCCTGAAAGACACACAGAAAGAGAGAGAGAGAGGCAGAGACACAGGCAGAGGGAAAAGCAGGCTCCATTCAGGGAGCCCGATGTGGGACTCGATCCCAGGACTCCAGGATCATGCCCTGGGCCAAAGGGAGGCACTAAACCACTGAGCCACCCAGGGATCCCTGAAGATATTTGAAATATAAAAATATTTCATATTTTAAAATAAATTTTAACATTAAAGAAACCCCATTACACTGAACCAAGAAGCTTTCAAAACATATAATCTACTGAATGTCTGAAGTGGAAATATACTAATTCCCAACAAAACATATATATTCTTTTTTTTTTTAAGATTTTATTTATTTATTCATGAGAGAGACAGAGAGAGAGGCAGAGACACAGGCAGAGGGAGAAGCAGGCTCCATGCAGGGAGCCCGATGTGGAACTCAAACCCGGGTCTCCAGGATCACACCCTGTGTCAAAGGCAGGCGCTAAACAGCTGAGCCAGCCAGGGATCCCTATTCTTTTGTTTTGTCCATTAAATTTCAGGCACCAGATTTCAGTCTTCTCTTTCCAAGCAGACCCTGACATAGCAGGCTTTTCTATCTCACACTCTTGACAATGTTTCCCAATAAAGATACACACAAAAGAAGGGCTCCTGGGTGGTTCAGTCGGTTAAGTGTCCAATTCTTTTTTTTAAGATTTTATTTATTTATTCATGAGAGACACAGAGAGAGAGGCAGAGACATAGAAGAGGTTGAAAGGAGGCTCCCTGCAGGGGGACTAGATCCCAGATCCTGGGATCACACCCTGAGCTGAAGACAGACACTCAACCACTGAGCCACCCAGGCATCCCTAAGTATCCAACTCTTAATCTCAGCTCAGGTCTTGATATCAGGGTTGTGAGTTCAAGCCCTGCACTGGGCTCCAAGCTAGGCTGGAGCCTACTTAAAACACACACAAACACACACACACACACATGCATATACACGGTAGAAACAAGTAATTCAACATTCTCCAATTCAATTTAATCCTTCTGATTCTGTATTCCACCTCAAAGGGGACAGTTTTGTTTCTCTGCTGGTAATTCTGCTATTTTTATTGCCTTTTATTAACTTGTTGCTAAAGTTGTTTTCCATTTAAGAAAGAAATAACAAGAGATGCCTGGGTGGCTCAGTGATTGAGCATCTGCCTTTGGCTCAGACAGTGATCCCGGGTTCCAGAATCGAGTCCTGTATTGGGCTCCCTGCGAGGAGCCTGCTTCTCCCTCTGCCTGTGTCTCTGCCTCTCTCTCTCTCTCTCTCTCTCTCTCTCTGTCTCTCATGAATAAATAAATAAATGTTAAAAAAAGAAAAAGAAAGAAAGAAATAACAAACGAACTGCCACTGCAAACTCTGGTAACCAATCATAGAATTCAATCAAATTTCAAATAATAAAAGGTCATGTAAGATTTACTGTGTCAAATGACAGAAGCTTAGTAATCCACAACAATTTGCAATCAACTTCCCTAAAGCAAAGAACTTTTAGGGGCACCTGAGTGGCTCAGTCCATTGAGCGTCTGACTCTTGGTTTCAGCTCAGGTAATCATCTCAGGCTCCAGAGATGAAGCTCCGCATCAGGATCATGCTCAGCAGGGAGTCTACTCAAGATTCTCTTCTCTCTGGCAGCCCCCTGGCGCAGCGGTTTAGCGCCGCCTGCAGCCCCGGGTGTGATCCTGGAGTGCCAGGATCAAGTCCCACGTCAGGCTTCCTGCATGGAGCCTGCTTCTCCCTCTGCCTCTGCCTCTCTCTCTCTCTCTCTCTAACTCTCATGAATAAAGTCTTCAAAAAAACAAACAAGCAGTAATAGCTAATATTTATAGAGAACTTAAATGTATGCCAGTATTGCCTCAATGAAATTATCCTATTCAATCCACACAACCCTGTGAAATTTCTTATATTTTCCCCTTTTTCATAGTGAGAGAAACTAAGCGAGGCTAAGTTCTCCAAGGTTCCCTGGATGATAAGTTGCAAGACAAGTTTCAAACCCAGACTCCAAAAACTAGGTCCTTAAACATAATGTGATGCTATCTCATGCCTTATTGACTGTCTTTATTGCTCAAATGTCACCTAACATATGCCCTGTGACATTTAATGTTTTGTGTTCACAAATGTTGTCTAAGTAGCTCATAATACTACACTTCTTCAACAAAAATTTACTGAGAGCCTGTATGCCAAGTATTGTTGACTACTGGGTCTAAAAGCATGTTAGAGTCTCTACAAATGAAAAGTAGATGAATTCTTTAGACACATGGACATCCCAGAAATGTGGGTAAATGAAAATTAAAAATAGTATGTATGTAGCAGGGGTGCCTGGGTGGCTGAATCGGTTGGGCATCTGCTTTCGGCTCAGGTCAGGATCCCAGGGTCCTGGGATGGAGTCCCCAAATCAGGCTCCCTGCTCTGTGGGGAGTCTGCTTCTCCCTCTCCCCCAACACCCTGCTTGTGTGCTCTTCTCAAATGAATAAATCAAATCTTAAAAGAAAATAAACCCACCAGTATGTACATAGCAATTGAAACTACATAAAAAAGGATGCCTGAGTGGCTCAGCGGTTGAACGTCTGCCTTTAGCTCAGGGTGTGAACCTGGAATCCCAGGATCAAGTCCCACATTGGGCTTTCTGCGAGGAGCCTGTTTCTCCTTCTGGCTGTATCTTTGCCTCTCTCTCTGTGCGTGTCTCTCATGAATAAATAAAATCTTTTTTTTTTTTTTAAAGCTACATAAAAACTATGCTTAAATTGGAAAAGAACATCATCATAAATAGTATGATAAAGTTGGGGTTTGTTTTTTGTTCTTTTGCTATTTCATTGGTAAGCTTTTATCATATTTATCTCTGTTTAAAAAACTAAGCGATAAAAAGCTGTATTAAAAAAAAAACAAAAAACAGGGCTGCCAGGGTAGCTCAGTTGTTTAGCGCCGGCTTCAGCCCAGGGTGTGATCCTGGAGACCCGGGATCAAGTCCCATGTCAGGCTCCCTGCATGGAGCCTGCTTCTCCCTCTGCCTATGTCTCTGCCTCTTTCTCTGTGCATCTCATGAATAAATAAATAAAATCTTAATTAAAAAATAATGAAATTAAATTAAATTTGAAAAAAACAGGGCAGGCCAGGTGGCTCAGCAGTTTAGTGCCGTCTTCAGCCCAGGGCATGGTCCTGGAGACCTGGGATCGAGTCCCACATTGGGCTTCCTGTATGGAGCCTGGTTCTCCCTCTGCCTGTGTCTCTGCCTCTTTCTGTGTCTCTCATGAATAAATAAATTTTAAAAATCTTTAAAAATAATAAAAAAATAAAACAGGGCAGCCCCGGTGGCTCAGTGGTTTAGCGCCGCCTTCGGCCCAGGGTGTGATCCTGGAGACCTGGGATGGAGTCCTACGTTGGGCTCCCTGCATGGAGCCTGCTTCACCCTCTGCCTGGTCTCTGCCTCTATCTCTCTCTCTCTCTGTGGGTCACTCATGAATAAATAATTTTTTTTAAAAAATATGTTTTAAGTGCTTTCTTTCTCCCATGAAACAGCAAAAACAGCCTAGAGACAGGTGAATGGACATCCCTCCTCTTAACATTCCACTGTAATTTGGCTTTAAGAAGATACTTCTGATGCACAGAAAGGCCTGCAGATACCCTAAGTAACTATCTCTATATATAAATCTTCCTACAATTATAAACTTTTGGAAACTTGTAGCTAATTGTACATTTTCATGCAATAGAATCAAATCTTAGAACTGAAAGAAATCTTGCAGTACATCTCCTTCAGCCCTCTCATTTTACAGACTGATTATTAAATTCTAAAATCCAAATTCTAGGTTAGTGAGAATAAATGCAGAAACCCATAAGAGCTGAAATTGTGTTGGCTAATAATGCAAAAGAAATGTATTTCAGAAATAAAGTCTGTGTGTGCTAGCATCAGCCCACCATGTGGAGTTCTGATTTTAATTACTAACTAGCTGCGTTTTACTGAACTGAACTTCTACAGGCCTGGATATCTTCATCTGGATAAATTCCAACCATTGTTGAAAAGTGTCCCAGTAGGGGCTCCTAGCTGGCTCAGTGGTAGAGCATGCACCTCTTGATCTCAGGGATGTGAGCTGGGAGTCCAACCTTGGGCATGAAGCCTACTTAAGTAAAATGAAGAAGGCAAAATGTCCTGGTAAATATCAAAAAAAAAAAAAAAAAAAAAAAAAAAAAAAGACCTCAATCACATCAAGTTTCCATGGTAAACGGTTCTGTCTCAACATTCTTCCTTTCAGGTTACAGTTAGCATAATTTGCATCCGCTGTCTTCAGAGGCAAATTTAACGATGTGCAGACATTACAAAACAAGTACAGCTCAATTAAGAGGCCGTCTGCACCGGGACACGCATACGCGTGCGCACGCACACGAGCCTATAAAGGTGACTAGTCACTGCGGAGCCCTGCGCGCGACCACGCATCCCTCGAACCTAGCGGCCCCGCCACGGGCAGCACGGGGCGGCACGGGGCGGCACCGGGCGGCGAGCTCTACCTGCTGCTTCTAAAGGCTGGGGCCTACTAGCGTCAAGCCCTCGGACGCCACATGCTTACACGTCAGGGCTCGGGCCTCCGAGCTGCATCGCGCCCTCAGCGCTCCGCAGCCTCGAGGGTCCCCGGGAGGGAAAGGAACCGGCCGCCACCGACAGCTGCCCGACTCGGAGCCGTTAGGGAATAACGAGCACGGCTGCGGCGGCTGGCGACTCGACGGGCGCTTTCCAGGAAGTGCTGCGAAGGACCCAACTGGACGCGGGTACCAAGCTGGCATTTCCTGCGGCTGGGACGGCGCCTCCGAGCACCGCGGCTCGCTCGCTCCTCGAGGCGCACCCGGAAGGCGCAGGCGGCGGAGGCCCTCGAGAGGCGGAAGGACGCCCGCGCCGGCCGGGGAAACTAGGCACGACCGGGCAAAGAAGCGCCCGCCTCGGGCGGGGGGGCTGCCTCCCGCGTGGGAACAGCGAGGGAACAGGACACGGCGCTCGCGGCTCCACAGAGACCGACGGAGGGCCGCGCTCCGCGGGGAAGGCGGGCCCGGCGAGCCGGCGGCGGGGAAACAATGGCGCGGGCGTGACGTGGGGCTGGGGGCGTCGCCGCGGCGCGGAGGCTCGGGCGGCTCCGAGGCGGGGCGGGGGGGCCGTGCGGGGCCGCGGGGCCGCGGGGCCGAGGCCGCGGGCGCCGCGATGGAGAAGGGCCCGAGGAGCGCAGCGGCCCGGGCGGGCCGGGGCCGGGGCAGGGGCAGGGGCCGGGGCAGGGCCCGGGGCAGGCGGCGGCCCCCCGACCCCAGTCGCGCGCTCGCTCGCTCGCTCGCTCGGCCGCTCCCTCCCGCCCTCCCGCGGGTCCCGCCGCACTCACCGACCCGCCGCACGGCAGCAATCCCAGCGCGCAACTGCCGCAGCCGCCTCGGCGCGCGCCTTCCCCGCCCCCGCCGCCCCGGCACCGCCCCCAGCTCGCGCCCGGCCAGGGACCGGTGCGCTGTTCCTTCCCCGGCTCCGCCGCAGAACCCGGCCGCCGCGACGCTCCCTAGCCGCGCTGCCGGAGAGGAGCCCCCACGCGGGCTTGTGCCTCAGGCCCTAGCGTGGGTTTGAGAGGCCCACGACAGCACAGGAGCTGTGGCCGAGCCGTGGGATAACGCACGCTCGCGGCCCTTACGTGTCTTTTCGGTCTCCATCCCTTGGCCTTGCTGCAAGGCCCTGGACCACCTTACCTTGCCCAGTCCTACACTCTGACGCTTTTCCTTAGGGGGATGGGGCACCCTTTTTCCCCCAAACACTGAATCTTCTAGTCAAACGGACCCCAGAGCCCCTCTAGTCCAGACCCCCATACCCCATAAGCACAGGCTTGAATCTCAGCTTTGCAGTTCGTCAGAATGGGTTGGAATTCCAGGTCCACCACTTAAAAATTGTGTGACCTTGGGCAAGTTACATGACCTCACTGTACCAAGTTCCCTCATCCACAATACAGGAACAGATAACAATAGTACCTACCTCATAGGGTGTCACAGGATGAAATAATAGAGGGAAAGTCCTCGGCACAGCCTTGGCACACAGCACTCAATAAATATTAGTTATATCGACCCCCCACCATAACCAAGTCGTTAGACTCCCCAGTGACAAAAGCCCACTATTTCCAAAGCAAGGCATTCCTCCCTTTTGGCAGCTCTTAGACCAGTTAGAAAGTGTTTCTGAAACATCCACTCTCTGGCCCACGTCCTCTCCCTTGGGAGCCTCAGAGAACAAACAGGTCTAATTTCTCTTTGACCTTCTACTTTATAGACATTTGAAGATTTCTGCCCCAGGTTCTCTGTTATTCTAGACCGGTGTCTCCCATTACTGGAGAAGGGAAAGTCTTTGTCCTCATTGTCTTCATGTGCCTAGTAGGTTAGAATGTGGCTCCTTTAGAGTATATCACCCAAAATAGAACCAAATGTTTGTAGTACCATCAAGAGCAAAGCAGTACCCTAACTTCCTCTTTGCAGGACTTCCATTCAGGCAATAAAGTTCATGGCACCCACACTATTGACTCATAGAACTTGCCTTCAACTAAAACTCCAAGACTTTTATTTTTTTTTTTAATTTTATTTATTCATGAGAGGCACAGTGAGAGGCCAAGACATAGGCAGAGGGAGAAGCAGGGCCCCTGCAAGGAGCCCGATGCACAACTCGATCCCAGGCCCAGGACCCTCAGGATCAAGCCCTGAGCCAAAGGTAGATGCTCAACCACTGAGCCACCCAGGCATCCCCCTCCAAGACTTTTTAATTTTTTTTAATTTTTTAAATTTATTTATGATAGTCACACAGAGAGAGAGAGAGAAGCAGAGACACAGGCAGAGGGAGAAGCAGGCTCCATGCACTGGGAGCCCGACGTGGGATTCGATCCCGGGTCTCCAGGATCGCGCCCTGGACCAAAGGCAGGCGCCAAACCGGTGCGCCACCCAGGGATCCCAATTTTTTTTTAATTTATTTATGATAGTCACACAGATAGAGAGAGGCAGAGACATAGGCAGAGGGAGAAGCAGGCTCCATGCACCAGGAGCCCGACGTGGGATTCGATCCCGGGTCTCCAGGATCGTGCCCTGGGCCAAAGGCAGGCGCTAAACTGCTGCACCACCCAGGGATCCCCCCTCCAAGACTTTTAAATAAGTGTTCTGCTGGAGCGATTTCTATCTCTTTTGTGTTTTTTTTTTAAGATTTTATTTATTTATTCATGAGAGACAGAGAGAGAGAGGCAGAGACACAGGCAGAGGGAGGAGCAGGCTCCATGCAGGGAGCCCGATGTGGGGACGTGGGACTCGATCCCAGGACTCCAGGATCACGCCCTGGGCCAAAGGCGGCGCTAAACCGCTGAACCACCTGGGCTGCCCTCTTTTGTGTTTTGCGTTTTTTTTTTCTTTTGTGGCTTTTGAGCCAACTTCAATTAAGGTCCGCTGAGGACAGGCTTGGGCCTCTCACCTACTAGCTTTTTCAGGGTATGTGAGTAAAAGGAATAGGAGTTGAAAGTTAGTCTAATGCCACCTTTCAACCAAGTGCTTTTGGAAAAAGTTTAGGGTTTGTGTCTAAAGACCATGCCACTAAGCAAATAATATGTATAATCTCAATGTATGTATATGTATAATCTCAATGAGCAAAAAAAAAAATGCATGTACACACACACAAAAGACTAACAGGAAATATGTAATTGAATATGTTAGTAGTGCTTTTTTTCTCAGTGATAAGATTCAAGGTTTCTTTCCCTCTTTATACCTCTCTATAAATTTTCCAGATTTTCTTTTTTTTTTAATTTTTATTTATGATAGTCACACACACACACACACACACACACACACAGAGGCAGAGACACAGGCAGAGGGAGAAGCAGGCTCCATGCACCGGGAGCCTGACGTGGGATTCAATCCCGGGTCTCCAGGATCGCGCCCTGGGCCAAAGGCAGGCGCCAAACCGCTGCGCCACCCAGGGATCCCTATACTACTTTTATAATCAAGAACTTTGTTTCCAAAAAGTCAGAAAAAATTTTTCAAAAATCAGAGATACGTGGAAGATGGCACCGAAGGCGAAGAAGGAAGCCCCTGCCCTTCCCAAAGCTGAAGCCAAAGCAAAGGCTTGGAAAGCTAAGAAAGAGGTGCTGAAAGGTGTGCAAAGTCACAAAAAAAATTTCCGTAAGTCACCTACATTCCGACGACCCAAGACCATTCATCTCTGAAGGCAGCTCAAATGTCCTCGAAAGAGCGCCCCCAGGAGAAACAAGTTTGATCACTATGCCATCAAGTTCCCCCTGACTACTGAGTCAGCCATGAAGAAAATAGAAGACAACAACACACTGTGTTCATTGTGGATGTCAAGGCCAATAAGCACCAGATCAAACAGGCTGTGAAGGAGCTCTATGACATTGATGTGGCCAAGATCAACACCTTGATCAGGCCTGATGGAGAGAAGAAAGCATATGTTCGACTGGCTCCTGACTATGATGCTTTGGATGTTGCCAACAAAATTGGGATCATCTAAACTGAGTCCAGCCAGCTATAAATATAAATATAAATTTTTTGGCGACTTCCCTGACTCTGGCCACCTCTCCGAGTCATGGAACCTCGCCAAGGAGCGCTCCCCATTAAAGCACTCTCGAACCTACAAATAAATAAATAAATAAATAAATAAATAAATAAATAAATAAATATAAATTTTTTCCTCTCTAAAAAAAAAAAAATCAGGCATCCCGGGTGGCTCAGCGGTTTAGCACCACCTTCAGCCCAGGACCTGATCCTGGAGACCCAGAATCGAGTCCCACATTGGGCTCCCTGAATGGAGCCTGCTTCTCCCTCTGCCTGTGTCTCTGCCCGCTCTCCCCTCCCTGTGTCTCTCATGAAGAAATAAAATCTTTAAAAAAAATCAGAGACATGTAATAACATTAAAAATTGGGAAATGGGGGCTCCCTGGGTGGCTCGGCAGTTTGGCGCCTGCCTTTGGCCCAAGGCACAATCCTGGGGTCCTGGGATCGAGTCCCACGTCCGGCTGCCGGGGTGCAGCCTGCTTCTCTCTCCTCCTGTGTCTCTGCCTCTTTCTCTCTGTGTCTATCCTAAGTAAAAATAAATAAATCTTTTTTAAAAAATTGGGAAATGCAGGCACCTGGGTGGCTTGTGGTTGAGTGTCTGCCTTTGGCTCAGGTCCTGAGATCGAGTTCTGCATCAGGCTCCGTCCAGAGAGCCTGCTTCTCCCTCTGCCTATGTCTCTTGTCTCTCTGTGTGTCTCTCATGAATAAATAAATTAAATATTTTTAAAAATTAAAATTAAATAAAAACTGTAAAATAGGGATCCCTGGGTGGCGCAGCGGTTTAGCGCCTGCCTTTGGCCCAGGGCGCGATCCTGGAGACCCGGGATTGAATCCCACGTCGGGCTCCCGGTGCATGGAGCCTGCTTCTCCCTCTGCCTATGTCTCTGCCTCTCTCTCTCTCTCTCTCTCTGTGACTATGATAAATAAATAAAATTTTTTTAAAAAACTGGGAAATAAACAACAAAGAAAACATTTATAATATATAAAACAAAGATTTGTATCTGGAACATACAAAGGACTCTTAACAAATAAGAAAAAAATCTACTAGAAAAATGGGCAAATAATATAAATTGGCAGTTCACAGAAAAGGAAATAAAAATTGCTAATAAGCACACAAAAAAATGCAATCTCAGTAGTAACCAGGGAAATAGAAATTAAAACTGAGATTGACAATAATTTTCAATCTTCATAATATCAAAAGAATATAAATTGGCACAGCCACTTTAGAGAGCAATAGGACATCTATTAAATCCATGTTTTGGGATACCTGGGTGGCTCAGCGGTTAAGAGTCTGCCTTGGGCTCAGAGCATGATCCTGGAGTGCCAGGATCAAGTCCCACATTGGGCTCCTTGCATGGAGCCTGCTTCTCCCTCTGCCTGTGTCTCTGCCTCTCTCTCTCTCTCTGTGTCTCTCATGAATAAATAAATAAATAAATAAATAAATAAATAAATAAATAAATAATAAAATAAATCTTAAAAAAAAAATCCATGTCTTAGCATGTCACTTCTAGTTATATACCATAACTCCATGTACATATGGAAGTGTATACATGATAATTACTATGATATTGATAATAAAGAAACTTTAGAGTCAGTGCCCACCAAAAGGGGAATGGCTATATAAAATGCACAATATTCATAATGCAATTCTGTAGAGAATTTAAAAGAAGTGACTTTAATCTATACATTAATATAGATCTATCTCAAAATCATATAGTTGAGGGGTACCTAGGTGGTTCAGTCCATTAGACATCTAACTCTTGATTTAGGCTCAGGTCATGATTATAGGGTCCTAATATTGAGTCCTACCTCAGGCTTGGTGCTGGATGTGGAGCCTGCTTAAGATTCTCTTATTAAGAAGAGCACATGATGTAATGAACATTGAATATTATATAAGACTGATGAGTCACTGATCTCTACCTCTGAAACCAATAATACACTATATATTAATTGAATTTAAATAAAAACATTTTTAAAAGATTCTCTCTTCTTCCTCTGCCTCTCCCCCTACTTGCTCCCTCTTTAAAAAAAATCATATAGTTGAATGTAAAAAGTTGTAGTATAAATATAATATGTAAATTATATATAATTGATATATTTTTTAAAAATCTTTCTCAAAATGCTTACCTTCTGTCTAACCCTGAAAAATCATCAGACAAAAAGAAAAAAAAAATCATCAGACAGGGCAGCCCTGGTGGCGCAGCGGTTTGGCGCCGCCTGCAGCCTGGGGTGTGATTCTGGAGACCCGAGATCGGGTCCCACGTCGGGCTCCTTGCATGGAGCCTGCTTCTCCCTCTCCCTGTGTCTCTGCCTCTCTCTCTCTGTGTCTATGAATAAATAGATAAAATCTTTTTATTTTATTTTATTTATTTATGATAGCCACACAGTGAGAGAGAGAGGCAGAGACATAGGCAGAGGGAGAAGCAGGCTCCATGCACCGGGAGCCTGACGTGGGATTCGATCCCGAGTCTCCAGGATCGCGCCCTGGGCCAAAGGCAGGCGCCAAACCACTGCACCACCCAGGGATCCCGATAAAATCTTTTTAAAAAAATCATCAGACAAACTCAAATTAAGGAGTATTCTACAAAATACTGGACCTGGGGCAGCCTGGGTGGCTCAGCGGTTTAGCGCCGCCTTCAGTCCAGGGCATAACCTGGAGACCCGGAACTGAGTCCCACATCGGGCTCCCTACATGGGGCCTGCTTCTCCCTCTGCCTGTGTCTCTGCCTCTCTCTCTTTCTCTGTTTCTCTCATGAAGAAATAAATAAAATCTTTTTTAAAAAACTAAAATTACTTCAAAATAAAATGTTAAAACACTTTGCAACTCTTCTGTAAATCTAAAATTATTTTCAAAATAAAATGTTAAAATACAGACATAAATATCATTATTTCTTATTAACACTGCTATAGACAAATTCTAAATTCATATGTGAAACCTAATGCCCAATGTGATGGTATATTGAGGTGTGGCCTTTGAAAGGTAATTAGGTCATGAGGG
Organism: Vulpes vulpes; assembly: GCF_048418805.1. NCBI lineage: Eukaryota > Metazoa > Chordata > Mammalia > Carnivora > Canidae > Vulpes > Vulpes vulpes. The sequence continues at coordinate 93,008,419 of NC_132794.1, forward strand.
CAGGGCCCTGATAAATGTAAGGAGTGCCTTTATAAAAGAGATCCCAGAAGCCTTCCTACCCATTCCACTCTGTCCTTACAGACAACAAGAAGACAACTGTCTCTGAATCAGGAAACAGGCCTTCACCAAATCTACTGGTGCCTTGCTCTTGGACTTCCCAGCCTCTAGAACTGGAAGAAATTTCTACTGTTTATAGGCTACCAAGTCTCTGGTATACTGTTATAGCAGCCCAAACTAAGATAATCACACATTACATTTGTAAAAGATTTTTAAAAGATTTAAAAGACTATAAGGTGACATGCCAAACTTTAATCAGAAGTTATACCCCTCCTCCAAAAGCTATCTCTGAAGATGGGATAAACGGTCAAGACTGAGGATAAAGGGAGTTTAGCTTAGTTTTACTGCATTTTGTTTTTGTTTTTTGGTTTGTTTTTTGTTGTTGTTGTTGTTTGTTTGAGAGAGAGAGAGAGAGCACATGTGTTGAGAGGCAGAGGAAGAGGGAGATAATTTTAAGCGGGCTCCATGCCCAGTACCCAGCCAGGGGTGGGACTCGATCTCATGACCCTCCTAACTAAGATCATGACCTGAGCCGAAATCAAGTCAGACGCTTAACCAACTGAGCCACCTAGACACTTCTAGTTTTACTGTTTCTGAAGATAAATGTATTCATGTAGTGTTTTTATAACTAGAAATTAATTTTTTTAATTGCAAAAGAAAGGTAAAGGGCAGGACATTTGGCTTAATGACTTTCTGGAGAAAGACAAACCATACCAACTATGAAAGAACCTTCTAACAGAAGACTGGGAAGCCTGAGGAAGCAATGAGGAGCCTTAAGTGGCTTGCTTGGGGTCTCTAACTTGGCATTAGCTGAAAGGCCTGGGCAGTGAGTGCTTCGCAAGAGAGGCTGTCCTACTGTGGCACTAGGTGTCCTTTCACCAAACTGCCTGCCCAGTACCCACATGGCTGTCCTACCCCTCTGATTTACATGATTTTCCCCCAGAATACAGTAAACCTTGAGTCACCCAGAATGTAAGCAGCATACACAGGTCACACTCATCAGTTTTTTGCTCCTTGGCAGCAGCTTTCAGAGCAATGCAAACATTGCTCAACACCCTGGCCTGGGGCCTAGACTCAGCTTCCTGCTGCCCAAAAATCTTCCTCCCAGGAAGTGTTCAGCTTTAGATCCAATCAGCCATCTCAGATGTCTCTGTTTTTCATCCTTCTTTTTCTAATAGCATCAGGTCAGCACTTACCATGATTCGTGACAGCACAGGCAGTAAGCAAGGAGACAATCAGAAAGTGTTTAGTCTAACTAGAAATGTCTAGTCCAACCTGAGAGACAGGACATCCATGTAAGACTAAGGAGCATCGACATTTCTTCAGAAATACTAGGTGAGCTCTGACCTTGTGCCTGACCCTCCTCAATAGAGACATGGGTCTTGGCCCTCTTGGACCTTTCTGAATGCTTGGGGAAGATGAGCTTTAAAAACAAACAGGGGCAGCCCAGGTGGCTCAGTGGTTTAGTGCTGCCTTCAATCCAGGGCCTGATTCTGGAGACCCGGGATTGAGTCCCACGTTGGGCTCCCTGCCTGGAGCCTGTTCTCCCTCTGCCTGTGTCTCTGCCTCTCTCTGTGTGTGTCTCTAATGAATAAATAAATAAAATCTTTAAAAAAATAATAAATAATAAAAATAAATAAATAATAAAAATTAAAAAAACAATTATTTTACTACAATTTTAGGGAAGTCAAATACAGGAAAAGCAAAAGATGCTAGGAGAGGAAAACAAAATAAGGGCTAGGTTTTGAGGTAGAGAGAGGCTCAAGGAACATGTCTCTAAAGAAATAACATCTCAGCAGAGCCCTGAAGGAAGGGTAGGACTTCAGCTAAAAAGAGAGTGCGACTTGCCTGGAGGGATGCAGGATTCCTGAAAGAGGCTCCAGAAGGTACAAAGGCCTGAAACAAGTCACTATTACAGAGTCTCAATATTGCATAGAGAATGGGAATAAGGTAAACTGAATCACCACTTCTGCCTCAACACACCTTCACTTTTATGTTTTTAAAAGCAATTCCAAAAAAATAAAAATTAACAAAAATAAAAAATAAGTAAAATAAAAAGGGATTCCATATACGGTGTGTGTGTGTGTGTGTGTGTGTGTGTGTGTACCGTGTGTGTGTGTGTGTGTGTGTGTGTGTGTGTAGTAACTGCCCATATGTCTATGTTTGAAAAAAGGGTTTGGTTGTTTTTAAAAAATGTATTTGAGTGGTACCTGGGTGGTTCGATTGGTTAAGCGGCTGACTACATTTTGGCTCAGGTCATGGTCTTGGCACCTTGCCATTAGCCCCCTTCATCAGCTCAGCAATTATTTTAGTCTGCCTCTCTCTCTCTCTCCCTCTACCCCTCCCCAAGCTGGTGTGTACGCACTTGCTTGCGCACGCTCTCTTTCTCTCTCAAATAAATAAATAAATATTTTTTAAAAATGTGTTTGAAAACTACCAGTCTAGGCTCTGGAAGACCTTGGAGACAGCCTTTGCATGGAGTCAAGTTCCAAGCTACAAGGGCTTGCTGATCTTACCCAAAGTTCATCATTTTGCTACTGTTGTCTTGCCAGGCTCTGTCAAAGGGCCATCTGCCCACTCTGATTCTCCCAGTGGTGGTGTGGAAAGACCTCAAAAGAGATCATTCACAGCAGCTCAGTACAGATCGGCAGCTTAGTCCACAGGCAGTTTCTGTCTATGAAATCAGAGGCTGAAAATAGATCATTACATGCCACAAAAGTCTTAAATTGCTTCTAACCAGGCAGCATGATGTAGGGATTAAGAAAGTGGATTCCAGAGCCAGACTCTCTGGCTTCAACTTCTGGCTCTATAGCTAACTAGTTATGACCCTGGACAGGTTTCTCAATGCCCTCATGTCTTAGTTTCCTCATCTTTAAAATGGAGGTGAGGATAATAATAGTGTCTACCTCATAGACTTGTTGAGGATTAAATGAGATCACATTTGTACAGCATTTGAGACAGGGCTGGGCATCCAATAACCACTATATAAATAAATTTGTTAAATAAAACCAAAGTGGCAATGGTATGTTTCTTTCTGTATGAATTTATGGGTGGCAAAGCCCAAAACCAGACACTTCAAGTCTTCTTCTGTTTGATGTTTTACCATTGCTGTCAAAGTGAAGGCTTTGACAGTCAAAGTAGCCTCCTACAACTCCGAGGAATTGGGATCATGTAGCCCTCTGAAACAGTAATTACCAGATTCAGGATTCCTTCATTCAGTAATCCATTTCTGGGGATTCACATGAGATGGCCATCTTTGGACTATGCCATCCAGGACATTAAGATAAACTGCCATTAGGGCACCTGGGTGGCTCAGTCAGTTGGATGTCTGCCTTTTGGCTTAGATCATGATCCTGGGGTCCTGGGATCAGGCCTATGTTGGGCTCCATGCTCAGTGGGGAGTCTGCTTCTCCCTCTCTCTCTGCCCCTCCCCCAACTTGTGCATTCGCTCCCTCTCTCTCTCTCAAATAAATAAAATCTTTAAAAAATAAAAAATAAAAATAGGGCAGCCAGGGATCCCTGGGTGGCTCAGCGGTTTAGCGCCTGCCTTTGGCCCAGGGTGCGGTCCTGGAGTCCCAGGATCCAGTCCCATGTCAGGCTCCCACGTCAGGCTCCCGGTGTGGAGCCTGCTTCTCCCTCCTCCTGTGTCTCTCTGCCTCTCTCTCTCTCTCTCTGTCTGTCATAAATCAATCAATCAATCAATCAATCAATCTTAAAAAAAAAAAAAAATAGGGCAGCCCCGGTGACTCAGCGGTTTAGCGCCGCCTTCAGCCTAGGGCATGATCCTGGAGACCCGGGATGGAGTCCCATGTCAGGCTTCCTGCATGGAGTCCGACAGAAATAAAATAAAACAAAGTTTAAAAAATAAAAATAAATAAATAGAATAAACTGCCATCTACTATCATTATTATTTTGTGAAAGGCAATTTTAACACCAAAAAAGTAGGAAAAACATAAGCACAGAATAAAAGGCAGAGCCTTAAATTGAGCTTAGTAAAAAATTGATACCCTTTTCTGTTTTTTTTTTTTTTTTCCATTTCATCTTGAGCTAGCAGCCAAGAATGGAATCCTGCCTAAGATCCATCATTTGGCTAACACTGCTCTACAAGGCCCTTCTGAGTGTTCCTGGACACACTGGACATTGTAACTAAACACCTCTCCACCTCTCCAAATGTCCACTCCTCAAAGCTAGTCTTGAACATCCCAAACTTTACAAAACTGAAGGCATTGCTAACAATCCCAGAGAGCACTGCTATGCTCAGAAGTAGACAGCCCACAATTTGGAGGAATTATTTTAGTTGTTCCCTGTGGCATTTAATGGGGCCACTCAGAACCTTGGCTCTAATTCCAAGGAGTCAAGGACTCTGAGCTACCTGGGTGTTTTAGGAAGAAACCTCCCAGTCCTCTTGACTCTCAAACCACTATCATACAACACTTCTGAAACCAGATGTGTGAGGGTTTTCCCACATCAAACAATTCTCTGTGACAACAGAGTATCAATAATTTAACTGAATTCTGAAACTGTCTGCCTAGAGATAGTGCCAGATCCCACAGGGTAAGGGCTCAGTCCCATGGACTGCCACCAGTAACAGGCCCCCAGGTTACCCACAACTTCTGTCTGACTTGGCTACAAATCAGGGATTCCCATGACCTCCTCCTCACTTGGATTTGATTATTTGCTTCAGCCACTCACAGAACTCAGAGAAACACCTACTTGCATTTACCAGTTTATTAAAAGATATGATAAAAGTGAAGAGCCGGAGGAAGAGATACATAGGGTGAGGTCTGGGAGGCTCCTAAGTACAAGAGCTTTTATCCCCGTGGAGTCAGAGTGCCATGCTCCCAGTACGTGGATGTGTTCACCAAGCTGGAAGCTCTCTGAACCCCACGTTTTTCTGGAGGCTTCATCACACAGGCATGATTGATCATTAACTCCATTTTCAGTCCCTTGCCCTTCTTAAAAGAATGAAGAAAGGGGCTGAAAATTCCCAGCTTCTAATCATGGCTTACTCTTTCCAGCAACCAGCCCTCATCCAGGGAGTTACAAGGGGTTCAGGAGCTCTGTTCCAGGAACCAGGTAAAGAGAACAACGTCTGTTTTCTATTACCTCACACTGAGCGTGCAGTATTTCCTCCCAAACATAATGAGAGCGTCCAGGAAGAAGAGTCAGGGGACAGGGACTGTCATGCTGACTCTGTTGCTAGTCTACTGTGTACTTTTGGTCAGGCCCTCAACCATTCAGAGACATACTTTACTCTTTTACAAAATGGAGGCAGCAATACCTGCTCTGCATTCCTCCAGGTTGTTTTGGAAATCAAATAAATAATGGTTATGCATATGGTATTGAAGCACTGTAAAGGAGTAGGTATTTGTTAACTCTGAGACCTCACCCCCTTCTGGTCAGGGCCCCAAGATCCCTTCCTAAGTTTATACCAAGGATACTTCCCTCCACCCTTTCCTTTGGCCTGACTAGGACTCCATAGCACAACACTCCCGGGTAGACTGCTAGGCCTTGGGTTAGAGCAGTGTGATAGGGAAGAGATGATCTGTTCTCTCTCAGAGCCCTGGTCTCCCAGGTCTCTCCAGAAGGGAGTGAGCTCCTAAGAATTAAACATACAGGAGTCCACAAATACTCTTGGAGTTGCAGCTTAGTAAGTCTGCCCAAGAATGCTTCCTGCTAAACTAACAAAGGGTGATAGCAAGAGAATGCTGGGAGACATTCCATTCCCCTGCCTCTAAGGAATCCTGGCAGCTCAACTTTCTAGTGTGTTATATCTGGAAGAAACTTTAGATCAGTGGTTCTCTATTCTGGCTGAACTTTAGAATCACCAGGGGAGCTTTTAAAAAATACCCATGCCAGGCGGTACCTCACACCAATTAAATCAGAATCTTTTGGAGACGGACCTAGACATCAGTATTTTTAAAACTCCCCAGATGACTGAAATGTGCAGCCTAGTTTGAGAACCACTGTGGTAGATAATCCAGGTCAAAGAGTTCATTTTACAGAAAGAAAAATAGGGGCCAGCGGCCCGCAGGGCGGGGTCATGCGCCGCGGCGTCTTGGGGCGCGCCGCACTGCCGGGGCTGCTGAGTGGCCCGCGGGCCCCCGGCCGAGCCTGCTCACACGCCCCAACTCGGGAGGGTCCTCCTGGACTCGAGAGCGGACCCTGGTTGCAGTGAAGCCCAATGGGGTGCAGCGGCGGCTTGTGGGGAATGTGATCCCCTGCTTTGAGAGGAGGGGCTTCAAGCTGGTGGGGATGAAGATGCTGCAGGTGCCAGAGAGAGTCCTTGTTGAGCACTACCATGACCTGCAGAGGAAGCCCTTCTACCCAGCGCTCATCAGCTACATGACCTCCGGCCCCATGGTGGCCTTGGTCTGGGAAGGCCCCAATGTGGTCTGCTCCTCAAGGACCATGATAGGACACACCGACTCAGCTGAGGCCGCCCCCGGCACCATCAGGGGGGACTTCAGCGTCCACATCAGCAGGAACATCATTCATGCCAGTGACTCCGTGGAGAAGGCCCCGAGGGAGATCCAGCTATGGTTTCAGAGCAGTGAGCTGGTGGACTGGGCAGACGAAAACCACGAGAGCAGCATCTACGCAGCCTGAGCACTCGGGCTGCCCTCAGCCACCCTATGGCCGCCCAGGATCAACTACCTCTCTCGTCCAGATCCCGAGCCCACCCCGGCGGTCTGCCCTTCTGTCCCAGACCCCGTCTACCTTCTGCTCCACCCTACCGAGGAGCTGAGCAACCAACTCTATGTGCCTTTTACTATCCTGAGCCAGTAAGAAATTGGACCAAATCGTTTCTATACCAAAGTGCCAGACAACCTTTGGGGTATCTCCAAAAGTACGAAGTATAAGCGCCCTTCCCCCAAGGGGGGTGGGACATCACTGTGTTGTGGCGGGTCGTTTAGTATAGTTCCTGCCATCTCTCAGATTAGGGATGAGGACTTCATGCAAAGTCGTAAGAGTTTGAGAGTAGAAATAAAGCTTACCTGCTCACGCCAAAAAAAAAAAAAAAAAAAAAAAAAAAGAAAAAGAAAGAAAGAAAAGAAAGAAAAAAAAAAAGAAAAATAGGCCCTGGGAGTTTAAGAATTTTGTCCAAAGTCATACAACAGATTAGTGTTTGAAATATCCATTCAATATGTTGATGATAATAACAGCTAATTTTTGTTGAACATTTACTGGCAAGCAACCTCTGCTTTACAAACATAATCTTAGTTTATCATCACAATAATCTTATGAGAAAACCAAGGCCCAAAGGGTTTACTTTGCTCCAGGTCAAAGCAGCTAAAGTGGCAGAGATCCCTGTTCAGCTGTTCAACCAAATTTGAGCAGCAGATGACAAGACAGGTGTAGGGCCCCTCCCTTTAAGGAATGTATAGTCTATCTGGAGGGCTAGTTAACAGGTGAGCCAACAATCGAAACAGTGTGATAAACATTACAGGAGAAGTAAACAATGGAAGGCCAAGGAAGTCACCTAACTGGGAAAAGTCAAAGAAGTCTTCTACAAGAAGTTACTTAGAGAAGTCCTAAAAGGTGAATGAAAAGGAGTTTAATGAAAAGAAAGAAAGAACTGGAACTAGCCAAGTGTAAAGATATGACACGTTAGAGAGCATGGTGCTCAGAGAATGCTCAGAGCCCTGTAGTAATTCAGAACGACTTGATAAGTACATTTGGGTAGCGATATTAGTAAGTGGAAAGATTAAAGAATGCAGAGACCAGATCATTAAGAAGTCTGAAAAAGGGAACCATCAAATGATTATAAACCAGACAATGAAAGGATATAAATTTGTTTAAAAGATTACTGGAGGATAAGACATCAAAAGCCCAGGCAAGAAAAAAAAAAGCAGCCTATATTAAAACTAAAAATTTTTGTGGGAAGATGGCAAGTAGGATGTCAATAATTCACCTCATCCCATGGATACAACTAGATAAAACTCACAAAAGGGCAAATAATCAGAAAACTACTCAAAGACTGGTAGAACAAACTCTACAACTAATGTAGAGACAAGGGGTGGGAAGCTGGCTCAGTCAGTAGAGCATGGGACTCTTGATCTTGGGGTTGTGAATTTGAGCCTCACATTGAGTGTAGAGATTAAAATAAATAAATAAACTTAAAAAAAAGTATAGAGACAAGGCCACACTGAAGATGTTAGGAAGGGCAGAGACACAGTGGGGAGCTAAACCTAGCAGGTCTGACCGCCAGGGGGAGGGAGCCACTGGGCACCGAGAACATCAAGAAACAGATTACAGCACTCAGAAGCCTGCATGGGGAAGATGCATCCCTCTAGCATTTGGCTTTGAGAATCAGAGGGGCTGTATTTTGTGTGTTCTCACAACCAGTGGGACTTAAAGCTTAGAACATTATTACTATTACTATTATTACTATTATTATTATTATTATTATTATTATTATTTTGGGAGTGCCTGGGTGGCTTAGTTAGTTTTAAATGTTCAACTCCTGATCTCAGCTCTTTTTTTTTAAATATATTTTTTAAAGATTTTATTTATTTATTTCTGAGAATACACAGAGAGGAGAGAGAGAAGCAGAGACACAGGCAGAGGGAAAGCAGGCCATGCAAGGAGCCTGACGTGGGACTCAATCCCGGGTCTCCAGGATCAGGCCCTGTGCCGAAGGCGGCACTAAACTGCTTGAGCCACCCTGGCTGCCCTCAGCTCAAGTCTTTTTTTTTTTTTTTTTTTAATTTTTATTTATTTATGATAGTCACACAGAGAGAGAGAGAGAGAGGCAGAGACACAGGCAGAGGGAGAAGCAGGCTCCATGCACCGGGAGCCCGACGTGGGATTCGATCCCGGGTCTCCAGGATCGAGCCCTGGGCCAAAGGCAGGCGCTAAACCGCCGCGCCACCCAGGGATCCCCCTCAGCTCAAGTCTTGATCTCAATTCAGTCTTGAGTTTAAGCCTTGTGTTGGGGTCCATGCTGGGCATGGAGCCTACTTAAAAAAAAAAAAAGTAAAATTATTATTTTTCTTTATAGTCGTTCAATAACACCCTATTATATTCAGTCAGAAATATGAAAATGGAGGAGGAATAAAAGGTTACTTGATCTCTCAAGAGCAATATAGTTTGATTTTTTGCCATACAAAAAGTTAACACTTTGCAACATTACAGGTAACTTTTATTTTCCTTATTACACGCTTCTGTATTTTACAAACATTCTATAATGAATATGTCTCATTTTTAACATTCGAAGTTTTAGGGAAAAATAAAATAAAATTTAAAAAATTATAATTATACAAAAGGAAGTTCTAGGGAAAAAAAAGTGAATGTGATTTTTAAAAATCAGTTCTTGAGAGGTACCTGGGTGGCTTACTCGGTTAAGCATCTGCCTTCGGCTTGTCATGCATGGTCCCAGGGTCCTCCTTAGCAGGGAGCCTGCTTCTCCCTCTCCCTCTGCTGTTATCCCCTGCGCGTGCTCCTTCTCTCTCTCTCAAATAAATAAAATATTTTAAAAAAACCTTCACTCTTTGCCCCCTCCCACACTACCCCAGCTCAAGCTTGCCTTCTCTCTCTCAAATAAATAAATAAATAAATAAATAAATAAATAAATAAATAAAATATTTTTTAAAAAATCACTTCCTGAAATAGATTTACATCTCCTTATCCTCTGTGAAGGGAGATATCATCTTCCCCACTACTGTACAAAGTGGGGAATCTTGGCATAGATTGAAGAGCAAGTGCAGGCAGCCTCAGTATCTGAGCTCCAGATCCTATGCTCCAGGGCTGCACTACATAGGTTTTTATGTGCAAAAACATATCTTCTGGAGCCCACAACCTTAGGACTGGAGATGTTCAAGCCTGGAACTTTAGGAGCTGAACCCATCCTTAAAAAGATAGCACAATAGTCTATGGAGATAAAGTTTAGAAACAAGTTTGAAAAGTGCCTGGGGCATATGGGAGGGAGAGTTAGTTACTCATCTCAGAGTTCCCTGAGCAACTTCTCCAGAAACAGAGGAGGTAGCAGGTGCCATTTCCCTCCCTTCCCTCTCCTTGTCTTCAGCATAATCACAAAGCCACCTACCAGAACCAGTGCAGCAGGTGGCACTGACTTCCTAACTTGCTTACACCATACCCTGCCCCCTCCAGCTGGGCCTACCTCAGTCCTGGTACTGTGGGTGCCTTCCCAGAAGAATGATGCAAACATTGCCAACACTGCACTTCCCAACTTCCTGTGGAGGAGACATACACCTTGTCAAAACTGCACACCCTCCTGGTGTGTGCTTTGCAGAGCAGCCCCAGGTGGCCTGGTCTCCACAGCAGCTACTAAATTTCCTCTGTGGGAGAAAATCTCGTTAAAAGTGTGCACCCCACCCAATACTTTGAAGAGCAAGAGAATAGCTGACTTTCCTAATACAGAAACAAACACAGAGTTAGGCAAAATGAGGAGACAGAGAAATATGTTCCAAATGAAAGCACAGAACAAAATTACAGCAAGATACCTAAGCAAAACAGGGATAAGTAATATGCCTGATAGAAAACTTAAAGTAATGATGATAAATATATCCATTGGACTTGAGAAAAGAGAGGCAGACATCAGTGAGATCCTTAACACAGAGATAAAAAGACTAATCAGAGATGAAGAACACAATAATTGAAATTAAAAATACACTTGATGAAATAAATAGCAAGCTAGAAAAAGCAACGAGATGAATTAATGACCTGGAAGACACAGTTATGGAAAGTAATCAAGCTGAACAAAAGAGAGAGAAAAATTATGCAAAATGGAAATAGACTTAGAGAACTCAGTGACTTCATCAAATGTAATAATGTAGAGATCCCAGAAGAAGAGACAAAAGGGAACAGATAATTTATTCGAAGAAATAATAGCTGAAAACTTCCTTAATCTGGTTAAGGCAACAGATATCCAAATCTAGGAAGCACAGAGATCCCCAACAAAATCAACCCAAGGAGGTCCACATCAAGACACAATGTAATTAAAATGGCAAAAAGTAGTCATAAAGAAAAAATTTTAAAAGAAGCAAGAGAAGGGCACCTAACTGGCTCAGTTGGTGTTGCATGTGACTCTTGATCTCAGGGTCATGAGTTCCAGCCCCATGATAGGTATAGAGATTACTTAAAAAAAAAAAAAAAATAGAGGGGTTCCTGGCTGGCTTTATTGAGTGGAACATGAGACTCTTGATCTCAGGGTCATGAGTTTGAGCTCCCTGTTGGGTATAAAGATTATTTTTTAAAAAGTTTACTTACTTTAGAGAAAGAGAAAGTGAGCAGGGGAGGAGCAAAAGAGAGAGAGAGAGAGAGAGAGAGAGAGAGAGAGAATCCCTGCTGAGCATAGACCCTGATGAGGGCTCAATCCCAGGACCTTGAGATCATGGCCTGAGCCAAAATCAAGAGTCAGACACTCAACTGACTGAGCCATCCAGGTGCCCCAGGTGTAGATACTACTTTTTGAAAATAGTTTAAAAGCAGCAAGAGAAAATAAGACAGTTATATACAACAGGAAACCCCATAAGGCCATCAGCAGATTTTTCTGCAGAAACTATGCAGTCCAGAAGAGAGTGGCATGATATATTCAAACTGCTGAGAGGGAAAAATCTGCAACCAAGAATACCCAGCAAAGCTATCATTTTGAATAGAAGGAAAGATAAAAAGTTTCTCAGACAAACAAAAACTAAAAGAGTTCATGACCACTGAACCAGCCCTGGATGAAATATTAAAGGGGACTCTTTGAGAAGAAAAAAAGACCACAAGTGAAAGTATGGGCAAAGCAGGAAACACACACACACATATATAAAGTAAAAACACAAAAGCATATCTGTGTATGTATGTATGTATCTATCTATATGCATATATATATGTAAAAATCAGTCAAGGGATTCACAAAATTAAAAAATGTAACATTTAACACTATATACCTAAAATGTGGGAAGGAGCAAAGAATGGGTTCAAACTTAAGTGACCATCAACTTCATGTAGACTGCTATATGCACAAACCCAATGGTAACCATGGATCTGCAATAGATATGCAAAGAATAAAGAAAAAGGAATCCAAGTATATCACTAAAGAAAGCCAGTAAACCATGAAAGGAGCAAGAGAAGAAAAGATCAGAGAAAAACTATTAAAAAACCACAAATTAAGTAACAAAATGGCAATAAATACATATCTCTCTCAATAATCATTTTGAAAGTAAATGGACTAAATGCTCCAGTCAAAAAAAACAGGGTGACAGAGTAGGATATGCTGCCTACAAGAGACTCATTTCAGACCTAAAGACACCTGCAGATTCAAAGTGAGGGGATGGAGAAAGATTAATCATGCAAACAGATGTCAAAAGAAAGCCAGGGTAGCAATACTTATATCAGACAAAAGAGATTTTAAAATAAAGACTGGGAAGCCCTGGTGGCTCAGCGGTTTAGCGTCGCCTTTGGCTGAGGGCATGATCCTGGAGACCCAGGATCAAGTCCCACATTGGGCTCCCTGCATGGAGCCTGTTTCTCTCTGTGCCTATGTCTCTGCCTCTCTCTCTCTCTCTGTCTCTCATGAATAAATAAATAAAATCTTTAAAAAAAAAGAAAGAAAGAAAAAATTGCATGGAAACAAACAAAAAAAATGGTCTAAAACCTTTGGGGTGCAGCAAACACAGTTCTAAGAGGGAAGTTTATATCAATACACGCCTAACTCAAGAAGCAAGAAAAATCTCAAATAAACAACCTAACTTTACACCTAAACGAGCTAGAAAAAAAAGAACAAAACCCCAAACCAGGAGAAGGAAGGAAATAAAAAAGATTAGAGCAGAAATTAATGATATAGAAACTAAAAAAATATATAACATATCAATGAAACCAGGAGCTGATTCTTTGAAAATCTCAACAAAATTAATAAACCTCTAGCCAGATTCAGAAGAAAAAGAGAGAGAGAGAACTTAACCAAAATCACAAATGAAAGAGGAGATATAATAACCAATATCACAGAAATACAAACAATTTTAAGAGAATATTATGAAAAATTAGATGCCAGCAAATTGGACAACCTAGAAGAAATAGATAAATTCCTAGAAATATATAACCTATCAAAACCAAAGAAGGAAGAAATAGAAAATTTGAACATACTAATTACCAACAATAAAATTAAATCAGTAATCAAGGGGGCCTGGGCGACTCAGTTGCTTAAGTGTCTGCTTTCGACTCAGGTCATTCATTATCCTAGAAACCTGGAATCAAATCCCATATATGGCTCCCTTCTCAGTGGGAGTCTGCTTCTCCTGCTCTGTCTACCCCTCCCCGCTGCTCGTGTGCTCTCTCTCACTCAAGTAAATAAATAAAATATTTTTTAAAAATAAAAAAATAAGTAAATCAGTAATCAAAAAGCTCCCAACCAGACCAGTGGGCTTCACAGGTGAATTCTACCAAACATGTGAAGAAGAGTTAACACTTATTCTTTTCAAACTATTCCAAAAATAGAAGAGGAAGGAAAACTTCCAAATTCATTCTATAAGGCCATAACTCTAATACTAAAACCAGATAAAGACACAAAGAGAACTACAGTCTAATATATCTGCATAGATGCAAAAATCCTCATGAAAATACTATCAGGGCAGCCCCAGTGGCGCAGCGGCTTAGCGCCGCCTGTAGCCTAAGGTGTGATCCTGGAGACCTGGGATCGAGTCCCATATTGGGCTCCCTGCATAGAGCCTGCTTCTCCCTCTGCCTGTGTCTCTGCCTCTCCCTCTCTCTGTATCTCTCATGAATAAATAAATAAAATATTTAAAAAAAAAGAAAATACTATCAGACAAATCCAACAAGACATTTAAAAAAAATCATTCACCATGATCAAGTGAGATTTATTCTCAGTATGCAAGGGTGGTTCAATATTCACAAATCAATCAACATGATGCATCACAACAACAAGAGAAAGGATAGGGTAGCCCTGGTGGCACAGCGGTTTAGCACCGCCTGCAGCCCAGGGCGTGATCCTGGAGACCTGGGATCGAGTCCCATGTCGGGCTCCCTGCATGGAGCCTACTTCTCCCTCTGCCTCTCTGTCTCTCTCTGTGTTGTACATGAATAAATAAATAAAAATTTAAAAAAAAAGAAAGAAAGGATAAAAACCATTTCAAAAGATGCAGAAAAAGCATTTGACAAAGTACAACATCCATTTATGATAAAAACCCTCAACAAAGTAGGCTTAGAGGGAGCATACTTCAACGTAAGTAAGGCCTTTTATGAACAACCCGTAGTAAACATCATCCTGAGTGGGAAAGAACTGAAAGCTTTCACCCTAAGGTCAGGAACAAGACAAGGATGTCCACTCTCATCACTTTTATTTAACACTGTACTAGAAGCAGTTGAGCCACCTTTGGCTCAGGGCATGATCCCGGAGTCAAGTCCCACATTGGGATCCTTGCATGAAGCCTGCTTCTCCCTCTGCCTGTGTCTCTGCCTCTCTCTCTTTCTCTGTCTCTCATGAATAAATAAATAAAGCCTTTAAATACACACACACACACACACACACACACACACACACACACACACAACACATTGTACTAGAAGTCTTACCCACAGCAGTCAGACAACAAAAGGCACCCAGACTGGTAAGGAAGAAATAAAATCTCCACTATTTGCAAATGACATGATACTATATATAAAACCAGAAGAACTCCACCAAAAAACTACTAGAACTGATAAATGAATATAAGGAACTGATATAACTCAACACCCCCAAAACAAATAATCCAATTAAAAAATGGGGAAAAGGCATGAGCAGACATTTCTCCAAAGACAAACAGATGGCCAATAGACACATGAAAAGATGCTCAACATCACTCATCATCAGGGAAATGCAAATCAAATTTATGACATATCACCTCACACCTATCAGAATGGCTAAAATCAAAAACACAAGAAGCAACAGGTGTTGGTGAAGACGTGGAGAAAACAGATCCCTTGTATGCTGTTGGTGGCAATGTAGACTAGTACAGCCAGAGTGGAAAACAGTAGAGAGCTTCCTCAAAAAGTTAAAAAATCCAGGAATTGCACTACTGAGTATTTACCCAAAGAATACAAAAGCACTAATTCAAAGGAATACATGCGCCCTGATGTTTATAGCGTTATTTACAATAGCCAAATTAGGCAAGTAGCCCAAGTGTCCATTGATTGATGCCTGGATAAAAAAAGATGTGGTCTACACCTATACAATGGGATATTATTCAGCCATAATAAAGAATGAAATCTTGCCATTTGCAACAATCTGGATGGAGCTACAGAGTATGCTAAGGGATAGAAGTCAAAAGAGAAAGACAAATACCCTATGATTTCACTCATATATGGAATTTAAGAAACAAAACAAATGAGCAAAGGAAACTGTTGATTTCGGCTCAGGTCATAATCTCAGGGTCCCAGGGCTCCCCACTCAGCAGGAAGTCTGTTTCAGGATTCTCTTTCTACCCCTCCCACCACTTCTCTCTCTAAAATAAATAAAAATTTTTTAAAAGAGAGAGAGGAAAAATAAAATAAAATAATAAAAAAAAATAAAAAGAGAAAGAGGGACAAACCAAGAAAGAGACCCTTAACTAAATAGAACAAACTGATAGTTACCAGAGAGGAGCTGGGTGGGGGGGATGAGTGAACTAGGTGATGGGTATTAAGAGAACACTTATCGTATAAGCATTGAGTAATATATAGAGTTGCTGAATCAGAGCACCTGAGTGGCTCAGTGGGTTAAGCATCTGACTCTTGGTTTCGACTCAGATAATGATTTCAGAGTTGTGGGATCAAACCCAATGTGAGCTTCTGTACTCAACATAGAGTCTACTTGAAATTCTCTCCCTCTCCCTTCCCCTCTACTCCTCCCCCTGCTACAAGCTCTTCCTCCTCTAAATAAATAAATAAATAAATAAATAAATAAATACATAAATAAATAGAATTGTTAAATCACTGTACTATATTACTGAAACTAATATAACTGGAATTTTTAAAAAATGTTTAAAGATTTTATTTATTTATTCATGAGAGACACACAGAGAGAGAGAGAGAGAGAGAGAGGCAGAGACACAGACAGAGGGAGAAGCAGGCTCCATGCAGAGAGCCTGACATGGCACTCGATCCTGGGTCTCCACGATCAGGCCCTGGACTGAAGGTGGCACTAAACTGCTGAGCCACCCGGGCTGCTCGAGTAAATAAAATCTTAAAAAAAAAAAAAAAAAAAAGGGATCCCTGGGTGGCACAGCGGTTTGGCGCCTGCCTTTGGCCCAGGGCGCGATCCTGGAGACCCGGGATCGAATCCCACATCAGGCTCCCGGTGCATGGAGCCTGCTTCTCCCTCTGCCTGTGTCTCTGCCTCTCTCTCTCTCTCTGTATGACTATCATAAATTAAAAAATTAAAAAAAAAAAGATTGGATTTTTTAAAGTATGGTAATAACAATATTGTGGGTTTTGTTTTTTTTTTTTAAGTTTCTGTCTTTTATAAAGGATGGAGGTAAATGGGACAGGGCTGGCCATGGGTTGATGTTTATTGGAGCTGGGTCATGGATACATAGAGATTTATTATGCAATTCTACTTTAGGACTATTCAAAATCACCATAATAAAATGTTTACAAAATAATAATACAGATATAAACCTATAAGGGGTTAGAGATAAAGATGTTATTATGTTATTAGCAATAATAATACAAAGTACTACCATTTAGAGAGCCTCTAGTCCATGGCAGGCACTTTGCCGGGCCCTTAATGTGCATCAGTTGTATTTTTCATGGCAATTTTTTTTACAATTTTTTTTTTAAAATTGTATTAATTTATTGATTCATGACAGACAGAGAGAGACAGAGACATAGGCAGAGAGAGAAGCAGGCTCCCTGCGGGGAGCCTGATGTGGAACTTGATCCCAGGACCCGGGGGATCACATCCTGAGCCAAAGGCAGACGCTCAATCACGGAGCCACCCAGGTGCCCCGCCAACTTTTATTTTACTAAGGCTCAGAGATGTCAGATGTCTTGCATAACAGGTGGTAAGCTTTAGATTATATAAGCTATATCAGAGGGAGCAAATAAAGGAAGATAATTACACTTGAAACTTATGTAATGCTGTGTGTCAACTATACTTCAGTTAATAAAAAAAAAAACACAAGATAAATTAGGGACTAAACAAGAAGTATGGACTGTTGACAGTTGAGAATAGGAAGAGGATACCATAAAGGAAATAGTAAGTAGAATGCTTTGCAAACCAAGGAATAACAGAAATTCGAGAAGAATATAGTGGTTCATAGTGTCAAATGCCACACAAAGTGCAAGCAAAACAGCAATTGAAACCCCTCCTTAGATTTTGCAATTAGAAGGGTGCTGTGGCCTTGGAAAGAACCACTGGAGTGGTGGCGACAAAAATGGGGTTGGGAGTAGGTGGGCAGCAAATGGGACCTACTCTTTTGACAAGGTATGCTGTGAAGGCAGCTTGAAAGACTGATGTGATACTGTGATACCTAAAAAATACGTATTTGGTCCTAGTCTCCTTTCTGGCACAGAGGTCTTAAAACCCTTGGAATTTCCTAAGTATCTTTTGTTATGTTAATGAGGTGACTTTTGGACTGCACTTAACTGAAGACTGGTTGCCAGGGGAACCAACCTTGGATTCAAGGGGTGGAACTGACCTCCAGGGTGGAGAAGGGGACAGAAGGTTGAATCAATCACCAACAGCCAGTGAGTTAATCAACTGTGCCTATATACTGAAGCCTTCATAAAAATCCAAGAGGGTGGGGTTCAGGGAGCTCCCAGGGTAGCGAACAGGTGGAGATTTGGGGGACTCCCTCCCGAAGGGGAAGGAACGTGCAGCTACCTACAAGGATGGTACAGAAGCTCCTCACCTTCTCCATACCTTGCCCTATGCCTTTCTTCCATCTGGCTGTTTCTAAGTTATATCCTTTTCTGATAAACTGATAATCTAGCAAGTAAAAGGGTTCTCTGAGTTTTGTGAGCCACTTTAGCAAATTAATCAAATCCAAGGAAGGAGGGGATTGTGGACAACTTTGATCTATAGCCAGCCAGATCAGAAGCACAGGCAGCAACCAGGACTTGAGAATCACATCTGAAACTGAAGCTGGGGGGTTGGGGTGGGGCAGGGGTCAGTCTCAAGTCACTGAGCCCTTAACCTGCAGAATCCAATGCTGTCTCTGAATTGAGTTGAAATGTGGGGCACCCAGCTGGTGTCCAAGAACTGCTTTGTGCTGTGAGAAAAACCCCTCCCCTAGGGTTGGCCCTAGAACCTGAATAGGCTTGTAGGTGGAGGGAGGCAGCCATGAAGGTGAAGGAAGCCTGTGTCTGTGTGTGGCAGGGAAGAGCCAGAGGAGAGACAGGCTGGATAAGAGGGAGGTGATGCTGATGGTGCAGATGGTGTTGAGGGTGTCCTCCCTCATATAGGAGGAGGAACACCACTTTGTGAACGGGGAAGAAGTACGGAGGCCCCTCATGGCCTGGGGGTTCAAACAGAGATCCAGGGAACCATGAGGTCAGAGAGCTGGTAAGCTGGGAGTCAGGGAAGTGACTAAACTGGCAGCTATGAATTATGGCGAGAGACCTGTAGGTTAGCATTTCTGAGCTGGAACAGTCATGACAACATCCAGGATGTGCCTGACTGAAGTGACACTTATGTCACTAGAGTTAAAAGGTCAAGAATTATGGGCTGTATTATCCTCAGGAACGGATCTGAAATAGAAAAAAAAAAAAAAAAAAAGCCCGGTGGGTTCTATTCTGAGAGAGATAAAGAGAAAGCAATTCCTCACCCTAACACATAATCACATGTGAGGACTTAAAAAAATAATTCCAAGGCCTAAACTATGGCTAATCTAACCACCTCTCTGCCAAAATGTAAATGTATAGCTTCCTCAAGGGTAGACCAAACATTTAGGCCAAGTAAGCCTGAAGCAGGAATCTGCAAGATAAGTTCTGGCTCTATCAGCTACAAAATGACTGAAATGGACCTTTCTGAGTTAGCCCAAGGCCTGGTCTCTACTCATTCATTCAATGCATTCAACAAACATACCTTTTTTCTGCCAGGTACTTTTACTAAGCCCTGGGGATGGGAACATGAGTCATCGGTGATCTTTATGGAACTCACAAACAAGCAGAGGCACCAACCGTGACCCAATATGAAAATTCTAGAGCAGAGGTAGGTAGAAAGTGCAGTGGGATTCTGTAAGCACAGAGAAAGGAACCTAGATTTGGAGCAAGCACCCCAGAAGAGCAGATGTAGGAGATGAACCTTAACGAACAAGCAGAGTGTCCCAGGCCAGGAAGTCTAGGAAGGGCTAGGAACAGCATGAGAAAGGCACAGAGGACGTTAAGAGTCAGGACACTGATCTGGTTTGGCAGAGCAGTAGTTCTTAAAGGGCAGTCTGCACAAGAATTAGCCTCAGTCTGATGAAAATGTAGCTTCCCAGGCCCCAAGAGCAACTGATTTGGTGGTCCCAGGAATGTGAATTTTAAAACAAGCCTCCTCAATGATTCTGAAGAAGGTGATCTGTAGGCCACACTGAAACACTCCGAGCTAGAGTATGGAGTAGGGGTAGGAGGAAGGAGAAGGGCTTGGGAGGAGGCAGAAATTTTGGTCGGGACCACACTGTGCTGAGGAGTTTGGGCCTCAGTTGTATAGGCAGTGAGGCACCCTTTGGGAGTGCCCTGGTGCCATCGGTTTTAGAAAGCTCAGTGTAGAGGCAATGTGGCAAGAACCTGGAGAAAAGGAGGGTCGCCATATCCAGGCAAGCCGTGAAAGGTCTCTTCCAGGGTATGTGCATTACTCAGAGATCAAACCACAATAAGGACTCTGGTACTACGACCCACTCGGTAGCAGGGGGCTGCCGGCATGTCCTCAGACCCCAAGGAAACAAAGATCTCCCCTGGGAGTCAGCAGTAACGGCTAGGGTGGCCCATTAACTGCCCATGGGCCTACACCGAATGCAGGCTGGGGGACGCTCCCTGTGGTTCTGAGGCTTGTGCTGAGTCATCTTTCACAGGAACGAGTTTCTCAGAGCCCCTGGGATCTTGCTTCACAAGCTGCTGCTTGGCTTCCCTGTGGTTTCCAGGCCAAGTAGGGAGAAAAAAAAAAACAAAACAAATATTAACCGAAGGTACTTCTAGGGCTGGGTGCCCAGGACCCCTCCCCTTGCCTCCCTCCTCTTCTTTGCTCTAGAAGCTAGGATAAACTGCTGATTGCCCAGTTTCATAATCCTCTTGGCCACGCTGCAGCCAAAGGGCAAAGGTGAGCAGCTCTCAGGGACAGATCTGAGGTTGGAAGGGACCTGATGGCAGATGACCTGTTTTCCTGGGAGGGGTCCCTGGCTGGCTGACTTGAAACTCACTTCATCACCCAGGCCTGGCTCCCAGGGAGGCTCTCACCATACCACACTGCTTCTCAGGGTAACTTCCTGGTTGACTGCCACGAAGGGCTGACCTGACACAAAACTACTCCCTTTTTTGAGCTTCAGCTTCTCCTGTAAAATGATGGAGTTGGATTCCAAGAACTTTCACCAGTCCTATCATTCCTTGAGCTGCGCTAACCAGACTGAATACCCTCTGCTTCTGGACTCCTCCCTCCAACGCCCCCAGGAGGTCCAGGAGCTGTTTTAGGTACTTTCAAGAAGAACCCATCCATTTATTTTATTTTATTTTTTAAGATTTCATTTATTTATTCATGAGAGACACAGAGAGAGGCAGAGACACAGGCAGAGGGAGAAGCAGGCTCCATGCAGGGAGCCCGATGTGGAACTCAATCCCGGGTCTCTGGGATCAGGCCCTGGGCCAAAGGCAGATAGATGCTCAACCGCTGAGCCACCCTGGCTGCCCTAATTTATTACTTTTTGAAAGCTCCACTATGTGCAGATAATAAGAACATCAGATATTTATCTTCTTTGCTCATCACAACAACTCTATGATGTAGGTACAATTATCTTTATCTCACAAATGAAAAAATTAAGGCCCAGAGAGATTAAGTAACTTGCCCAAGAACATTCAGCTGGTAAAGCTGCAGAGCCCCTATCAGCTCCAGATCAGTCAGCTCCAAAGACCATGGTCTACCACTCGGTTACACTGGCTAACCAGGGGTCAGTCACGTGCACATCACAGCCTACACTGGAGTTGTTGCAGCTGGGGAGTGAGGAGTAAGAACAAAACAACTTGTTAAATGGGAATAATAATGGAACCTACCTCAAGTGGTGGTTTTGAGAATTCAACTAAATTAAAAATTCATAAATGCTTTATTTTCTTTTAAAGATTTTATTTATTCATGAGAGACACACAGAGAGAGGCAGAGACATAGCAGAGGGAGAAGCAGGCTCCGTGCAAGGAGCACGATGTGGGACTCAATCCCTGATCCCCGGATCACATCCTGAGGCTGAAGGCAGGTGCTCAACCACTGAGCCAGCCAGGAGTCCCCATAAATGCTTTAAAAAGCAGCTACTAATATATAACACTATTGCTTTTGGTTTTTTCTTTTAAAGATTTTATTTATTCATTCATGAGAGAGAGAGAGAGAGAGAGAGACAGGCAGAGGGAGAAGCAGGCTCCATGCAGGGAGCCTGATGTGGGACTCATCCCAGGACCCCAGGATCACGCTCTAAGCCAAAAGCAGACGCTCAACCACTGAGCCACCCAGGCGTCCCTATGACACTATTGTTATTCATATTATATGGTGGTTGCCATTTTGTTTGTTTTTTGGGGTTTGGGTTTTTTTTCCTTTTTTCATTTCTTTATTAAACTTGTTTCTCTTGGTTTAGATCATAATTTAACATTGTCTTGGTTCTTTTGTTGTTTGTTTTAGAGATTTTATTTATTTATTAAATATCTTATTTGTCTGCTGTGGAGAGACACAGAGAGGCAGAGACATAGGCAGAAGAAGCAGACTCCCTGCAGGCTCCCTGCATGTCTCAACCACTGAGCTACCCAGGTGCCCCTTTATTTATTTATTTGACAGAGAGAGGTAGAGAGAGAGATACTGCAGGAGCACAAACGGAGAGGGGAAGAGGGAGAAGCAGACTCCCCACTGAGCAGGGAGCCTGATGCAGGGCTCAATCTCGACCCAGGATCAGGACCTGAGCCAAACGCAGATGCTGAACCAACTGAGCCACCCAGGAACCCAGGGTGTTTTGTTTTTTAGTTAGTAATGGCCATTTTTAAAATTTTAATTTATTGGGATGCCTGGATGGCTCAGTGGTTGAGTGTCTGCCTTTGGCTCAGGGCATGGTCCCAGATCCTGGGATTGAGTCCCACATCGGGCTCCCTGCATGGAGCCTGCTTCTCCCTCTGCCTGTATCTCTTGACTCTCTGTGTCTCTCATGAGTAAATAAATATATCTTTAAAAAAATAATAATGTATTTATGTATTTGAGAGAGAGAGAGAGATGAGTAAGGAGAAGACAGAGGAAGGGGAGAAAGAGAGAGAATATCAAGCCGACTCCAAACTAAGCCTGGCTGGATCTCCAGACCCGAGATCATGACCTGAGCAGAAACCAAGGGTCGGGTACTTAACCAACTAAGCCACGTAAGTGCTCCAGTAGCTGCCATTTTAAAATTGTGTAACGTATACATAAAGCTTATCATTTTAATCACTTTTAAGTGTACAACTCAGTTGCATTAAGGATATTGTTGTGCAACCATTACCACAAACCATCCCCAGAACTTTCTCATCTCCTCAAACTTAAATTCTGCTATCAGTTTTTAATAACTACTCACATAACTCGCATGTTAAATATTTTTATGCTCCTACCTCCTTAACCACAAGATGGAGATTACAGCCCTGGGTTCAAAATCAGATTCCCTCACAATGTATTTGAACTTGAATAATTCACATAAATCTCTGAACACCAGTTCCTCCTTGCAGATGAGACTAACACAAGGAGACCACACTGTGTTGTGGTTAGTATCATAAGAGATCACTGAGGGAAAAGTATGTTGCAATCTCCATGCAAAGTGCTCCACAAACATATGGCCTTTAGATTGGTGGGCAGATAGTACTTTTAAGCTCCTAGTTTAGCCCCTGGCACAAAATAGGAACTAAGAAAAATTTCTTAAGGAAACAGAGAAGTTCCAAGTAGTTGGGTCATACTGCCCCCTGGTGGTATCCAAAAAGGTGCAGCATCTCTAGCTTCTACAGTACTCTTGGGGCCAACTGGGTAAGTTTTGGGGGTGCTGGGATCTCTAGGGAAACCCAAGGTTCCATGCCAAGGGACTTTTCCTTCTCACCTAAACACACACATTATGTTCAGACATTCCCCAAGTTCCACTCTCCATTCCAAAAGGGCTGGTTCTTTTCCATACTCCTTTCTCTTACCGCTTTTGCTCATACTGTTATGTGTCCCCACCAGTGGCTTTCCCAAACCCTAAATCTCCCTCAGACCTACTTAAATATCGCCTCCCTGGAGCACACCAACCAGGCTTTCCCCCAGTACTTTTTTTGTTTTGTTTTTGAAGGGGGTGCAGGGAAAGAGAGAAGGGAGGGCTGGAGAAAGAATCCTAAGCAGGCTCCATGCCCAGCGAGGAGCCCCACAAGGGGCTGGGATCTCACAACCTTGATATCATGACCTGAGCCAAAACCAAGAGTCTGGGCTAAAGGGACTGAATCACCCAAGAGCCCCTCCCCCAATCCTATTTTTAAACCTTTATAGAACTCATTGATTATATGCTGTATGTGGTTCTCTCCAAACTTTGGTTCCTTGATATAATTTCCTGGTTTTCTTAATGTTTCCCGTGGTCTTCAGAGCATGAATTGAAGAAATGAACCCAGTTCCTTTAAAGCTATACATTTCTGAGAGCTGCATTGGTGGTTCAGTGGTAGAATTCTCACCTGCCATTTCTGAGAGCCTAGTTACATGCTTAGATATGTGGGCCCAGTACAGCACTGGGTACTTTTACAAACATGCTTTCAATCTTCATGGTGATTGTGATGCAACTCTATGGCAAATTACATATTTCAATTTGTAGAGGATGAAACTGACTCTCAGATAGACTAAGTCACTTGACCAAAGTCACCCACAGCTAGTAAGTGGTAGAGTATGGGATTTGAGCCCCTGTGTACCTAATTATAAATCCACAGAATAAGTTCCATCTCCCACACCAACTCTCCTCAATTATTAGCACATGCCTAGGACAGTGACTTGGGAAAGAATGAAGAATACCTGGGCTTAGAGAGTTACATAGTGAATTTGATTAGTAACGTCTGTCATGAGTAAGGCGTGGAGAAATGTGACATGCAAGCTTTATATTTGCCGTCCCTTCTCTAGCCCACACTGGATAAGCCTATGGGACAATACTCCGTCTTATTCTGAATACAGCTTTAAGAAGGCAAGGTCTGTTGAATAAACATGAGATTTAAAGTAAAACTGAGGAGATCCGGGGGTGGCTCAGCAGTTTGGCCCCTGCCTTCAGCCCAGGGTATGATCTTGGAGTCCCGGGATAGAGTCCCACATCAGGCTACCTGCATGGAGCCTGCTTCTCCCTCTACTTGTGTCTCTGCCTCTGTGTGTGTGTGTCTTCATGAATAAATAAATAAAATCTTTTTTAAAAATTTAAAAAATAAAATAAAATAAAGTAAAAAAACTGGGCAGCCCGGGTGGCACAGTGGTTTAGCACTGCCTTCAGCCCAGGGCGTGATCCTGGAGATCCGGGATCAAGTCCCACATCGGGCTCCCTGCATGGAGCCTGCTTCTCCCTCTGTCTGTGTCTGTGCCTCTCTATCTCTCTCTCTCTCTTTGTCTCTCATGAATAAATAAATAAAATCTTAATAAATAAATAAATAAAAAGTAAAAAATATTGATGGGGCACCTAGCTGACTCAGTCAGAAAAGCATAAGGCTCTTGATCTCAGGATCATGAGTTCAAGCCCCATGCTGAATGTAGGATTACTAAAAAAAAACAAAATAAAATAAGCTTAAAAAAGGTAAAATTTGTGAATAATAATTTTAAAAATATTTGAAGACCTATCAACACAAAAAATATATGATAAAAGTTAAATTTTTAAGAGGCAGAATATAAAATTATATATTGTAACAAAAAATTGGGAGAAAAAAATAAACCTTTGTTCTTTTCACATGGCTGAATAGAAGCTCTGTGATTTATTTCTCTAATTATCACAAGAGCCTTAATTCTGAAAGAATCTCTGAAGGAGTTGCTATAAGCTACTTATTACTTTGAACCTATTTTATGAGAGAGAGAGAGAGAATATATCCCTCTAAATGAGGAAATGGAGGATAAAAAAAAAAGCCTTTGAATTAGGTCCTACACTGTCTGCATGTCCAGGAAACATTTTAAAGCACCACATCAGTCATTAATCACAATTTCCTAGAGCAGGAATAATCTATCCTAATTAGTTTCTTAAAAATGAATTTATTGGGATCCCTGGGTGGCTCAGCGGTTTAGCCCCTGCTTTTAGCCCAGGGCATGATCCTGGAGACCTGGGATCGAGTCCCACATCGGGCTTCCTGCATGGAGCCTCCCTCTGCCTGTGTCTCTGCCTCTCTCTCTCTCTCTCTCTCTCTCTCTCTCTCTGTGTGTGTGTGTGTCTCATGAATAAATAAATAAAATCTTTAAAAAAATGAATTTATTGAGCAATGATAGATCAGTAAATACCCATTACAGAACACTCAGCATGTGTCCACCTGAGAGGACTGAGAAGCAGCAACAAGAATTGAAAGGCTGGGAAGCAAATTGTCTCAAGTGATGAGAAAATCCTGTATCTGATGAGCAGGAAGGGATGATGGTCCTGTTTTACAGAATACTAAGATACAGGGGCAGAAGTGGGGGGCGGGGTGGTGGTCCCAAGACAGCCTTCGCTGAAGGATAAGTCCTCTTCTATTCACTTTAGGATTCCTGTTTTCCACTATCCTAGTCCTGCTCTCCAAAGAAACAAGGAAAGAAATATAGGTTTCTTCCCTACTATCTAAAAGTAAAGCATCCTTATGAAACCTTTTAAAAATGGTGAAAATTAATTACCATTAATTTATATGGAAAAATTTTTTAGCGTTCCCAGACCCAAAAACTAACCTCTTTTAGACTTTTCTGACACCTTAGGACACATCTTGTCAATGATACACAAAATAAATTGTGATAAAGCACAGACATCTTGATGCTGAGATGCAGAGTATGGTTCCCTGGGAAGGAGTTTGGCTGTCCCACTCCTGCTGCTCAGAGTATGCACTTGCCTCTCTAGGGGCTCACTACAAAACAAACCCTGAACATCATTTTCACTTTTTGCCTTTTTTTGTAAAAGCTAAAATCCTCTTTGGATTTCTTTTGGTTAGGGAAAAAGTATTAATGTAGGTCTTTGATAAAAGCAAAGTGGTAAGAATGAGAACTTTGGAAGAGTAGGGGATACCTGTAATGACAAAATATGAAGCAATTGTTTCTCAGAAGCCCAGTTTTAATTTATGTGACCGACCATTATGACCAGAAACAACCAGAACCACTAGTCTAGGGTACAAATACAGTCACATCTCTTCTCTTTTCAAAATAAAATCAGCTTGATCACCTAAAATGCCAGATTAGCAGAAAGCTCAATATCTGCTTCCCCTCATAAGTTGTCCAACACCCCCAGTTTTACTCAAACCAAAGGGCCCAATATTGTTTCTGAGTACTTTAAGGACAGAGAACTAAAAACACATTTCCATTCAACAGAGAACCTGTTTCAGGGAGCTACTGCCTCTCTCACTGCCACACGTGCAGTTGATGAAAACCCTCAATGCATAGCCTGGAACATCCTGCCCCTCCCTGCAGGAAGCTTGCTGCCCTGGATCTCTGCGATGCTCTGAGCTGGATTCCCACGGTCACCATCACATGCACAAAATTCATGTGTTGAAGTCCTAATGCTTGGTAACTCAGAATGTGACTGTTTTTGGAGATAGGGTCTTTAAGAGGTAACTAAGGTTAAATGAGGTCATTGCTATGGCCCTAATCAGATATGACCTGTCTCCTTGTAAGGACACAGACATGCACAGAGTAAAGACCATGTGAAAACAGAGGGAGAAGATGACCACCTACAAGCAAAAGAGAGAGGCTTCAGGGAAAATCAACCCTGCAAACACCTTGATCTTAGACTTTGAACCTCCAGAACTGTGAGAAAATTAATTTCTGCCATGTAAGCCATCCAGTCTCCAGTATTATGGCAATGCTAGCAAATTAACACAGGGTCAACTTCCATTGTTTTGCATGTATCTATCCACTTGTCCCAAAATCATCTGTTAAAAAGACTTTTCTTTCACCATTGAATGCTCTTGGCACCCTTATAAAAAATTAAGTTACCTAAAATGTACAGGATTATTTCTGTACTCTTAATTCTATCTCATTGATTTATAGGTCTTATCGTTATGACAGTACAACACTGTTTGGGGAGTATAGCTTTGTAGTTAAGTTTTGAAATCAAGAACTGTGAGTCCTCCAACTTTGTTCTGCTTTTTCAGGATTGGTTTGGCTATTCAAGGTGACTTGCAATTCCATATGAATTTTATAATCAGTTTGTCCACGTCCAGCTGCAAAAAAGCCATCGAGATTTTAATTAAGTATCACACTCAATCTACAAATCATTTTGGGCAGTACTGCAATCATAATAATATATTTTTTTAAGATTTTATTTATTTATTCATGAGAGACACAGAAAGAGGCAGAGACACAGGCAGAGGGAGAAGAAGGCTCCACGCAGGGAGCCCGATGTGGGACTCGATCCCAGGACTCCAGGATCATGCCCTGGGCTGAAGGCAGACGCTCAACCACTGAGACACCCAGGCATCCCTGCAATCATAATAATATTAAGTCTTCTGATACATGAATACGGGATATATTTCCATTTATTTACATCTTTAATTTCTTTCGATGATGTTTTGTATTTTTCAGTGTGTAAATTGAATTTATTTTGTTAAATTTATTTCTAAGTATTTATTCTTTTTAATGCTATTATAAGTGGAATTTTTATTTTATTTATTTTAAAATTTTTAAGTAGGCTCCATACCCCATATGGAGCTTGTACTCACCACCCTGGGATCAAGAATCGCACACTCTACTGACTGAGCCAGCCAGGCACCCCACAGTGTAGTTTTTAAATTTTAATTTTCAGATTGTTCATTACTAGTTCATAGAAGTACAACTGATTTGCATACACTGATCTTGTGTCCTGCGACCTTCCTGAATTTGTTGAACATGAATAGGTTTTTGTGGATTCCTTAGGATTTTCTCTATATAAAATCATGTCATCTGTGAAGAAGAATAGTTTCACTTCTTTCCAATCTGAAGGTTTTTTTATGTTCTTTTTTTTTTGTCTAATTTTTCGACTAGAACTTCCAGTACAATGTTAGACACGAAAAGAGTGGATTATCTTTGCCTTGTTCCTGATCCTAGGAATAAAGCTTTCCATCTTTCACTAACAGGACGTTAACTATGGGTTTTTTGTTCATGCTCTTTATCAGGTTGAGAAAGTTCCTTTCTTTTATTTAAAAAAATTTTTTTTTCCCCCAGTGTGGAGTCCAAAGCAGGCCTTGAATTCATGACCCTGAAATCAAGACCTGAGCTGAGATCGAGTCACTTGCTTAGGGGCACCTGGGTGGCTCACTGGTTGAGAATCTGCCTTAGGCTCAGGTCACGATCTCTGGGTCCTGGGATCAAGTTCCGCATCAGGCTCCCCAGGGGGAGCCTGCTTCTCCCTCTGCCAATGTCTGCCTCTCTGTGTCTCTCATGAATAAATAAATAAAATCTTAAAAAAAAAAAGTCACTTGCTTAACCAACTGAGCAACACAGGCACCTTGAGAAAGTTCCCTTCTGTTTCTAGGTGTTTTTATCATGAAAGGGTGTTAAATTTTGTCAAATAATTTTTCTGCATCTACTGACATGAAACCATGTGTATTTTCATTCTTCGTTCTTTTTTTTTTTAATTTTTTTTTTATTATTTATTTAAGATAGTCATACAGAGAGAGAGAGAGAGAGGCAGAGACACAGGCAGAGGGAGAAGCAGGCTCCATGCACCGGAGCCTGACGTGGGATTCGATCCCGGGTCTCCAGGATCGCGCCCTGGGCCAAAGGCAGGCGCCAAACCGCTGCGCCACCCAGGGATCCCTCATTCTTCGTTCTATTAATATGGTGCGTTGTATTTTTTTTCATACGCTGAGCCACCATTGCATTGCTAGGGTAAATCTCACTTGGTCATGAGATGTAATCCTCTTAATGTACTTGCTTAAATCAGTTTGCTAGTATTTTATTAAGGATTTTTGCATCAATATAATTATAACAGATATTGGTCTATAGTTTTTTTTTAATGTAGTGTTGTTATTGTTTTTAAGATTTTATTTATTCATGCTGAGCCACCCAGGCGTCCCTATAGTTTTCTTTTTATGTGTTATCTTTGTCTAGCTTTGGTATCAGGACAATATTGGCCTCATAATAATGAGTTAAGTGTTCTCTTGGGGTGCCTGGGTGGCTCAGTTAGTTAAGTGTCTGTCTGCCTTCAGCTAGGGTCATGATCCTGGCGGGTACCTGTTCAGCAGGGAGTCTGCTTCTCCCTCTCCCTCTACCCCTCCCCTGCTCCTACGTGCTCTCAAATGAACAAATCATTTTAAAAAATGTTTTCTCCTCTTGTATTTTTTGCAAGAGTTTGAGAAGGATTACTGCTGATTCTTCTTTAAATATCTGATAGAGGGGATCCCTGGGTGGCTCAGTGGTTTAGTTCCTGCCTTTGGCCCAGGGCGTGATCCTGGAGACCCGGGATCGAGTCCCATGTCGGGCTCCGGGCATGGAGCCTGCTTCTCCCTCTGCCTGTGTCTCTGCCCCCCTCTCTCTCTGTCTCTGTCTCTGTGTGTCTCTCATGAATAAATAAAATCTTAAATAAATAGATAGATAGATAGATAGATAGATAAATATCTGATAGAATTTACCAGTGACAAGCATCTGGTCCTGGGATTTTGTTGTTTTTGTTCAGTTTTTTGATTATTGATTTAATCTCATTACTTAGTCTATTAGTCTCCAATTAGTCTAAGTCTATTAGTCTCCAATGTTCTGAAAAAGTTGATTCGGACAGTTTTTTCCATGTTTTTTTTTTGTTGCTACCACAAAGAGATGAACTTTTGGAGTTCCTTACTCTACTGTTTCGCTGACACCACTTCAATATGACTTATTACTGGTAATGTTAACCTGATCACTTGGTTTAGGTAGTGTCTGCAAGATTTCTCCATTGCAAAGTTACTATTTTTTCCTTTCCATATGCTATTCTAGAGATCAACAAACTATGGCTGGAAGGCCAAATCCAGCCCACTGCTTGTTTTTAAAAATAGTTTTATTGGTACACAGCCAGACTCATTTACATATGTTCTGTGGCTGCTTTCATGCTAGAATAGCAGAGGTGAACTGTATAGTTTACCTATACAGTTCACCTATACAGTGGAAAAGAGACTGTATAGCCCTCACAGAGACTAATAAAGCTCTTATTTGCCTCTTTGTGAACTCCAACTATATTTGTTAGAAGCATATCACTAAATCTAGCCCACATGTAAGGGGAGGGGAATTAAGCTCTACATTTTGGAGAAAGGAATATCAAAGCATTTTCAGACACATTAATAAAATAATAAATATTTGGGGGGCTATACTTTGAGGATACGCAAACATCCTTTTTCTCCTTAAAGTTTTGCTCACTAACATTAGCTTCATCAGTAGATCTTGCTTGCAGCAATTATTATTGGTGTTCTAAAGTGAAGAACTTCTCTCATCTCTTCTCTCATCTTCTTACATATATTAGTTGAAATTCTTCTGTAAGGGAGATTTGCTCCTTCTCCCCCATTTATTTATTCAACCTTTTAATGATATACATATGGGCCCATAGACATTTATTTTTTTCTTTGGGTCATAATCTATCACTATCATATCTACATATTATAGTTTCATTTACATATAATAACTATCATAATTTACTTCGTGGTACAGGAGTTGCAGTACTTTCTCTTGTTGGAGAGACAAATGAGGACACAGTACAAGCTTTTGAATTAGAAACCTCGATTTGTGACCTTGAGCAAGTCTCTTGACCTCTCACTCTTTTTTCTCATCAGCAGAACAAAAATATCAATACCCACTTCACAAGATTCTCATGAAAATGCTGTTTGAACTAAGAAGTAGAGTGTAGATGTTAGATTCTTTGGTAGTGAACTTCCTTTGCTCTTATTTTCTTCACTTTCCTTCTCTTCCTGTTTCTTTCCTCCATTCTGATTCCACCTTTTTTCTCCTCTGCCTGTTAGACCCAGCAGAAGTCCCCATGGCACTACAGGGGTGAAACCAGTTGCATCTGAGTCACAGCACTTCTTTGAAGAAGTGCTGTTTCCAGGGCCAACCCAAATAACTGGTTTCCTTCTGCTGCTATTCCTAGGAAGCCACTTTAAAGACTCTTTTGCTGTTCTAAGCAGACTGCTTCCAGCACACATTTCCCTTTCATTCCCTGGAGGGCATAGACCTTACCTTACATCTTTGTAACTCCCTTACCTCCTTTACTGAACAATGCCTTTTAGATAGTCTTCAATCATCTTTGTGGGTTTTTTTAAAAGATTTTATTTATTCATTCATGAGACACACACACACACACACACACACACACACACACACAGAGGCAGAGACAGCAGGCAGAGGGAGAAGCAGGCTCCATGCAGGGAGCCCGATGCGGGACTCGATCCTGGGACTCCAGGATCACACCCTGAGCCAAAGGCAGGCACTAAACTGCTGAGCCATCCAGGGATCCCCTTCAAACATCTTTGGATATTGATTTTAACACACATATTCTGCATTTTAACATACACAAGTTGCCACTTGTGTTACCACTGCATGTTACCACTATGCAGAACATAGGCATGCTACTGGCAAACATCATCAATGAAATGCATTTGTTGGCTTCTATCACTTTATTAGGGCCTCATACCTAGTTTGGAGATACATGACTTTCTACTTCAATAGGCACGAGCTGTGTGAGAGGCTATTAACTGAATTAGACATGCATGGCACTGGACCTCAAGGAACCACGGTACAGGTCTGCACAAATAACTAACCACAGATTAGCAAGGACTTCATATAGTCTTTGTCAGCAGGCAGTGGGTAACTAGTAAAAGCCTTTGAGGAAGAAGGTGAGGTAATCTATACTGAAGACGTGAGAGGGATGAAATGTGTGAGCCTGGATACATGGGGGCAATTAGAAGGCTTTCAGAATGATCAAATGAGAAATAATGTACATCAATGGCAGTAAGAATGGAAAGAAGCGGACAGAAAACCTTGCAACAGGACATGGTCAATTAGGAATCGAGAATCTTAGAAGGTAACCTTTGAGATTTTTGGGGCAACTCTTATGTTTCAGAAGAGGAAGATGAAAACTGAGGACACTGTTACTTGTCCAAGCTCACACTGTTGGTTAGCGACTATACTAGTCAAGGTGACTCTAGCCCATGCTGCAGTAAGTCAATTCCCACTCTCCAGGGCCTAACCCAAGTTTATTTCCTACTCACAAAAAGTCCTCTGTGAGCCAGGAGGCTCCCCAGAGCAGCACCATTCCAACAATGATTTAGGGATCCAGTCTGCTCTTGTGGGTTCTATCAAATCAACTCATACCTTTCAGGAGGAGAAAGTGTGGAGAACATGTACCACTTCCTCTCACAATCCTTCAGCCAGAATTAGACACATGCCCCAGCCTAACTAGAAGATGTAGTGGGAAGAAAGTGGGCATGAAATATTTATGTGCTGTTTGGTGAGCACGACATTCTCTGTCACAGTCATGGAACTATGAATGGCCTGGTCCTCATAACCCAGTCCTTTTTATTATAGTTTATGGGAAGTAGAACCCACTCCATGCATTTGCTAACACCTGTGTTCTATCTTCTTGCTACTGTAGACTTGGCAAGAGAACTGAAAAGAGATTTTCAGTCTTGAGAGAAACAACCCCATTCAGAAACTGTAAGTAGGCAGCTTAAAAGCAGCTGGGGATGTTTCAAGCAACTCCAAACTATGTATCACCATATGGCAATTATTTGTATAATTTTAAAAATATGTATGTGCAGAAATATCTGCATAGTACACATTAACTCAGAATATACACCTGTGCTCCATGACTTGTAACATCACAGAAGTAGAGACAGGCCATAGTGTTATAGTACAGTGGACAGCCTCATAGCAGAGCATAGGACAGCTGATCTAGAAGGATGAAGTCAGTGACTCTCTGGATACCTTCCTGCCATGCTCCCAAACTCCTCCTGAGAGAAGCAGGTCTTTACCATTACAAGCCACATTTAATAGTATGGGACTTGTCATGCTGGTCACAATTGATCAGTTAAAGGAGAAAGTGCTTGAGTGAGGGCAGCTAATTTCTAGATGGGCAGGGGCCTTACAAGGTAGTATGATATGAAATGGTTGGAGACTAACCAGGCCAATCAGAAAATAGAGATCTTTTTTTAAAGATTATTTACTTATTTATTCACGAAAGACAGAGAGAGAGAGAGGCAGAGACACAGGCAGAGGGAGAAGCAGGTTCCATGCAGGGAGCCCGATGTGGGACTCGATCCCAGGTCTCCAGGATCACACCCTGGGCTGGAGGCGGCGCTAACCACTGAGCAACCTGGGCTGCCCAGAAAATAGAGATTTTTGAAGACAGTCTGTCAGCGGACAGGAAATGAAGGACACAGAAAAGAGAGCATGTCCTTGAAACAGTAGAAGTCTGTAGTCAGCAAAATCCTGAGTGTTGTCTCTGAAAGAGTGAGAAGTAGGTGGCTGGAAGTGTCAGATCTTACAGAAGCTGTGGAAGCAGAATATTACTGAGTTGGCGACATGGCAGAGTATCAGAAAATTAGCAAATTTCTGCCATTAAGGGGGCAGTAAGATATTCCGGTTCCTAGAGTTGTGCTGACTAGATTCCAAATTGCATTTAAGTTCCCATTAAGGGGCACCTGGGTGGCTCAGTGGTTGAGCATCTGCCTTCAGCCCAGGGCATGATCCCAGATCCTGGGATCGAGTCCCACATCGGGCTCCCTGTGAGGAGCCTACTTCTCCTTCTGTCTACATCTCTGCCTCTCTTGAATAAATAAATAAAATACATCTTTTTAAAAAGTCCCCATTAAGCCCAGCCATATAGCTATTCCTGAACTTCTAGCCATGCTGCTGAGATTTCTGTCTTCCTTAATTCTCTAAGTTTGCTTACAATCCACCCCTCATTACTCCTGGTGGCCTGAGTGAACCTGTCCTTTGTAACCTCAAGGTTATATTAGGCCATAAAAAGAAATGAAGTTCTAATACATGCTGCAACATGGATGAATCTTGAAAACATTAGGCCAAATAGAATAATTCAGACACAAAAGAATAAACATAGTATCGTTCCACTTACATGAGATAGCTAGAATAATCAAAATCAAAGAGATAGAATGTAGAATACAAGTCACTAAGTGCTGGGGTCTGGGGGAAACTGAGGATTTATTACTTAAGTTTCTGTTTGGAATGATGAAAAAGTTTTAGAAATAGTGGCTACTATTTAGTGATGATAATCACATGACATTGTGAAAGTGCTTAATACCACTGAACTGTACATTTTTAAAATGTTTAAATAGTGGGACGCCTGAGTGGCTCAGTGGTTGAGCATCTGCCTTTGGCTCAGGGTGCGATCCCAGCATTCTGGGATCGAGTCCCACATCAGGCTCCCTGCGTGGAGCCTGCTTCTCCCTCTGCCTGTGTCTCTGCCTCTCTCTATCTCTCTGTGTCTCTCATGAATAAATAAATAAAATCTTTAAAAAATTGTTTAAATAGTAAAATTCATGTTATGTATACATTACTACCCTCACAAAAAGACCCCATTACA
This sequence comes from Vulpes vulpes, assembly GCF_048418805.1. Lineage (NCBI taxonomy): Eukaryota > Metazoa > Chordata > Mammalia > Carnivora > Canidae > Vulpes > Vulpes vulpes. The sequence goes on from NC_132794.1 coordinate 93,043,275, forward strand.
GATGCAATATGATGGAAGGGAGAGCAGCTTAGAGTCAGACAAACTAGGTTCAAGACTCAGCTCTGCCATTTTCTACCTGTATCACTTTAGGCCAGTTACCCTGTATATTCGTTTGAAAAACAGAGATAATAAAAGCCTTTCTAAGTTTGTTGTGAGTAATAATGAAGAAAAATTATTACAACTATTTAAATGATTATTAAATCATTACATAAACATGTTTTGAAAATGCTCTAGTGACTCTTGCTATGCATATTTGGAGCAAAGACAACAGGTCTCTGGATTCTCATTTTAGGAAAGTGTGAGGCTTCTCCCTTATGTGCTCAGGGCACACTGGTGTGAACAGTGTGAAGCTCACCACATCTGCCTTCAGAGACCAGACTTCACTAAATGCCATTCTTCTCCACTGCATTGTGCCATTTCCTCTCTAGCCTCTTTCGGATCCCCAGTGCTCTGCTGTTCTTTCTTCCTCTAGTCCTTAAGAGAGATTATTTTTTCATTCAAACTGAAGCCCCTTTGTTCCCCTTTCCAAAGTATACCTGTGTTTAGGCAGTATCTCTTTCCATGGAGGGGAAAGCTTGCTCCATTTAAGTTTGCTGAGTTGAACTGAAAGATTTTTTTAGATACCAGCAGACATATAGGTACAGGAAATGCTGGAGGAGCCCTCCAAGCCCTTTGTATTTCCTACAGCCAGGCTGTTAATAATCCTGAAATATTTGCTGACTGGGATTCCATCTCTGGGCATCAGCAAACAGCAGCGGGGGCATTAAAAGGTTTCTCAAATTCAATTCCATTCTCACATTCTGCAAAGTCTAGTTCCGTAGGCAGCTGCACGAGGAAGACTGGAGAGCTGTCCAAGGTCCTGAAGTGTAACGGAGCAGGGAAGCCTCCCTGTTTCTCCTAATCCTGGAGCCCTAGCAACTCTGGTTCAGCCTACACTTGGATTTAGAAGAGGTGGATGAACAGATAATTCTGCAGAGGGGAAAGGAAGAGAAAGAGTGAATTACATAAGTACACAGAAACTTCTGGATAGGCTTAAGCACAGAGAGGCTGCTAAGGCTAAAACATAGAAACCTTTTTTTTTTTTTTCCAGAAATTTTTGTTTTATTTGTTTAAAAAAAATTTTTTTTAAGATTTTATTTATTTATTTATTTGAGAGCACAAGCAACAGGAGTGGCAGAGGGAGAAGAAGAAGCAGGCTCCCCACTCAGCGGGGAGCCAGATGCAGGGCTGGATCCCAGAACCCCAGGATCATGACCTGAACTGAAGGCAGACACTTAACCAACTAAGCCACCCAGGCACCCTTTGATTATGTTTTTAAATAATAATGGTTATCAAGATACCCCAAATGCCTTAAGCAAAAATATGGCACAAGTGAGAAGGAAAACAAACCATATGTCAAATAATGCAATACAAAACCATGTAAACACAAATTTATAAGCAAGATTGATGACACATAGGTTGATGTGTCACCACCAACTGAGCCATACCAATGGATTCATAGTTCTTTATTTTTTATCTTCTATATAGAAAGAAATAGCTTAATATTTATGAGAAGACAAATGGAAGCATAACTTAGCCTAATGTCGCATTATTTGATGTGTCTTTGCTAAAAACATATCCCCCTTCTCCAGAAAGTCTGGAGCATGATCCTCATTACCTGCTTTAGTTATATGCTCATGCAAGCATCTTTTCATGGAAGCTAAAGAAACTTAGCTGGAAAAATAACTATTCTAAAATCAGACACAGAGGGGGATGGGTTTCCCTCTAAGTTCTTAGCACTTATGGTCTGCAAATACATACTGTCTTATGGTAGTCCTTAGTTAGGACTTCAAGTTAGCCATAACTCTCCAACTAATCACAAGTTCCTTAGGAGTAGTGACCATGTCTCATGTCTTCTCCTACACAATACAAACAGCACCAAACATGCAGCCAGACACACAGTAGGTGTTCAATAAATGTTAGTTGGGGAACACCTGGGTGGCTCAGCGGTTAAGCATCTGCTTTCGGTTCAGGCCGTGATCTTGGGATCCCAGGATCAAGTCCTACATCAGGCTCCCTGCATGGATCCTGCTTCTTCTTCTGCCTATGTTTCTGCCTCTCTCTGTGTCTTTCATGAATAAATAAATAAAATCTTAAAAAAAAATAAATGTTGGTTGGTTGACTGCTTAAGGCAATGTAGAGATGGAAGCTGGATTTCATTCAGGTGATATATTTTCTTACTCTTTCTTTTTAAAAAATTCAGTGTTTTGGGATGCCTGGGTGGCTCAGTGGTTGAGCATCTGCTTGATCCGGGGATCAAGTCCTGCATCGGGCTCCCAGCGTGGGGCCTGCTTCTCTCTCTGCCTGTGTCTCTGCCTCTCTCCCTCTCTGTCTCTCATGAATAAATAAATAAAATCTTTTTTTAGAAATAAATAAATAAATAAATAAATAAATAAATAAATTAGTGTTTTTAATGGGAAAAAACTAAAAACAATAATATAAAAGTCCAACAAGAGACTCATTAAACAATTATGGCACATCTATGCACTATACTGAATTTTTTTTTTAAGATTTTATTTATTCATTCATGAGAGACACAGAGAGATAGAGAGAGAGGCAGAGACACAGGCAGAGGGAGAAGCAGGCTCCATCCAGGGAGCCCGACGTGGGACTCGATCCAGGGTCTCCAGGATCACGCCCTGGGCTTCAGGCGTGGGACTCGATTCAGGGTCTCCAGGATCACGCCCTGGGCTGCAGGCGGCGCCAAACCGCTGCGCCAAACCGCTGCGCCACCGGGGCTGCCCCACTATACTGAATTGTAAAAAGAAGTAAACAGGGGTCCCTGGGTGGTGCAGTGGTTTAGCGCCTGCCTTTGGCCCAGGGCGCGATCCTGGAGACCCGGGATTGAATCCCACATTGGGCTCCCGGTGCATGGAGTCTGTTTCTCCCTCTGCCTACATAAATAAATAAAAATTTAAAAAAAAAGCAAATAGATCTAAATACCTGCTATGGGAAAATGGCCATAATGAATGTCATTTTATTTTATTTTTTTAAATATTTTATTTATTTATTCATAGACACACACACAGAGAGGCAGAGACACAGGCAGAGGGAGAAGCAGGCTCCATGCAGGGAGCCCGATCCCGGGCCTCCAGGATCACACCCCAGGCTGCAGGCAGCCCCAAACCACTGCGCCACCAGGCTGCCCAATGAATGCCATTTTAAAAAGTTGCAGAAGAGTATATAAAATGCATAGGATTCTATATTTATAAAAAAATTTTGATCTGAGAATAACACTTTTTTATCACTTCTATATTCATTGCTGTAATTCTAGCACCTGACATAGAGCCAAGGTTCAGTAAATGTTTGTTAAATGACTAGGATAACACCAAGAACTCAGAGTAACACTTAAAACACTCCCAACAGAGTGTGAATTCTGACCTTGTTCTGTTACTCTAGAATAAGCAGGATTTTCCTATTGTTGGGCAGAAAGGAGGAGAAGACTTTAAATTAGACAAATTTGGAAGAACATTAGATTGAAGGTCATTGGTTCAATCCTAGATTTGGGTGACACTTTCTTTTCTTTAAGATTTACTTATTATTTGAGAGGGGTGAAGGGCCAGAGGGAGAGGGAGAGAAAGAATCTTAAGCAGGCTCATACCCAGTGTGGAACCGGACAGGGGGCTTGATCCCAGAATCCTGAGATCATGACCCGAGCCGAAATCAAGAGCTAAATGCTTAACCAAGTGAGCCACCAGTTCCCACCCCCCACCTTTTGGGGGGGGGGGGCGCTTACTTTCTCTACCTATCCATCTATATATTAACCAATTTTCCTAAATTTTTATTTTGAAAAATTTCAAACCTAGAGAAAAGTTGCAAGGCTAATACAATAAACATCTGTATTCACCAACTGTTAACTTTTTGTCACATTTGCTTTATCTCCTGCATGTGTGTATGTTTGCTAAACCATCTGAGAGTAAGTTATATAAACTATGACATTGCAACCCAAAATACTTCAGCATGTATCTCCAAAGAACATTTGCCTATTTATATATTTATTTTTCCAAAGGACTATTTCTTACTTTGAAATAGTTTAAGACTCACAAGAAGTTGCAAAAATAGTACAGAAAGTTCCCAGGTATCATTCACCCAGCTTCGCTCTCCATGATAACATCTTATATAACCATAATACATTATCAAAACCAGGAAAATGACACTGACACAGCAAATTAATTCAACTACAGATCTTATTTGGATTTCACTAGGTTTCTCAGTTTCTCTCTCTCTCTTTATTTCATTCTATGAATTTTTCACATGTATAGATTTGAGTTCCATCACCACACACACACACACAAACCCTTCATGTTACCACTTTATAGTCACATACTCCCTCAAACCTTAACCCATCAACCACTAATTTGTTCTCCATCACTGTAATTTTGTCATTTTGAGAATGTTACACAAATGGAGTCATGTATTATGTAACATTTTGAGATCAGCACAGTGCTCTTATGATTCATCCAAGTTGTGAATTATTCATCAATAGTTGATTTTTATTTTTTTATATTTTTTAAATAGTTGATTCTTTTCAATACTGAATAGTACCATATTGGACAGCTGTTTATCCACTCACCTGTTGAAGGACATTTGAGATGTTTTCTGTTTTTGTCTATTATCAAGAAAGCTTCTATGGACATTCATGTACAGATTTTTTAATAGGTTTTCATTTTTCTTTTAAAAAGGTTTTATTTACTTGAGAAAGAGAGAGATCATGAGTCAGATGGGGGGTAGGAGCAGAGAGAAAAGCAGACTCGCTGCTGAACAGAGAGCCTAACATGGGGCTCAACCCCAGGACTCTGAGATCATAACCTGAGCTGAAGGCAGCCACTTAACCGACTGAGCCACCCAGGTGCCCCAGTTTTAATTTATCTAGGCTAAATACTCAGGAGTGAGATTGCTAGGTCATATGGTAAGTGTATGTTTATAAGAAATTGCCAAAGTGTCTTCCAGAGTGGCTGTACCATTTTATAGTCCTACCCACAACAGATAAGAAATCCAGATGCTCTGAATTCTTGTAAGCAGTTGGTATCATATGTTGTTTCAGCCACTCTAGTAAGTAGATAGTATATATCATTGGAGTTTTCATTTGCATTTCCCTAATGGCTAGTGATGTTGAACATCTTTTCTTTTTTAAAAAAATATTTTATTCATTCATGAGAGAGAGAGAGAGAGAGAGAGGCAGAGGGAGAAGCAGGCTCCATGCAGGGAGCCTGACATGGGACTCGATCCGGGGTCTCCAGAATCATGGCCTGGACCGAAGGCAGCACCAAACCGCTGAGCCACCCGGGCCGCCCTTGAACATGTTTTCATCTGTATATTCCTTTTGGTAAAATGTCTGTTCAAATCTTTTGCCCATTTTCTAACTGGAATGTTTCTTACTGTTGTATTTAGAGTTCTTTATATATTATGGATACAAATCCTTTGTTGGATATATAATTTGTAAACATTTTCTCCCAGGCTACGGTTTGTCTTTCCATCATCTTTTTTTTTTTTTTTTTTTGTCTTATTATCTTCTTAATAAGGTCTTTTGCAGACAAAAAACTTTTAATTTTGACAAAGTCAAATCTGTTGATTTATGGGTTGTGCCCTTGGTGTCATGCCAAAGATTCTTCCCAAGTGGTTGTACAGAGAAGAATTTTCAACAATTTTTTTCATCTTCTATGTGTTTAATACCGTGATAGATGCTGGAGAGATTCACAGTATTCAGAGCTGTATTTGAGGGATTTTCAGTTAAATTTAGACAAGCACACAAATAATCAACAGCAGAAGATGGTAGGTAATTATGAATGATGTGAGTATTGCAAAGGCTATGGGTAGGAGGAGTTGAGTTCATGGGAGGAAAGGATTACCTTATACTTGAAATATGAGGGAAGGCTTCATGGAGGAGGTGGCAATTGGGCCTTCAGGATTTCAATAGTTGAAGTTCAGGCAGAAGAAGAAATACCAGGAAGAGAGAATTGCACAAACAGGAGTAGGACAGAAAAGTCAACATCAAGAAGTAGGCTAGGGGGAAGAGACTAAAGGATGGATACATTGTTTTTTTTTTTTAAGATTTTATTTATTTATTCATGAGAGATGCAGAGAGAGAGAAAGAGGCAGAGACACAGGCAGAGAGAGAAGCAGGCTCCATACAGGGAGCCCAACGCGAGACTTGATCCCGGGCCCTGGGCTGAAAGTGGTGCTAAACCGCTGAGCCACCCGGGCTGCCCTAAATACATTCAGTTTTAAATATATAGTACTTGAAGACCAGTAACCATCCAGGAGATGTACAACAGGCAGCTGGAGATGTGAATTTAAAAGTTGGAAACTGGCTCAGCGGTTTAGCGCCTGCCTTTGGCCCAGGGTGTGATCCTGGAGTCCCAGGATCAAGTCCTGGGATTGAGTCCCGCATCGGGCTCCCTGCATGGAGCCTGCTTCTCCCTCTGCCTGTGTCTCTGCCTCTCTCTCTCTCTCTCTCTGTGTGTGTCTCTCAGGAATAAATAAAAATATTGAAAAAATAAATTAAAAGTTGGAAACTGGAATATGGATTTGAGAATCATAGGCATAGGTCAGGCCTTTTGTCATATGCCCCACAGCAACTTGTACTCTCCTTCAGAGCACAGTTAATTATATTAATTGTGTAATTTGTTGTTCAATCTCTCTTTGTTTTGCTAGAATTCTAGTCTCGTGGAGCAGAGTCCACATCTGACTTATTCCTAGCACCCTAGTCCAGTACCTTGCACTCAGAAATAATTGCTGAATGAATAAAGGTAATAGTTCTGACAGCCACCATTGATTGAGCATGCACATGGCAGGCACTGAATACCCACTCTGTATTCATTTCAGAATACACTCTGAATTATATACTCTGTATATAATTTCATTTAAACCTCACAGAAATCCCATGACAGTTAGGTCAAAGGCTTCTCAGAACTAAATTCAAAGGTCTGGGGTAAGGCCCAAGAATCAGAATTTAAGTTCCCAAGGACTTTTAATGAGCAGTCAGATTTAGAAATCACTCAGGAGGATAGTTTCATTGAAATTTTACAGATAAAGAAACTAAGGTTCAGCAAATAACAGTGATTTATTCAAAGTCCCATGGCTAGGGCAGCCCGGATGGCACAGCAGTTTAGCGCCTCCTGCAGCCTGGGGTGTGATCCTGGAGACCCAGAATGGAGTCCTACGTGGGGCATCCTGTATGGAGCCTGCTTCTCCCTCTGCCTGTGTCTCTGCCTCTCTCTCTCTCTCTCTGTCTCTATGAATAAATAAAATCTTAAAAAACAAAAAAACAAACGAACAAAAGAAACAAAGTCCCATGGCTAGAAAGAGCCATGATGCAAAACTAGATCTCTTATGGAGAGAATTTTACCACAAGCCTCCTTGCCCCTGGGAGACATAAGATCTGGAAAAGAGTTTATGAGGGAAGATCAGAAGGCCAAAAACTGAATCTCCGAAACCAAGGTGAGTAGTGAGCATTGCCAAAAGCCACAGAAAGACCACAGAGGATGTGGCATGAGGGAGAACCTGGGGATAATGAACCCATATGTCTGCGGTGCCTGAGTCTGACATTACAGGAAGATAAAGACACAGCTTTCCCACAGGCCAAGGCACTCCCTCAAGAAACCTGGCCAACTAGAAGGAACTGTGGTTTGAGGCTCAGCCAGGCTCACTCCTTGGTAATAGAGCTTTGTGCTAAAAATATTAAAGCCAAACATCTGGGCCTATGGGGTGCTATGCCAAGAAAGGGGAGATCCAATTCCCATGAGGGAACCTCAGTTTGGAATATAAGATAAACTGTTTAGAAATTTCAAAATGAAGCCCACTCTCGATTTTCTAGGCCACTATCCCTTTTTGTTGGATTACTGAGGCCTTTATCCTCACTTCTGCTTTGTGTTTTACCTTTGGAGTACTGCTAGTATTGGGAGGACAGAAAGAGAAAGAGAGGTACAATTCCAACCAGGACATTTCGCTAATTTTTAATTATTCAGTCGTGAATAACATGGTTGAAATAAGACTGGAATTATAGCCCAGAAGCAAGATCTAGTTATCTGTGACTGTTCCTACTTATCATACTCAGGCTGGCCTCAGGGACTCCAATCAAGGTTGGATGTATTCTCTTTGCCAAGGGACATCCTGAAGGCCTATGCAAGGAAATGGTGGACAGTTTGCTGCAATCCCATCACTAAACCAGATTTATATCCTGTTGATGGTAGATGGGAAGAAATGCCCCTTTATTTGAAAGAGGATAATATTGATGTGAACCCCTTATACCTATAAAATTTACAAAGCACCTTCACATGCATCAACTCAATCTTTCATGACCTTCGGAGATAGATGTTGTTTTCTCTACAAGCTTGGTAAGTACAGAAACCACAATCCAAACCCATCACCTCTGACTCTTTGAATTACAAACAAGCCTGCTACTTTGTTATTGGCTAAAACTTAGCCCACTTAGCCTTCTGCTGGCTGTATAGAAATTAATGAGACTTCAACAGCCCCATTGCTCCAAGAAGTAGAATTATGTAGTGAGGAAAGAATGTATGTTTGCTTGCTGGTGACCTTGTGCAGAGTGCTGCAGCTGAGCCCTGGTTTCTGATCTCTTAGATGGGGGTAAAGGGTCACACTGAAGAGTAGCCAGAAGGAAAGAACCCTATGCAAAAGTCCTGGCACAATGGCTAGCAGAGAGTAATCATTCAGTAGTGTTAGCTAGCATTCTTCCACCCTTCACTTCACCAGGTATTTCCGAGCCCAATGAACACAGAATTAAGCTCAGGTCTTGGTCTGTAATAAGGAACCTGGGGGGACAGGCTGTGGTAGGGCCTGACCATCTTCCATGACATGAAGCATAATGCCAAGAAGTATGTTCCAAAGTCCTGCAGGGCTTCCCTTCTCTTTCCTTTAGTGGCCTGTCTCAGGTAATATTTTCCCACATGAAGTTAAGCTTATCCTTGAGATCCAAATCAAAAAGGCCTTTAGACTGGAATGCTGGAGTCTACTAAAAAGTTCTTCCTACTCCCTCTCCTAAGCCACAGCTGCATCCTGAGAGATACTATAAGCTAGAAGGTGAGTGCACACTAAATCCTACACTGACTCCGCCCAGCCCTCACCTCTCCAAATCCCATTCTTTGACCTCCCCACCCCCACCCTGTGTGGGTCTGCCCTGTGGCCAGAACTCTTCTCTGCTCCTGGGGTTTAATATTTGCAGAGACCTCTTTTGTTCAAAGAGATACGTCCTAAATTAGGAAGAGGTGCTCCTAAATTAGAGGAGGATTTACACAGCCTGAAATCTCTAATACCTACAGGGCCAGATAGATAACGTAAATGAACTCAGAAGGTGGGCATTATTCAACGGAGAGTTGTGGGGACTGTGGTGATCCCATCCCCACTGGGAGCTCTGGGATGGGAATGGGCCTACGGGTCACCTCCCAGAAAAACCCTAACTCTGGGGGAAAGCAAAGAGGACAGGGTCGAGGGAAGCGCCAGAGCCGGGTGTGTGGTCTGCGGATGGAAAATCCACTTACTTATACAAATGTCAGGGGCCCTTCAGTTTTGTCCACTGCAGACACCCCAGCTTTTTTTTTTTTTCCTGCGCTTCCTTCTTCTATCTGCAACTCAGGCCCGTGTTCTTTATCTATCTCCCCTCTTTTCTGGGGCGTCACAGGCATTGGGCCCAGCCACCGGCCCTGGGTGCTTCCGAGAGATGCAGAGGACAGCTGATGAGATGCTCTCTGACGTAGACCCACTCTACCCCCTGGGAACCCCGAGCTGGCTGAGGAAAGGGACAAAGCCTGAGGGAAGAGACAAAGTCCTCACCCTAACTGGAAAAACAGGGCTTCACCCTCAGGAGCTCCCAGGGAGGGACGGGCGGGCGTACGGGTCACCTCCCGGAAAACCGTAACTCCGGGTGGGTTAAAGGGGGCGAAAAGGACAGGGTTAAGGGAGGCGACAGGGCCGGGTGGTCTGCGGATGGGAAGCCCCGGTCGTTTAGGCACCACTCCACTCAAGTCACTTCCAAGCCACACGATTCTTGGGGAGGGGCGCGGCGGGCAGGGAGCGGCTTCCACGCAAATCGCTTTGTCTCGGCGCCCCAGGTCCGCCGCGCGCAGCTGCAGCAGTCTCTGCGCTTCCCCGCCCCCGCTCCTGGGCGCCCCGCTTCCCTCTCTCCAGCAGCCCCGGAGCAGGAGCTCCGCCCCCAACGCGCCGCCCCAGCCCCGGCGCCTTAAAACCCGGTGCACACCGCCCCGCCGCGCCCCGCCGGCGCACCTCGCCTCCGGCCCGTGCCGCCAGCCGCAGCCGTCCTCCCGGCCCTGGTCCCGGCACCATGAGCTTCGGCTCGGAGCACTACCTGTGCGCCTCCTCCTCCTACCGCAAGGTGTTTGGAGATGGCTCTCGCCTGTCCTCGCGCCTCTCCAGCGCCGGGGGCGCGGGCGGCTTCCGCTCGCAGTCGCTGTCCCGCTGCAACGTGGCCTCCTCGGCCGCCTGCTCCTCGGCCGCGTCGCTCGGCCTGGGCCTGGCCTACCGCCGGGCCCCGGCGTCCGACGGGCTGGACCTGAGTCAGGCGGCGGCGCGCACCAACGAGTACAAGATCATCCGCACCAACGAGAAGGAGCAGCTGCAAGGCCTCAACGACCGCTTCGCCGTGTTCATCGAAAAGGTGCACCAGCTGGAGACGCAGAACCGCGCGCTCGAGGCCGAGCTGGCCGCGCTGCGGCAGCGCCACGCCGAACCGTCGCGCGTGGGCGAGCTCTTCCAGCGCGAGCTGCGCGACCTGCGTGCGCAGCTGGAGGAGGCGAGCTCGGCGCGCGCGCAGGCCTTGCTGGAACGCGACGGGCTGGCCGAGGAGGTGCAGCGGCTTCGGGCGCGCTGCGAGGAGGAGAGCCGCGGGCGCGAAGGCGCCGAGCGCGCCCTGAAGGCGCAGCAGCGCGACGTGGACGGCGCCACGCTGGCCCGCCTGGACCTGGAGAAGAAGGTGGAGTCGCTGCTGGACGAGCTGGCCTTCGTGCGCCAGGTGCACGACGAGGAGGTGGCCGAGCTGCTGGCCACGCTGCAGGCGTCGTCGCAGGCCGCGGCCGAGGTGGACGTGGCTGTGGCCAAACCAGACCTGAGTTCGGCGCTGAGGGAGATCCGAGCGCAGTATGAGTCCCTGGCTGCCAAGAACCTCCAGTCGGCGGAGGAGTGGTACAAGTCCAAGTTTGCCAACCTGAACGAGCAGGCGGCGCGCAGCACCGAGGCCATCCGGGCGAGCCGCGAGGAGATTCACGAGTACCGGCGTCAGCTGCAGGCACGCACCATCGAGATTGAGGGGCTGCGTGGGGCCAACGAGTCCTTGGAGAGGCAGATCCTGGAGCTGGAGGAGCGGCACAGCGCAGAGGTGGCTAGCTACCAGGTAAGGGCTGGAACGCTGCAAAGGGAGGGGCGCCCTGCCCTCTCCCCCACCTGCCTGCTCTCTCCCTAGGAACCGAGGGGAGGGGAGGGGAGGGAAGGGAGGAGGAGCCCCAACTGGAGGCCTTGGCAAACCAAAAGCCCTGGGAGTCTACACCTTTCAGAGCCCTGGTCACCCTGTTTCCCTGCCCGTCATGTCATATCCCTGTCCGGGCCCTTCTAGAAAACAAAACAAAACAAAACCCTTAATCTTATGTTTTTCAGAGTCCAGAAATCTAATGAATGCTTCCTTAGGTACCGCTAGTGGACATAAACATCCTGGCGACTTAAAAAACAGCCCCCCCCCCCCCCAAAAGTAGGAGTGAACCCAGTGCAGCTGGGTTACAGCCTCTCATGTTGCAGTGCTGTCTCTCCTGTCTGGATTGTTTGGTTGACTTTGAAAGGCTTTCTGTGCACCCGGAAATTGATATTTATGGAGTATGTCTCTCTCTGCTAGAGAGAACGCTGGACTGAACTGGGAAGGGTTCTTGACTTTCGCCTTCAAAAGAGTAGAGATTGGGAGCCAAGGAGCTGAGTGATTGGGCTAGTTACAGTCGCTCTGCTCTACCTCTTCCCCTCCCAACACGCACGCACACACAGAGTTACCTTGTCTACCTGCTGGAGATATTTCTTTCTAAAGAAAGCTTTTTACCGCTTAGCAAATGGGAATGGTCAGGGCGCTGTCCTCGGTGCTGATCTAGAGTTCTTTCCATCTCAGAAAATATATGTCTCCTGTTTCATGCCCTAGTTATGACTCTCTAGGCAATTAACTGCTTTGGTCTTTTTTTTTTTTTTCTTCTGCAATACCCTCACAACAGTCTTGGCTACCTGCAATCAAGGGTCACCTCATGGACAGCATCAATTTTCACTGTCATGGATGGCTTAGCATTGAGCAAATATGCTCAGCAGCATTGAGGTCCCACCTGAAAATTCACGTCTCCTTAACAATTTTTCATCTTCAATGCATGTGATAAATCACAGCGATGGGTGATTCTATCTTTGTTATAGGCTACTTATTTTTTTTCCTTTTTGTGTGTCCTTTAAGCTCCTATGAAAGTATTGATTAGATCTTTCTTCTTTTCCTCTCCAAACAAAGGCCGTTGCATCTTCAGTTTTACTATATAGGGCATTCTGGGCTTATGACCACAAAGAGGACAGAGGCAGGAGAAAAGAAAGGAATAGTGTGGTTCAGTTTCAAGGTCCAATCAAAGCTCCTTTGGGTAGGATGATAATAATGCAAAAATTTGCAATAATTCGTTCTAGCCAAGATCGAAGTTTACACTTGATGGAATTAATAGGGTTTGGGAACATTAAAAAAATAGAACCAAGAAAGGAGTAAAACCTCAAAAGTACTATTTTAGTCTGCAGCTAAAGAATGATTATTGGAGTGCAGGTATTTGTTATCCATTATAAACTGCCCCCCTTTGCTAAAGGAAGAAAGCTTGCCTGGACCATTTGTTTTGGTTATTTGGAATTACGGTCCGCTTCTAGTCTGCTTCAAAAGCTGTAACTCGGTAAAAAAAAAAAAAAAAAGCTATAACTTGAATTTTTCACTTTTTGGCCTAGCTCCTCCATGGATTGAATTAATCACATCTAGTTAACTGAGACTTCATGTGTTCTAGCACCCTCGAAAGATGAGCTAGGTGGTCTTCTGAAGGGCTAGCCCAGTATTTCTACAAAAAAAGGATAACTTACCTGTAGCTGCCATCAGATTTGGGCTTTGCCATGCCCTCTGTTTACTTGGTATGGCCCTGTCTTCTAAGAGGTAGTGACAATATCATCTGACTTGTTTTGTTTGCTTTAAAAGGCTTTCAGTGTTAGACAATGGTAGGGTCATCCAGACACAGTCTGCAGGAAACAAAAACCCTACAGAAACTGCGGCATCTGCAGCTCTGCAGTGCTGCCCCCATCAGCATTAGCCTTCAGAACCTCAGTGGGCCTGCTGGTGGAATGGAAGACCAGATGAGACAATATAAAGCTATTTCCTACCCCTTGGGACTTCAGTCTGGGGAAGGGCTCACATCCTCACCTGCTTATCCTGAAGGCCTAAAGTCACAAGAGTATCCTCTGGCTGTTTTCTCTAACAATTTTAGTTCTACTGGCCAAGATGAAAAGCCTCCCTCTGCATGGTGAGATTCCGCTATTGTTTTCTTGCCCTCTCTCTCCCTCCTCCCTCCCCTTTCACTGCAGTTATGGGAGGCTGTTCTCTTTCTTCTGCTTCAGAGATTAGTGATAGGCCTATTTTCCTTTGCAAGCTTTCCACCCTCTCAGAGGCAGAGGAAGGCCCCATTAAAGTCACATTTTCCCTGCCCAGAATGCTGACAGCCTATTCAAGGGCAGAAAGCTTATTACACTTTTGAAAGGGTAAAGAATGATTCAAGGTGACATGGTGAGTACACAATGATATATGAGAGAACCCCAATCAGGCGACAGGTGAAATTGAAGAGCTAGAGCTAGTTTTGTCTTCAAAAGCCAAATGTAGCCACCCACTGTAGCTGAACCCTTTTCCATTTCTGGCCCAGGGCAAATCTGGTTCCTGTATAACTGCTTTACCACCCTAGAGGCCCTGTTCTGCCAAAGATGCCTAACAATGTTTTTGCAGGATACTAGAGGCCCTGGCCCTCTACTATGGTCAGTCTTGGAAAGCTGCAGCTTTCCTTGAAAGTCCTTGCTGCACAATCAAGCTCCCCATTAGTTAATGCTCCCCAGGGAGATGAGCCAAGTCTGCTTTCTCTCTGGTATGAGATTGGAATACAACCTAATGAAATAGCTGGCCCCTTGGAGATTGGGGGTGACACTGGCTGCATATAAATCTATGGTCTGATTTATCTATGAAATTAGAATTCAAAAAGAAACTACATTTGGTCCTTTCTTCTTTTCAACTCTTCTATATGTTTTTGGTTTTGTTTTGTTTTTGCTCCTCCCTGTCTCATTGTATTACTGTCACCAATGCCACCTTGATAGCTCCTTTACAGAAATAAATTTAAACTTGTCATTCCTAAACCCATGGATCCACCAAGATCACTTGGGGGCTTAACAAAAAAGATTCTCAGGCTTATTTCCAATGATCGAGATTCAGTAGATGACAGGTACAGCCCAGGAATATGCAAAAGCACTGCATCCTATTGTTCCTCAGACTGATTTTGGGGTGCGCTAGCCTAAACCACATTTCACAATATAAACCAGCTCATATAATGCAAAATTTTATTTTATTTTATATATCTTTTAAAGATTTATTTATTTATTCATGAGAGAGAGAGAGAGAGAGGCAGAGACACAGGCAGAGGGAGAAGCAGGCTCCATGCAGGGAGCCTGATGCAGGACTCGATCCCGGGACCCCAGGATCATGCCCCTGGGCCGAAGGCAGCGGTAATCCACTGCGCCACCCAGGGATCCCCCTAATGCAAGATTTTAAAGTATGGCAGGGAAAAAGAAAGAAAGAAAGCGAAGACAGGAAGGAGAATAAGGCATATAGGTGGTACACATATAAAAGTCCTCTCTCCTCAACCGGTCATTCTGGATGGGCCCTTTCATTCAGACTGTACTGCACTCACTACTACCACTGGCCTGCCTGAGGGCTCCTAAAAGTGATGAAATCCATAGCACTGTTTGTGGTTCTCCACTGCCGATGCTTGTGTGGCCAGGTCTTTCTCTTCCTCCTGGCCTGCATCCTTCCAGCCCTTGGGAAGATGTTCAGCACTCATCTTAGCTGCTACTCCAGGAGAGACCCCAGCTGGAACTGGGAGTGCCTCTGCCATTCCCTCAGGCTAAGCCAGCAGCAGCTGCGTGGTTGGGGGAGGGGGCAGACTGCAGCGTTCTGCTCAGATTTCCAGCTGGAGGCCATCTTTGGCAGGGCTTTTGAAGGGCAATGTGAGACAGTCTGGTGGGGGGAAGAGAGCACAAACAAAGGGACTAGACATTGAAGAGCAATGGTCAGCAGTCAGCCCAATTCCTTCCAAAAGGAGCAAAGTCTTGCTTTTTGTCTACTCTGACCCATAAATTAGATGTGTGAAATGTGTAATGTAAACATTCAAGGAAATATCCTCTATCTAGAACTCAGCTCCCAACAACCTCTTATTCAGCAAACACAGCTCTGAAACAAAAATATTGTCTTAAAAAGGACCTTATGCTGCTGATGAGACAAAACCTCCATGTCCAAGTCACATATTGGGAAGTTGACCCCTCTGATCCTCCTAACTTATTCATTCTTGTTTTACATGATCCTAAAGCGCTTTGTCTTCTGAGTTTCAAGCATGCTGCAAGTTAGAGAAGGAGGACCAACTGAGTCAGGCATCATCAAGAATGAGTAGCATTATTTCAACTTTTTTTTTTTTTAAGATTTTATTTATTTTTTCATGAGAGACACAGAGAGAGAGAGAGAGGGAGAGATAGAGACATAGGCAGGAGAAGCAGGCTCCATGCAGGGACATGGGACTGGATCCTGGGTCTTCAGGATCACGCCCTGGGCTGAAGGCGGCGCTAAAGGCGCTAAACCGTTGAGCCACCGGGGCTGCCCTATTTCAACTTTCAGAACAAAGAAAACCAGTAAGTGGCAAGCACTAATGCAAACACTGTTCTTTGGGAGCCATTAGGTAGAAATAAACAATCTGATATACCTCAATTGACCTCAAAGATAAAAGACGGGAAAATAATTGATCGTTATCATAATCTGTAGTTGCTAAGAAAGGTTGCGTTATGTTTGTTCTAATTAAGAATGGTACAACACCTCTGGGGCACCTGACTGGCTCAGTCAGAGGAAGATGCCACTCTTGATCTCAGAGTCATGAGTTAGAGCCCCATGTTGGGTGTAGAGATTATTTAAATAAATAATATATTTTTAAAATGGTACAAGCCCTTTTAGAAAGGTTTTTATTTAAAATCATCATTTAATCTGGTGCTTAAAGGAATGTGCCTTCAACTAATATTAAAGCTTTATTATATGCTGCTTTGCTTTCCTGAGTAATCCAAGGGGTTGTGGGCTCATGATTAATTTGTCCATATGATTAAAAAAGGTATAAGTCACATGGTATGATCTTAACAATTTATTGAGTAATTTCTATGTGACAAGTGCTGTTTTAACGCCCATCATCTAATTTAACAGATAATGGACTTCGATGATCATATGAGGTGCCTTAAATTGGAATCCTAACTTGAGGATCTCAGAATACCTCAGAAAAGAATAAACATTATAATTTTTCATATGTAGAAATGGAAATTTTGAAGAAACTAAAACACAGAAAACTGAGATATGTTGCATATTTGAGGCAGGGCCAGAAATGCAACCCAAAGGTCCTGATGCAATCCTCCTGTTTTTTCTCAGATCTCGTTTCTCCTGTCCTTTGCATAAGGAGAAGTCTTCCTCTTCTACCTTTTCCCTTTGCCACAGTAATATTGTGTCCCTTATCCCTAGGTGCATTACTAGCAGACCTGCTTGTAGGTTAGTTTAACCTCAAGTAACAACTATCAAGTAAAATTTTTGGTAAAAATCATCTGAAGGGATCCCTGGGTGGCGCAGCGGTTTGGCGCCTGCCTTTGGCCCAGGGCGCGATCCTGGAGACCCCGGATCAAATCCCACATCAGGCTCCCGGTGCATGGAGCCTGCTTCTTCCTCCGCCTGTGTCTCTGCCTCTCTCTCTCTCTCTGTGACTATCATAAATAAAAATAAAATAAATAAAATAAAATAAAATAAAATAAAATAAAATAAAAATCATCTGAAGCCCAGGGCTCTTGGGTGGCTCAGCACTTGAGCATCTGCTTTCTGCTCAGGGCATGATCTTGGGTCCAGGGATGGGGGATCAAGTCTCGCATAGGAGAGACTGCAGGGAACTGCTTCTCCCTCTGCCTATGTCTCTGCCTTTCTCTCTGAATAAATAAATAAAATTAAAAAAAATCACTTGAAGCCCTTATGATTTCTGAACACGTTTTGGAATATTTCCATCACTGTCCATGTAATATGTATTTTCCCTGCTGCTTGTGACTCCTTGCTCTGCACCCATCAGTTAATTGAGTCTCTCCTTTGCGACATTCCTGTCAATATTTATAGAACAGGTAGGAGGCATGAATTTCTATTTTTTCTGCAGGTTCTCTTGATTTGGAAGTCTGTACCCTCTGATGTTAGCAGCCCTGTTTTCAACCATCATGTCATCATCCCCACACAGGAAATTACAAGGGCCCCTCACTCACTCACTTCTTGAGGTTTCTGATAGTTTTCTGTCTCCACTTCACAAAAATTATTCTAAATTGCTGTGCTCTTTATGTCAACAAGGTTGCAACTAAATTATATGCATTATTTGCTCACATCTTTTTAAGTCAGAGGAAAAGAAGTGCTCATGTAGCACACCATTCATTCATTTAACAGTTACTCACTGAGCATCTGCAGTGCGCATTGTGCTAGGACCTAGGCTTCCAGAGGTGAACCAAACAGAATCAGCTCCTGTTTCTATGTAAATTACATTGTAGTGCAGTAGCTCTCTGACAGGAGTGACTTGCCTTCCAGGGGACCTTTAGCAATGTCTGGGACATTGTTGGTTATCACAACTGGGAGGGAGGGTGTGTGCTACTAGTGGGTGGAGGTCAGGGATGCTGCTAAACATCCTACAATTCACAGGACAACCCCCCCCCCCCCAGGAAAGAATTATCCAGCCCAGAATGTCAACAGTGCCTAGGTTGAAAAAGCATGAGATCGAGGAAGATGACAGAAAATAAACTAGTCAAGTAAAAAATGAACGAGAAAGTTTCAGGTAATGATAATAGCTGAGAGCAGAGTGGCCACTTGCAAGTATGTGCTTTCTTCTAATTTGTCCTCCCACCAGAGGTGCTTGTTTCTCATTTGCACAAAGCCCCTTTATGGGCTACCCACTGCCCTGGCTTGAGGTAAAATAGCATGCTAGATCAGTGTGGAAAGGGTACTTAAGTTAGACACAAAAGAAGACTGTCTGGGTAGAGGGCATTTGCCCTGAATCTTCGATGACTCAGAGTCGGCCACAGAAGACCCACTACAGAGCATTCCGGACAGAAGAAGTAACTAGTCTAAAGGGTCTGGGACAGCAATGAAGTTGGTAACTTTAAGGAGCAAAGGAGAAGGCCAGGGTGGCTGAAGCACTTGGAGCAAAGGAAGTAGTATAGGCCATGCTGAGGAATTTGGACTTTATTATAATAGCTGTTAGAGGGTTCCAAGCAGGAGAACAAGGATCTGCTGTGTTTTTAAAAGACCCTCTGGGGGCACCTGGGTGCTCATTAAGTTAAACCTCCAACTTTTGGTTTCTGCTCAGGTCCTGATCTCATGGATCGTGGGATGGAACCCAGAGTTGGGTTCTGCACCCAGTGAGGAGTTGGCTTGATGATTCTCTCCTTTTGCCCCTCCCCCTCTGTGTGTGCTCACATGTGTACACTCTCTTTCTCTAAACTAATTAAATAAATCTTTAAAAAAATGTTTAAAAGCCCCTCTGGCTGCTCAAGAATCAGAAATCTAAAGCTATTTTTTGGGCACCTAGTGGCACAGTTGGTTAAGCCTCTTGGTTCCTCCTCAGGTGGTAATCTCAGGGTTGTGTGATCTGCAAGGAGTCTACCAAAATTTCTCTCTCCCTTTCCCTCTGCCCCTCCCACTCATGCGCTCTCTCTCTCTCTCTCTCTGTTTCTCTTTCTCTGTGTCTCTGAAATAAATATATATATATATATATATATATATATATATATATATATAAATGTAAAGCTATTTTTCTGTGATTGGGTTTGCACCTGAAAGAATTTGGAGCAAAACTATTATATGGACCTTGTTTCTTTTTTATTTATTTTTAGTTTTTTAAAAGATTTTATTTATTTGTTTGTTTGTTTAAGAGAGAGAATGAGCAGGATCTCAAGTGGAGGGCAGAGGGAGAGAATCCCAAACCAAC
Organism: Vulpes vulpes; assembly: GCF_048418805.1. Taxonomy (NCBI): domain Eukaryota; kingdom Metazoa; phylum Chordata; class Mammalia; order Carnivora; family Canidae; genus Vulpes; species Vulpes vulpes. The sequence goes on from NC_132794.1 coordinate 93,062,606, forward strand.
TATGCACTGAGCAAGGAGCCCTATGCAGGGCCTGATCTCACAACCCAGAGATCATGACCAGAGCCAAAATCAAGAGCCAGCTGCCCAAATAACCAGGCCACCCAGGTGTCCTCTAGTTTCTTATTTATTTATTTTTTTAAAGATTTTATTTATTTATTCATGAGAGACAGAGAGAGAGAGACAGAGAGAGAGGCAGAGACATAGGCAGAGGGAGAAGCAGGCTCCATACAAGAAGCCTGATATGAGACTCGATCCTGGATCCCAGGATCACGCCCTGAGCCGCAGGCAGAGGCTCAACTACTGAGCCATTCAGGGGTCCCTAGTTTCTTTTTTATTTATTTTTTATTTTTTTATTTTTTTAAATTTTATTTATTTATTCATGAGAGACAAAGAGAGTGAGAGGCAGAGACACAGGCAGAGGGAGAAGCAGGCTCCATGCAGGGAGCCCGACGTGGGACTCGATCCCGGGGCTCCAGGATCACACCCCGCTCCCAAGGCAAGCGCTAAATCACTGAGCCATGCAGGGATCCCCCCTTAGTTTCTTTTTTAAAAATATAATTTCAATCTGCCACTTGGGTTAAAGAAATTCCATGGAGTATTTCTGCTTCCTCCGTAATCTGTCCCGTGAAATGCTCTCGGTAGGGTAATTGAGCAGCAGGCTTCCAGGAAACCATCAAAACGAACAGAGACAGAGAAGACTTGCTGTCCTCTCTGTGCTTTTCACAGTTGGAATCTTCTGAATCTAAGCTCCTAACCTGAGGCTTTGGGTTTTGGAAAGGACACGTAACAACTGAATTATTCAGAAGCAATACAGTAAGCAAGGGAGGGATGAGAAGTAAGTTTATTTGTTTTTTCAAGTTTTTACTTAAATTTCAGTCAACATACAGTGTAGTATTAGCTTTAGGTCTAAGTTTAAAAAGGAGAGAGGAAAATATCTCCGTGATGTTCGTTCAAGAACCATGTGCCACACAGTCGAAGTTCCCAACCCTTACCATACATCCAAATCTCCTAGGGACCTTAGGAAAGAGTGCAGATGCTGAGACCCCACCCCAGAACAAATGAATCAGAATCTGGGCTGGGGGACAGGCCTGGATTTTTAATGTGTAGTCAGGGTTGAGAATCCTTGTTTTGTGGAAATCTGACTGAATTTCAGCTGGTTCAAATATGTTGAATATGTCACTTTTCAGGATAGCATCGGGCAGCTGGAGAATGATCTGAGGAACACCAAGAGTGAGATGGCACGCCACCTTCGGGAATACCAGGACTTGCTCAATGTCAAAATGGCTCTTGATATTGAGATAGCAGCTTACAGGTATTTCAAAGGGCATGCTCACCCAAGCAGATCCAGTCACCTGGGGCAACACTACCCAATTAGTGGATAGGTGGTTTTAGTCTCTCTGATTTCTGATGGGTAAGAGGGGATGAGGAAAGACATCCTTAGTGCCTTCCAGGTGAGCTGACTCCTCTGTCCCTCAACTTGTTTATACTTTACCCAACTAGTCCTAGAGTAGTCTACTTACCTCTGCTAGGATTTAAGGAGATAATGTGAGTATCCATAGGTTGAAATAGAACCTATCACAATCTTTTAAAAATAGGGTTGATACAATATAGAACATCCTAACAGAGGAGGTATCCCTCTGGATTTCTACTCATGCAATGTTCAAGTGAACATTTACCTTAAGAAAAAAGGTAATAACAGTAACTACTGTTTTTTGAATGGCTACTGTGTGCCAGGCACTATAGTAGATATGTATTTAAATTATCTAGGTATCCAGTCATATTTTTTGCAGAAGAGGAAACCTGAACCACAGATTTACCATGTAATTTGTTCTAAGTCACAGTGCTGGTAAATGGAAGAGCTCAACTTCAGTCCAGATCTGAGATTTTTTTTCTTTTACATTATGTATACTTCTTCAAAACAAAACTCCAAGAGTATTTGATAGTGTCTTGAGTTTCTGATTTTAAAGAGATGATAAAAATTATTAGAGATATGAGAAACAAGGCATTGGGGCCACTCTTACCATGCTGGTTAGGCTAGGCTGAGAAGAAGTCTGTTATTGGAAACAGCTGCATTCACTAGTTTTTGAAGTTGCTAGTTCCATTCCTTTTGTGCTCCTCTACATTGAAAAAGCACAATTCTGAAGTTCAGGCTGAATTAGGCAGTTCCTTCCTCCTCTGTGGACTTTTTACCTCCTTATCCCTATTGCACTTAAGGTTTTGATTAGTAAACTTACTTATCCCTAGAGCTTTGTAGACTCTTCAGTGCCAAAAATGGGTGTGATGAGACTAAGGGGAATTGTACAAAAATTCCTTTTTGAACATATTTGTGATTAGGTTTCCCTTTGACAGTGCTTTAAACACAGCTGATGCTAAAGATGCACTCATACAGTAGTAGATGTGCATCTACACATGCAGATGTGTATGCATGTGCTGGATAAACTCCATGTCTTTGAACATTAGAATTCAATATTTATTGGTCTCAACCTCATGAGAAACAGCAGTCTTATGAAATCTTTTTAAATGAATAGGAGCTGGAGGGTTAAGTTCTTTTTTAAAAAAAAGTTACTAGTTGACTTCCTAAGACTTTTTCTCTGTTGGATTTACAGGAAACTGCTGGAAGGTGAAGAGACACGTTTTAGCACCAGTGGATTAAGCATTTCAGGGCTGAATCCACCCCCCAATCCAGTTTATCTGCTCCCACCTAGAATCCTCAGTTCTACAACCTCCAAAGTCTTATCCACTGGGCTGTCTCTTAAGAAAGAGGAGGAGGAGGAGGAAGAGGCTTCTAAGGCAGCATCTAAGAAAACATCCCAGATAGGGGAAAGTTTTGAAGAAATACTGGAGGAGACAGTAATATCTACTAAGAAAACGGAGAAATCAATTATAGAAGAAAGCACCACTTCAAGCCAAAAAATATAATTATGTTGCTTAAAAAAATTAATGCTTAAGAGGGGATAATATGCACTTGACTTGTTAAAGAGCCTATTCCTGAACCAAAACACCTGTCACCACTGTAAAATGTCTTCAAGGCTTCAGTCTCTCCTATTTAGCATTGAATACTTTCTCTAATAAGAAAACCACCCGGTAGGTTGGAGCAAACTGCAGCCCTAGAGCAATCACAGAGGAGTTATCTAAGAGTTCAGCTTTCTCACCTAAAGCTCAGGCTTCACAGCGTTAGATGATTCAGGTACAGAGGAAGTACAAACTACGGTGCTAAATCTGTGATCATCATCATTTGCTGTGAATTGAAATTAAAACTTAATGTTCGCTCACTATGCCCAGATCTTATCCAGCTATATAGTCTCACTCTAGGTTCCCAAACCATCAGATCACTGCCAAAGATAAACCAATGGCCCGCATTAGACGCCACTCTGATAAAACTGCTTCACAAGTGATGGGTGTTTGTTTAATGGACACTTCCTCTCCTCACAATTTCATGTATCCTTTTCTTCCATTCAGGAAAAAAAAAAGGCTAGTGTAGTATTCTTCCCCCCTTAAACACATTTAGGTTCTTCTGTAAAGAACTTACCCCCTTTAGCTCTCTTTGTTCAATGGTAAAATTAGATGCATGTTGAACATTTCTGTGATTCGTGTAACGACTTCTCCCTGCCCATTTCACGTCCTTCCAATTCTATAAGTAAAGAAAAATGGCAGTGATATGTTTTAAGGGTTGTCCCCAACAAATGATGAAAAGAGTCCCTAGATTTTAGGCTTTCAGCTTATTCAAATCCATTTAATTAGGAAAAAAAGTATTAAGAATGTAGCTATTCACTTTAACTTTAGAAACACAGTAATAGTCCCCCAAGCTGTGATTAAGCTGACCTTAGATTTAGTAGTATAAGCTAGAAGAGGCGTATTTGTGTGAATGGAAAAAGCCAAGGTCTCATTGATCTGTGTGAGTTCATTTGTGGTGATCTAGAATTAGCTTTATCATGCCCCTTACCCTTAGAACCCACGAATCCCGTTTCCCATTGTCTAGGTCCTCACAAGGCCTTGCTTTCACTCTCCTATGCCTTTTAAGAATGCTAAGTATAATTATGTTATCACCAGGACACAATGCTACCACCCAAAAGTAAAAGAAATCACCTCTGGTCAATTAACACCACCAGCAAACAAAAGGAAATCTTTCTCTTTTCTCTAAGCATCCTGCTCCAGACTTTCCCCATAGCTACATGGTTGGTAGGGTCTCCTTCCCCTCCTGGAGAGATAGTGACACTCAAGACTAGAGAAGAGGCTCACATGCTTCTATTCATGTGCTAGCAAGTCCATTCTGGAGAGCCAACTTTTCATCTACCCAACTGTGTAGCCGCTGCATTGCCCTGTCTTCCACATGTGCCAAGTTTGATGTAGCATTAATTCTTTCACAGTCACTTCCAAGAGACCTAAAGAGTTGCCGTGTCTCTGTCACATACCTCCATTCAAAGTTCTGTTATGATAGGGTGCGACGCTTTTACCGAACTTATTTATCCTAGCACCTGCTTCAATTGTTCGAGGAACTGGAAAGATACTTTTTCTTCTTCCTTTCCCTCACTCCATCCCTGTCTTTACTACCCACACTTACTGTAAAACATTAGTAAGATAAGAATTAAAAGTCACACGATCCCACCAACATAACTTGTGTCTTGTGGTTCTTGCTGCTGCAGTTGAAAAAAGTGCTGTTTTTGGGGTGCCCGGTTGCCTTAGTAGAGCATGCGACCCAATCTCAGGGTCATGAGTTTGAGCCCCATGTTGGACCTAGAGCTTACTCAAGAAAGAAGAGGGGTCACCTAGGTGGCTCAGTAGGTTAAGTGCTGCCTTCAGCTCAGGTCATGATCTCAGGGTCCTAGGATTGAGCCCCCCCACTGGGCTCCCTGCTCAGGGGGAGTCCGCTTCTCCCTCTCCTGCCGCTCCTCCTGCTCATGCTCTCTCTCAAAATATTTTTTAAGGGGATCTGTGGGTGACTAAGCAGTTTGGTGCCTGCCTTCTGTCTAGGGCATGATCCTGGAGTCCTGGGATCGAGTCCCACATCAGGCTCCCTGCATGAGGCCTGCTTCTCCCTCTGCCTGTATCTTTGCCTCTGTCTCTGTGTGTGTGTCTCTCATGAATAAATAAACAAAATCTTTAAAAAATATATTTTTTAAAAAAGAAAGCATTATTTAAGTTCAGTGAGACAACTATACCCCAAATAATTTGGGAATTTATCTTCTCTGCTCCTTGCATCCATAGTTAGAGTTGTTTCCCTTGCCAAGGCCTTGGGATTACACAGCCTGCATGTGTTTATACTGTAAAACACAGCATGCACTAAGTGGACAGTTTATGGCAGGGAGTGAAGAAATCAAATGATGCAAGACCAATATATTCTGTACCTGGATAATGGTTTAACTAGCTTAACTTGAACATTTCTGAAAATGAACTGGAGAACACATATGATAAAAGGTAGTTGGTTTTTTTTTTTTTAAGATTTTATTTATTCATGAGAGACAGAGAGAGAGTGAGAGGCAGAGACACAGGCAGAAGGAGAAGCAGGCTCCATGCAGGGAGCACAACGTGGAACTCAATCCCGGGACTCCAGGATCATGCTCTAGGCCGAAGGCAGGCGCTAAACCACTGAGCCACCCAGGGATCCCCTAAAAGGTAGTTTAAAACAGTAAGAATAGGGGATCCCTGGGTGGCTCAGCAGTTTAGCACCTGCCTTTGGCCCAGGGCATGATCCTGGGTCCTGGCATCAAGTACCACATCAGGCTCCCTGCATGGAGCCTGCTTCTCTCTCTCTCTGTCTCATGAATAAATGAATAAAATCTTTTAAAAAATAAAAATAAAAAATAAAACAGTAAGAATAAAAAAAAGTAAGAATCCTTTGAAGATTGGGTTATACTTCTGCAGAACCCATATATTTAGGTAGAACATAGGCATCAATAATAGAATTTTCCTATACTGGAATAATTCTTAACCTTCTATGGATTGTAGACCTTTTGGAGAAAGCTGTGGACCCTTTTCCCAGAAAAATACACAAAACTTTGTACGTCTCAAGGGGCTTGAGGTTCCTTGTTGAACTATCTACTTCTGTGTCCAGAAGTCCATGGATTCCAAGTTGAGATTCCCTAATGCCATGTCATGTTCCAGGGTGGGAACTAAATGAGGGGAATATACACTGATGCTGGTACGAAGCTGAAGCTTGCTGAATCCTGAACAACGTTTTCATTCCCAGCGTATCTGACTAAGAGCACTTGCGTGCCACACAAAAATACATTGACTGTACTGTTTGGGAGAAGGGATGTTAGTCCTGCATCAACAATGAGAATTTTATAGTAATCAAACATCTTTTAGGACCTATTAAGGAGCAATAATAGTCTCATCAATACATGGATTTGCAATATAGATTTTGGTTGCCACTTCTAAGAATACGGTTTCGTTAATGGACCCTTTTATATGCAAAACCACCCTCCTTTTATGACATTTATATAATTTCTGGCTCTTCTTTGTATCTCCTATTTTCACTGAGTTGCCACTAATTGCCATGAGCGCATTTATAAAGAATTAAAAGCATCTGTGGAATTGATAAATTATTAAAGCAAGACAATTACACTAACAAGGAAACATAGTGTTCAGAATCATAAGGCAGGGAGGAGAAGGGAAGAAGAAGCAAGCAACACCAACTGTCATGACAGAACAGGACAAGAAACTGAGTCTGGGAGATGGCAGGGAAGCCTGTCCAAAAAGCACATTAGTGATAACCAATTTGACTTTCAGATTCATTAGACAATGAGATCCCCTGCATCCTGAGACTAATAATAGCTTTAATTTATTCAGTACCTACCTACTATGTGTCAGACACTGTAGTAGACAATAAAGAGAATTATCTCATTTAAACCTCACACTCTTTTAAATTTTTTAAATTTAGGGACACCTGGGTGGCTCAGCGGTTAAGCGTCTGCCTTTGGCCCAGGGTGTGATCCTGGAGTTCCAGATCGAACCCCACATCGGGCTTCCTGCATGGAGCCTGCTTCTCCCTCTGCCTGTGTCTTTGCCTCTCTCTCTCTGTGTCTCATGAATAAATAAGTAAAAGCTTTAAAATTTTTTAAATTTAAATTCAATTAACTAACATATAATGTATTATTAGTTTCAGAGGTAGAGTTCCGTGATTCATCAGTTTTACATAATACTCAGGGCTCATTACATCATGCACCCTCCTTTTAAAAAAAAAAAAAAGGTTTATTTATTCATTCATGAGCAACACAGAGAGAGAGGCAGAGACACAGGCAGAGGGAGAGGCAGGCTCCTCGCAGGAAGCCCAATGTGGGACTCAATTCTTGGACCCCAGAATCACACACTGCACCAAAAGCAGACGCTCAACTGCTGAGCCACCCAGGTTTCCCCATCATGTGGCCTCCTTAATGTCCATCACCCAGTTACCTGATCCCTTCACACACCTCTCCTCCAGCAGCCCTCAGTTTGTTTCCTATGGTTGAGAGTCTCTTATGGTTTATCTCCCTCTCTGATTTCATCGTTTTATTTTTTTCCTATCTTCTCCCCACCATGATCCTCTGTTTTGTTTCTTAAATTCCACATATGAGTGAGATCATATAATAATTGCCTTTCTCTGATTGACTTATTTCACTTAGCATAATATCCTCTGGCAAGAGGGTTCCCCTTTCTCCACATCCTTGCCAACATCTGTTATTTCCCGACTTGTTAATTTTAGCCATTCTGACTGCTGTGAGGTTATATCTCATTGTGGCTTTGATTTGTTGTTCCCTGATGCTGAGTGATGCTGAGCATCCTTTATTGGGTCTGTTGGCCATTTGTATGTCTTCTTTGGAGAAATGTCTGTTCAGGTCTTCTGCACATTTCTTGATTGGATTATTATTCTTTGGGTGTTGAGTTTGGTAAGTTCTTTAAGACTTTGGATATAAGCCCCCTTTATCTGATAAGACATTTTCAAGTATCTTCTCCATTCTGTTGTCTTTTGGTTTTGTCAATTGTTTCCTTTGCTGTGCAAGAGCTTTTTATCTTGATGAAGTCCCAATAGTTCATTTTTGCCTTTGTTTCCCTTGCCTTTGGATATGTGTCTAGGGAGGAGTTGCTATGGCTGAGGTCACAAAAGGTGCTGCCTGTGTTCTCCTCTAAGATTTTGATGGATTCCTGTCTCACATTTAGATCTTTCATCAATTTTTAGTTTATTTTTATGTACAGTGTAAGAAAATGGTCTGGTTTCATTCTACTGCATGTGGCTGTCCAATTTTCCTAACACCATTTGTTGTAAAGATGTTTTTCTATTGGATATTCTTTCCTGCTATGTTGAAGATTAGTTGATCATAGAGTTGAGGGTCCATTTCTGGGTTCTCTATTCTGTTCAATTGATCTATGTGTCTGTTTTTGTGTCAGTACCATACTGTCTTGATGATTACAGTTTTGTAATAGAACTTGAAGTCTGGAATTGTGATATCCCTAGCTTTGGTTTTCTTTTTCGATATTCCTTAGGCTATTTGGGGTCTTTTCTGCTTCCACACAAATTTTAGGATTAGTTGTTTGATCCAGCTCTGTGAAGAAAGTTGATGGTATTTTGACAGGGATTGCATTGAATATATAGATTGCTCTGGGTAGCATAGACATTTTAACAATATTTGTTCTTCCAACCCATGAGCATGGAACACTTTTCCATTTCTTTGTGTCTTCCTTAATTTCTTTCATGAGCGTCCTGTAGTTTTCTGAGTACAGATCCTTTGCCTCCTTGATTAGGTTTATTCCTAGGTACCTTATGGTTTTGGGTGCAAGTGTAAATGGGATTGACTCATTAGTTTCTCTTTCTTCTGCCTCATTGTTAATGTATAGAAATGCAACTGATTTCTGTGTATTGATTTTTTTTTAATTTTTATTTATTTATGATAGTCACAGAGAGAGAGAGAGGCAGAGACACAGGCGGAGGGAGAAGCAGGCTCCATGCACCGGGAGCCTGATATGGGATTCGATCCCGGGTCTCCAGGACCGCGCCCTGGGCCAAAGGCAGGCGCCAAACCGCTGCGCCACCCAGGGATCCCCTGTGTATTGATTTTATATCCTGTCACTTTGCTGAATTCCTGTATGAGTTCTCATAATTTGGGGGTGGCATCTTTTGAATTTTCCACATAGAGTATCATGTCATCTGCAAAGAGAATTTGACTTCTTTTTTGCCAATTCGGATGCCTTTTATTTCTTTTTGTTGCCTGATTGCTGAGGCTTCACAACCACTCTTTAGGTAGTATTTGTATACCCATATTACAAATGAAGAAATAGAGCCTTGGAATGACAAGGTTAAAACCATTGTCTAATGTTACAGAATAAGAGATCTGGGATTTGCACTTTGGTCCTTGGACAGCAATGCTTGCTTCTCTCTCCTATAATGCCTCTCCACATAAAAGAAAGTCCCCTCACTTGAGGGACTAGGAATCTTTATTTTTATCATCTTTATCCTCCCTTCCTTACTGGGTTTTACTTAAGATTTTTCTGCCCCAGAAACCTTTGGCAACACCAAGTCCCACAGGCAAACTGCTACACTTTGCCCACTTTCTGAACCTATTAACTTCCTGCATTACCATGATAGCTCAAAACTGGGTTCTGAGCCCAAAGAACTGAGTCATCTCCTACTAAAACCTGAATAGGATTGGGTGCTATTATCTAATTTTTATTTTATTTTATTTAAAGACTTATTTATTTATTCATGAGAGACAGAGAGAGAGGCAAAGACATAGGCAGAGGGAGAAGCAGGCCCCCTGCAGGGAGCCCAGTGTGAGACTCGATCCTGGAACCCTGGGATCACACCCTGAGGGAAAGGCAAATGCTCAACCGCTGAGCCAACCAGGCATCACTATTACCTAATTTTTAAAAAAGAGTTTTAAAAAATAATTTTAAATTATTGGGGTCTTTGCAGGTGGTTTGGCGCCACCTGCAGCCTGGGGTGTGGTTCTGGAGTCTCGGGATCGAGTCCCACATTGGGCTCCCTGCATGGAGCCTGCTTCTCCCTCTCCCTGCCTCTCTCTCTCTCTTTCTCTCTCTCTGTGTGTGTCTATGAATAAATAAATAAAATCTTTAAAAAAAAAGAAAGAAAAGTAACTGTATAGCTTAGTATCAAAGGGCCTGGAAATGACGGGAAATTACAGAAGGGGCAGTTCCTCAGGAGGTAATAAAACCAGGATATTAGAATTCATTTTACTGTACTGGCTAAAGAGGAGGGCAAGATGTGACCAATTGTCTGGAAACTAAAGTCCAAATTTTAGCTAAAAAAATAAATTTAGCTCCAGACACAATGAAAATCTCATATAGTCCTGCAGATAAACTTCTAGAACGTACTGGTGGGCAGCCTAGTTGGCTCAGCGGTTTAGCACTGCCTTCAGCCCAGGGCATGATCCTGGAGACCCAGGATTGAGTCCCAAGTTGGGCTCCCTGCATGGGGCCTGCTTCTCCCTCTGCCTGTGTCTCTGCCTCTCTCTCTCTCTCTCTGTGTCACTCATAAATAAATAAATAAAATCTTTTAAAAAATAGAATGTACTTGTGAACACAAGCAGGAAGTCCAGAACCACCATTCATGATTCTAAAGGCAAACATGAAATAGTTTTAAAAATGTATTTTAAAAAACCAAAAAAAAAAAAAAAACAAAACAAACCCAAAAATAAATAAATAAAAATAAACCATAAAAAAATAAAAAAGTATTTAAAAATCCACTGGGTGAAGAGCACCTGGGTGGCTTAGTCAGTTGAGTGCCTGATTTCACTTAGGTCATGTTCCTGGGGTCCTGGGATTAAGCCCTGCATCAGGCTCACTGTCCAGTGGGGAATCTCCTTCTCCTTCTGCCCCTCATCCCGCTCAAGTTCTCTCTCTCTCTTTCTCTCAAATAAATAAATAAATAAATAAATAAATAAATAAATAAATAAATAAAATCTTAAAAAAAATTCATTGGGCAGTGCCCAAGTAGAGCAGTTGGGGGTCAGATGTGGTTTGGGCTCAGGTCATGGTCTCAGGGTCTTGAGATTAAGCCCTGTGTTGGGCTTCTTGTTCAGTGTGTGGAGTCTAGTTGAGACTCTCTCCCTCTTTCTCTACCCTTGTCCCTTGCGCACCTGCTGTCTCTCTCTCTCTCTAAAATAAATAAATCTTTTTTTAAAAAAAAATTCGTTGGAACAGAAAACAGATCGGTAATTGCCAGGGCTAAAGAGAGGGGGTGATGGGGTATGGGGTTTTATTTCGGACTGATAGAAATTTTTGGAACTAGTTAGAGGTGGTAGCTGCACAGCATTGTGAACATACTAAATGCCACTGAATTGTACACTTTAAAATGACTAATTTTATATCATTTAAATTTCACCTCAATTTAAAAAATCCACTGATAGAGAATTTATGGAGCTGTCAGAAAAATATAATTACAAAATCTATACCTTCTGCTCCAGCTGGGACCATTATGTACAGCCACCCTGGGTCAATCTCAGTTAGAAGAAATTCCATTAGGACAACATAAGCCAGATCTAATAAGAGTATTGATTCCAAAACAGAACCTAGAGAAAAAGCCGGAAATACCTCTTGATGTAAACAAAAGAAAAAATAGCTTGAAGTGCTTGCTTATAAGCACTCATCACTGATTTCCAACTGAGATTATTTTTATTATTACATCATCAGAAATCTCTAAAGTCCTGAAAAACATCTAAATCATAAGAATAGACTTTTCCCCCCTTGGAACCAAATAAGCTGGTGTGCCTGAAAGCACAATAATTTAAAATGGAAATAACTGAGGGGAGCTTTGTAGTATCTTTAAACAGAGCTCATATGTGAAAATTTATTTTTCTTTATAGAACATACACTACTAATGGCTTTGCTGCATGTTCAGATTTAATGTATAGTTTAGATTTGTCATCATGCTTTTGCTATTTTCAAATATCTCATGTGGGAATGCCCTTTACAAAAGGCCAAATGATTGTTTTTATTAAATTACCATCCCCTGCTGCAAATTCTCAAAAGATGGAAAGAACAGTTACTATGTAGATCAAATGGCTTCTTTCTTCCTCTATTGATCTCTTAGATGCTTTGATTGATCTCATGTTTTTATATTCCATAAGCTTACTAGGGGCGGGTTGTGACTAGCTGAAATTTATAAATTCTTTCTTAAATTCCCTTGAAACACACAGACACACAGACGCATACCCCAGGATTGTAATAAGACTCAGTGAGTCACATGCAGATATTTTAAGATTTATGTTTCTACAGTTCTTCAGTGATTCTGAATAAAAAGAAATAGAGAAAGCTCAGGATACAAAGAAAAATGAAGATTGATCTTGGAGAGGTCTCCCCCTTCCTCATCAATTAATTACCGTGGATCACCCCATGACTACTCTCCCCACCCGGTGAGGTAAGTGGACTCTGCTGTGTAGGTCTGAGTCACTTCATTCCAGCTCTATTGTATGTTCTTATTAATAGGGAGTATAGAATGTTAGCAGAGCATAGCCAGTCATTAGCATAAGGGCTGGAGTTTTGGAATACAATCAATAGCAGGTCTAGTTAATTGCTGATTACTGCGCTGGGCAAAAAAAAAAAAAAATAGTAGTTTTCCGTGGAAGTGCTCATTATATATTTTTTAAGTAATTTCGGGGTGGGGTGCCTGGGTGACTTAGTAGGTTAAGTGTCTTAAGGTTAAGTAGGTTAAATGTCATCGGGTCATGATCTCAGGATTCTGGGATTGAGCCCCATGTGAGGCTCTGTGCTCAGCAGGGTGCCTGCTTCTCCTTCTCCCTCTGCTCCTCCCCTTGTGCTCTCTCTCTTTCTCTCTCTGTCTCAAATAAATTAATAAATATAAATATTAAAAAAAGGTAATCCAAAAAAATAAAATAAAATAAAAAATAAAAAAAGGTAATCCCTATGCCCAACGTGGGGCTCAAACTCAAGACCCCAAGATCAGGAGTTGCACACTCTACTGACAGTTAGCCAGGTGTCTTTAGAGGTACTATTTATTTATTTATTTATTTATTTATCTATCTATCTATTTATCTATCTATCTATTTATTTATTTATTTATAGATTTTATTTATTTGACTAAGAGAGAGGGAGGAAGCACATGCAGGGGGAGTAACAGTGGGAAAGGGAAAAGCAGGCTCCCCACTGAGCAGTGGGCCTGATGCAGGGCTGGATCCCAGGACCTTGGGATCATGACCTGAGCCAAACGCAGGTGCTCAATGGACTGAGCCACCCAGGTGCCCCTAGAGGTGCTTATTTAAAACAAATTTAAGGGGCTCCTGGCTGGCTGGCTCAGTCAGTAGAGCATATGACTCCTAATCTCTGGATCATGAGTTCAAGCTCCCCATTTGGCATGGAGCCTACTTAAAATTAAAATTAAAACAGGGCAGCCCCGGTGGCGCAGTGGTTTAGCGCCGCCTGCAGACCGGGGTGTGATCCTGGAGACCCGGGATAGAGTCCCACATCAGGCTTGTTGTTGCATGGAGCCTGCTTCTCCCTCTGCCTGTGTCTCTGCCTCTCTCTCTCTCTGTGTGTGTCTCTATGAATAAATAAATTAAAAAATCTTAAAAAAATTTAAAACAAAACAAATTAAACTCATTTAGGTTCATCTGTTATGCTGTAAGTATGAATAAATGAGAAGTATAACTTTCCATTTCCCATGATTTCCTGGCATAAGGATTCATACATGACATATACAATTCCTGATGTCCTTCAGGGCTAGACAATTTGATCCTTACCTCAAGCCAGCCTTGACCTCAACAAAATGAACTCCTGGCAACTGAAACTATGAACTAACCTAATCTGCAAAGTTTAAACAGCATAGCCAAGACTAGAGTTAGGGTGAACACAGAACCCAGGCCTGACTTCAGAGCCTGTGTCCCTACCTGTCTCCAGGAGGGGTTATCCATAGGAGGAGGTGAAGAAAGAAAACATGTAAGAAAGAAGACAGGAAAAATAATAAATGGTTCAACATCAATCTTTTAATACTAATAGACCTCCTTACTCATTAGAAAGGAACTAATGGAGCAAAGAAACCTAAGAAGTGATTACATAGGGATCACATTTGAACTTGGTAATTGATTGTATGCCAGCTATGGCCCTGAATGCTTTATATATTTATTAATTCTCATAACAACTCTTTGAGTTAGGTTCCTTTGTCCCTGTTTACAGATAAGAAAAACTATAGCTCAGAGAAATTATACAACATGTCTGAGATCATGTAGCTTGCAAGTAGCAAATCTGGGAATCAAAGCCATGCAGTCTGGCTTCAAAATTCATGTCCTTAGGAAGGGGCTGAGGGAGAGGGGAAAGCAGACTCCCCACTGAGCAGGGACCCTGACATGAGGCTGGATGTTAGGACCCTGGGATCATGACCCTGAAGGCAGACCAAGTGAGCCACCCAGGTGCCCCTGCTGAGGCCAAGTACTGGGTTAGACACTGTGAAAATAGTATGTGGCTCTAGACAAGGAGGAGGACCATAAAATCTGAGGAACCTATCAGAAAGATTCTTTTCTGGATCTTCTAAAAGAATAAGGAAAAAAAAAAAAAAAGGAAAAACTTAAAAGAAGCCAAGGAAAAGGAAACTTCAGGCTTCAGAAGCAGGAGCATCAAGAAAGATGAATTGAACTGGTTGGTCACTGTGAAAGCAGAGTGGCAGACAGCACCTGGAGCTGTGAACTGCACCAGACAGGCAGTGGATCAGAAGACAGTAGGAACATGAGGCCAAGTCAGCCAGATGAGACTGGGCCCCTTACAGGAACACAGAATGAAGTAAGAAAACATTTCAAATTAAGCAGCACTGTTCCTGTTTAAAAAAAAAAAAAAAAAAATCATGTCCTTAACCACTATGCAATACTGCCTCTATGTCTTTTTTTAGAGCGGAAAAAAAAAATCTGTCCTGGCAACCTTTGTCTTCTTATTCTTAAAACTCTAATTTAAAACGTTAATCAGCTTTTCTCTTGGGAAAACATTTTCCTATAAACATCTGAAGGGAAAAAAAAACCTGTTCTCTAAATGAAAATAGTATCACAATAAGAACCTTTGTAAAACCACAGACACCATCAGAACAAAATAAAAATGTAGTAAAGATTAAACCATAATATCCATTCCACGTAAGTAAATGGTAAGCTTTCAGGAGACCACTATGACATTTCATTTGAGAAATGACTATTAATCTCGAAAGGTGATAAAATTTAGAATTCATCAGTTCAGTTTTGAAGAGAGGCCAATAATCAAACTCATGTGCAGAAGATACTGAAAAAAGGATAAAAATGAGGACCTACTCTTTTTGGTCATGGTCCACTAAAGAAAACAAAGATTACATATTCAGAATCAGCATCTGCTTGAATCTTCTCTATTACCAAGAGTTTCCAAGATGACAAAATATACCACAAAGGTTGCAACTATTAGAACTTTAAAGAAAAAAATTTAAAAAATTAAAATTAGTCACACATACATTTGATAAGTCTATTACAAGGTGATTCTACAAGAATATTCATCTAGGATTGAATCACAGAGGATACACTTTGAGCAAGATAAATAGGGCAAATAAATGGGTCAGAGGTATTATTTTCAAGAATTCAAAGTCACTGTAGGAGAGTCATTGTGTGTGTGTGTGTGTGCAAGATCTGTGTTAGTTTGGAGTCCAAAGAAAGAATTGTCAGAGATGAGATGAGAGTGTATCTGAATCAGGAGGGAAGAGCAATGCAGTAGAAGTGGAGGGGAAGCTCAGTGAAGCCTAAGGTCAAAGGAAACGACTTTGGCCTATACTAGAAAGTTTGAGATGGCAATAAGGGAGGAATTGAGAAACCTGCCAAGCATACCTTCTGCCGAAATACAACTTAACCAACAAACTATCCCTCTGAGCATCTTTACTTAATATCACCTCAGAGAGGGTTTAGGCAAAAACAAAGGGACCTGCAGCTATGCCAAATAAATCTATTTTTAGCTACTGATGTTGGGCTCTGGAATATATACTTCACATATCTTATTCATGCATATTTGGGTATTTTTGTTTCTAGTAAAAATTCCATTTGAAGAAAAACTTTGACCTTATTTCATCTAAACTAAATGCCTGCTGCTTGGTGATGGCAGCCAATCTAATCCGAGGCAACAAGTTGGCATTTGTTTGCTCTTGCTTGTGCTTTTCCCACATCTAAGTCTGACTTTCTGGTTATTTGAAGACAGCTGTCTTGTATTGTCTTACCCATACTTTTTTGCTTTTCCAAGTTAATCATAAGCAATTGCTTAACCCTTGTCTCTTGTTTTTGCCCTGGTCGCTTTCTCTCTATTCCCTATCCCATTACCCTTCCATCTCTCAGTAGTTGGGTATGCTACCCAGAACCAGACACAATATGAATTGGATATTAGAAGTATATATTTTTAAAGATTTTATTTATTCATGAGAGACAGAGAGAGAGGCAAAGACCTAGGCAGAGGGAGAAGCAGGCTCCACACAGGGAGCCCAGTGTGATCCCAGGGCTCCAGGATCACACCCTGGGCTGAAGCCAGGTGCTAAACTGCTGAGCACCCAGGTGTCTCTGGATATTATAAGTATTAACTCCCTTGCTCTGAAACTGTATTTCTGTTGGTGAAGCCCAAGATCACACTGATTTTAGGGGTACAAATTTGAAAGCTTATCAATCAGCATTCTTCGTTTAGTTTATTGCTTGGTAGTAGCAATAGGTCAAATAGATATAATGTTATATAACTTAGTTCTTTGGGATTCTTGGAGGTCCAGAGGGAGCAAAAAAAAAGAAAGGGTAGAGTTTTTTATGACTCTTACAGTATTTACCAGTATTTGCTTTTTATTAAGATTCTGAGAACTGGGGCTCCTGGATGGCTCAGTCAGTTGAGCATCTCCCTTCAGCTCAGGTCATGGTCCCAGGATCCTGGGACTGAGCCCTGCATCAAGCCCCACATCAAGCTCCCTGCTCAGCAGGGGAGTCTGCCTCCCTCTCCCTCTGCTGCTCTCCCTGGTGGTGCTGTCAAAATAAATAAATAAAATCTTTTTTTTTTTTTAATAAATAAAATCTTAAAAAAAAAAAAAAGATTCTGAGACCTGTAACTCATAGGCTGTGAATTCCTTGAAGTAGACCACTCCTTCAATTTAATCTTATCCACACAATATCTAATAAGGGATATATTATTTTTGTTCACTGCAGAAGCATTTATCAAGTAATTACATTTAATATTCTACTTTAAAACAGTATTCTCTCGGGATCCCTGGGTGGCGCAGCGGTTTGGCGCCTGCCTTTGGCCCAGGGCGCGATCCTGGAGACCCGGGATCGAATCCCACGTCGGGCTCCCGGTGCATGGAGCCTGCTTCTCCCTCTGCCTGTGTCTCTGCCTCTCTCTCTAGCTCTCTGTGACTATCATAAATAAATAAAAATTAAAAAAAAAAAAACCAGTATTCTCCCCCGGTTACAGAGCCCTTGGAATATCCTGTCTTTGTATGCCTGAGACCTTGGGCCACACCAGATAGTTATCCTAACAATGAGACTTATGGTGAATGCCTATTTTTGTATACCTGGGGCCCTGGGACATGCTGTATCAATTTGACTACTGGGTGGGTGCTAGACTCTTAATGGCCGAGTCAATCATATAGACACTGCATAACTGATTCCCATTAAAAACCCTGGATAGGGATCCCTGGGTGGCGCAGCGGTTTGGCGCCTGCCTTTGGCCCAGGGCGCGATCCTGGAGACCCGGGATCGAATCCCATATCGGGCTCCGGTGCATGGAGCCTGCTTCTCCCTCCGCCTTTGTCTCTGCCTCTCTCTCTCTCTGTGACTATCATTAAAAAAAAAAAAAAAAAAAAAAAAACCCTGGATAGTCAGGGTCAGGTGAGCTTCCCTGTTTGGCAACAGTTTACACGTGTCACATATCATTGCTGAAAGAATTAAAGATATGGGGAAAAGACAACTGAAAGCTTGTACCTGGTTTCTCCTAGTCTCTGCGGTATACAGCTTTTCCCTTTTCTGATTTTAATCTGTATCCTTTCACTGTAATAAACTATAAGCTTAAGTATAAGGAGCCCTTCTAGTGAAACACTAAACCTGAAAGTAGTCTTGGGGATCCCTGACACGGATATGTTAACATGGGACAAGTAAGCAATTTGCGCAAGAAATGTTTAAGAGGCATTGAATTCCATAGTTGCTATTCTGTCCATTGTTAAATAACAGCATCTAGTAAAATTAGTAAAGATGTCCATAAAATATCTATTTGATGGCATTTTAACTTTAATTTGGATACCTGTTAAAGAATTTTGGTTATTTTTGTTTCAATCTACAATAAATATGAACATTTCAAAATAGGTTAAAATAAATTTTTATTAAAAATTTTTATTAAATGTTAGAAGAGATTTATACACAATTCACAAATTCTTTACAAAACAATTGCCAAACCTTATTCATTTGTAACTGTTTCTATGCAGAGTTGGAAATTTTATACCGAAATAGGGTCTATAAAATATTTTTTTTAGAAAGCATCACAATGCTAATTTTAGGCAAAATAACATTTAAAACTGAAATCTTTGCACGTGAGTAAACTCTCAAACACCCGTATTCTTTATCCCAGTGACAAAATGGGAAAACAGACATTAAGTTGACTTACTGAGGAATCAATGAATAAGTATTCTGTAAACTTGCAAATGTACTCAAGTTTCTTTATTACTTTCAGAAGCAGTGGCATTACAAGGTATTGACAAACTACGTGTTCAAATAAAATGAATGTTAATCAAATTAACATTCAAAGAATAAAAATAATGTTTCAAAGAGGCACCCCTTGTTGTAAGATATTTTAAAGAAGTCTTTAGTACAGTGAAGGCTTATGGTATAGGCCATAAACCCTGCAGGAGACAGCTCTTCACACAAAATGAGAATTCATCCCTTTTAGAAGTAAATATCATCTCTGTAGTATTGCTGATAAATGAAAGATGTAAGTTCAAAGTACAATGGCAACATACAAAAGTGGTCAATAGTTTTGGTCTTTGAGAGGTACACTCTGTAATTCAGCAAAGACTGGCTTTGAATCTTTAGTTCAAAAGCATACTTCTTTTCCAAAAGGATGACTGTCCAACTGATATGATTCCAGAGAGCAGAATCCTAACCACCAACCTGAAAGGGATATGGCTCAACAAAGAAGAAAATAGTAACCGATTTACCTCAAAGGTTAGGAAGCAAGATCAACGTCAAAGTATTTGAAATCACAAGGAATTTAAAAATGTAATGCTTTGAAAATTTCCCCCTGAGCTATTGATGCTTTTTATATAGTCTCTAGTAAAACAGAAGCATTCCATCATTCCAAATTGTACTTATAAATGCTATGAATCTTGGTGCTGAAAATAGGTAACTTATGCCTCAAACAGCACAAAGTGGTAGCAATTACATGTTTTGTGGAAATCTTTGGTGAAATGCAATCCTGCAGAAGCCTCCTTATGTTGTTCCCCTCCTCCAAATGCTGCTAGAATCTTCAAGTAATTTTCAAGGGAGAAACTACAAGACCATAATGAAGGACCAGCAGACCATCCTGAGAAGAAAAAAAAAAGTGTTTTGTAACTATTTGAAAACCAGTTATGTAAACAATTAAGTCAGATACAGTTTTTCAAAGCCCAGCATTAATGGGAAATTCTTTGATTTAAAGAGAATAAAGAGTCCAAGATAAATAACCTTGCTTATTCATATTCACCCCATCACCAAACATTCTCTGTCAATGTGCCTTTTTAATGACTTTCAACAGGTACTTCTGAAACTCCATAACTAGCCAGGGTTGTTTATGGCTAAACAGTTCTCTGAAAAGAACTAAGAGAGGTACATCTCTCTTTCTGCACAGACTACTTAATAGACCACCTAAGTATTGGGCTTCCCTAAAGAAAGACTCAATTATCATAAAGCATCATGAATTCAGTAAGAAATGATACATTGATTTCCATATAAATGCAGCTTACTATTCTAAGAAAACCTTGCAACTCTTACCTGTTTAATGTATCATACAATTTAACTCTGTCTTAACGAGTGTTCACAACACAATTTAACCTTTCTTTTACTATTGTTTTAAGTAGGCTTCCACACCCAACATGGGGGATTGAACTCAAGATCCTGAGAGTGAGAGTCACATACTCTACTAAGCCAGCCAGGCATCCCTTGAACTTTTCTTTGATACTCAGTGATCATTATGAACAGTGACTAAATTGTTCTATAACTCAGTAAGGTCTTCAGTTACTAGGTAACTTAACCGTATAGGAAATGACTTCAGACACTATGTTTCTGAATCTATTCATCTGCTTTTTTGGTTTCTGTCTCCTCTTTTAGTATCAGATCTTAATCCCTTGTGTTCTCACCAAGTCTGTATACAGGAAACAATTCACCTTTTAATTTTATTTTTAAAAAGATTTTATTTATTCACGAGAGACACACAAAGAAAGGCAGAGACATAGGGAGAGGGAGAAGCAGGCTCCCCATAGGGAGCGTGATATGAGATTCAATCCTAGGACTCCAGGATCACGCCCTAAGCTGAATGCTCAACCACGGAGCCACTCAGCTGTCCCACAATCCACCTTTTTAAGTGCTATTTTTAATCTACTGCGAACTAGAAAATTAGGTAAAAACTAAGAGTCATTGGGGAAGTGTGCCATGAGCAATGGGTTAACTTTGAGCAACACGTAAGAGGGAATGGTGGCATGCATGTCTTGCATTTTCGATGACATTCTATTACTCTCTCTCTCTTTCTTCTCTGTTAAGCTCTTGCATGGCTCTACTTCCTCATTTCTCATTCACTACACAACTCATTGCAATCTGGATTCTATTCCTGGCAATTCCAGCGAAAACTCACCAGAATTCTAGAAAGGGTTCACAAATTCAAATGCCCACAAGGGCCAGGAAAGTAACATAGATGAATATGTAAGTTAGGTATGTGAATCCGTAGGGAATGTTGAGACCACTGGGAAATGAGACACCAGATGTCTAGCTAAAGGAATTCAATTCAAAAATATTTAAAACACAGAATAAACCAAATAAAACATAATCTCATACCACGTTTGGCCCATGGACCACCAGATTATAGACTAATTAGCCTAATCAAAGTAAATAAATTTGTATTACAACACAAATAGATTCTATTAACATTCTTACAAGGACACAAATTACATTTTATAAAATGTTAATTTTTTGCATATGGTTATGTTTCAGAAATGAAAACATTTTGCGAAACAATATACATGCTGATATATATATATATATATATATTTTAAAGATTTATTTATTTATTTATGATAGACATAGAGAGAGAGAGAGACAGGCAGAGACACAGGCAGAGGGAGAAGCAGGCTCCATGCAGGGAGCCTGATGTGGGACTCGATCCCGGGTCTCCAGGATCACACCCTGGGCCGAAGGCAGGTGCCAAACTGCTGAGCCACTGGGGCTGCCCTATTTATATTTTATATTTAGATGTTTCTATCCCTGGTCTTCTTAAAGTATCCAACCAGAATGGGTCTTCTAAAACCTAAGTCAATAAATAAATAAATAAATAAATAAACAAACAAACAAACCTAAATCAAGGGGACGCCTGGGTAGTTCAGCAGTTGAGTGTCTGCCTTCGGCTCAGGGGGTGATCCTGGAGTCTCATGACTGAGTCCCACATCGGGCTCCCTGCATGGAGCCTGCTTCTCCCTCTGCCTGTGTCTCTGCTTCTCTGTGTGTGTCTCTCATGAGTAAATAAATAATATCATTACTAACTAAGTCAGGGCACCTGAGTGGCTCGGTCTGTTCAGTGTCTGCCTTTGGCTCAGGTGGTGATCCTGGGGTCCTGGGATCGAGTCCCACATTGGGTTCCCTGCGCAGTGGGGAGTCTACTTCTCCCTCTATCCACCCCCCCCCCCCTTTTGTGATCTCTTTCTCTCTTTCTCGTGCTCTTGTCTCTCTCAAATAAATAAAATAAAATAAAAAAATAAAATAAAATAATTTTAAAAAGGGACACCTGGGTGGTTCAGTCAATTAAGTGTCTGCCTTTGGCTCAGGTCATGATCCTGAAGCCCCAGGATTGAGCCCTGCATAAGGCTCCCTGCTCAGCAAAGAGTCTACTTCTCCCTCTTCCTCTGCTCATACTCTCTCTTGCTATCTTTCTCAAATATGTAAATAAAATATTTCTTAATTATTAAAAAATAAATAAAACATAAGTTAGAGTAGGTCACTTCTGTCCTCGGGTTAAATCTTCCAATCAATCATTTCCTACCTTACTCAATTAAAATCCGAAGTCCATACTATAGCCTATAAAATCATACATGGTTTTATTCCAACTGCCCAGATCTCAGTTCCTACCATTCTCTCCCTCAAGTCCCATATCCTAGCTTTCCCACTGAGGAGGTATTACCATTCATTTAGCTAAGAGGTCCCAAGACTTCGTGAAACTTATATTGTTTGTCACTGAGGCCTTTAACTTTAAATGTATCATTAGATTATTTAAGTTTAGGGACTTGCTCATCTTTGAATCTCACTACATGTCTAGAATAGTGCTCTGTAAATATTTTTTGAAGTAATATTTTCTACCTACTTCAATGACTTTGGGATTTTACTACTAGTTTCTTGTATTTCTAATCAAGCAAGCTTAATTTTAACTAAAGGGTCATCTGGGTGACTCAGTCAGTTAGGCATCTGCCTTTGGTTCGCGTCATGGTCCAGAGGTCCTGGGATCAAGCCTGGCATCAGGTTCCCTGCTCATTGGGGAGTCTGCTTCTCCCTCTCCCTCTGCCCTTTCCCCTTGCTTATGTGTGCACTCTCTCTCTCTCAACGTAAATAACATCTTTAGATACCCTCACATGGGGATCATGATCGAGCCAAAAGCAGATGGTTAACCGACTGGGCCACCCAAGCACTCCAAAAGGCTGAACTTTAAGTTCAATTTTTTTCTACAGTTGAATCTTGCATCTAGTACTATATAGCCAAGTGACACTGGACAAGTTACTTAACCTCTGCATGTCAGTTTTCTAAACTATAAGATCCACTAATGGATGTTAGAATAGAGGGCAACATTTAAGGAGAAACAGGCTATCTGCATAGTTTCAAGGTATCTCCCAAAATATTAATTATAAAGAAAAAGACCTATCAGTAGTAAATATCTTCTAATGATACTTTGAGAAGGGCATTATCACTTGTATGGCATTCTTGCTAAAATTGCTCAATCTAGTCATCAGAAAACATCTGACAAACCCAAACGAGGGACGGTTTATAAAATAACTGATCAATACTCTTCAAAAGTATCAAAGTCATGAAAACAAGGAAGGACTGAAAAACTGGGAGAAGACAAGGAGACACGACAATTAAATAGGATGTGTAACGTAGGACAGAGAAAGAATAGTGGGAAAACTAGCAAAACTCATTGTCTGCAGTTTCATTAATAGTATTGCAACAATGTTAATTTCTTAAGTTTTGGTGAATGTACCATGGTCATGCAAGGTGTTAATATTAAAGGATGCTGAATGGTATCTACATAAGAACTTTTAGTACTATTTTTGTAATTTTTCTCTAAGTCTTAAGTTATCTCAAAATAATATTTTATAACAGAAAATAGGAGGGGCGTCTGGGTGGTTCAGTTGCTTGAGTGTCTGGTCCTTGGTTTCTGCTTGGGTCGTGGGATCGAGCCATGTCAGGCTCCAGGCTCAGCAGGGAGTCTGCTTCTCTCTCTCTCCCTCTGCCCCTTGCCCCTCACTTGCACATGCTCATACTCTCTCTCTAAAATACAAATAAATCTTAAAAAAATAAAAAGAAAAAAAAGGAGGTAACAATTGTTATCTCTTAAGGTTGTTGTGAGGCTTAAACAAGATAACACATGTTTTGGGGTGCCTGGCTGGCTCAGTCAGTGGAGCATATGACTCTGGATCTCGGGGTGGTCAGTTTGAGCCCCACATTGGACCTAGAAATTACTTAAGATCTTAAAAAAAAAAGAGGTTAACACATATCCTTTTGCATGTTTAGCAGCATTCATTAAGGGCTCAAGAAATGTTAATTATTAGTAATATTGTCTTTTTCTGAGCTCCAAGCAATTCCACATGATATATGTGTTACTCCTCAATTAACCTGGCAGGCTGATCAAGGGATTTCCCTTTTTCTTTACACTTTCCAACCCAAATATCTTCAAGGCTTTTTTCCCAAGTTCTTCTTCTTCTTTTTTTTTTTTTTTTAAAAAAAAAAAAAAAACATTTAGTTATTCATTTGAGACACACAGAGTGAGGAAAAGACACAGGAAGAGAGAGAAGCAGGCTCCCCACAGGAGCCCGTTATGGGACTCGATCCCGGATCTTGGGATCATGACCTGAGCCTAAGGCAGCCGCCCAACTGCTGAGCCACCCAGACATTCCCCCCCAAGTCCTAACACCATTTCATTCATCACTAAGCTGGCTATATTGCAAAAATAATTACATTTCATGTATCTTCGTGTTCTTTTTGGAAATAAAGAAAACTGTTGCTCAAGGAAAAGCCAGTTACATTTTCAAAGAAACAGTAAGTGACTAAGTCCTCTTTCCTCCTTGTAAATCACACACAAAACCCAAGTTAATAATGACAATCATTTAAAAAAAAAATAATGGTCCCTAATCATTGTATTGCTGATTACTTTTACTACTCTGACAAACTGTTATCACAACTATAGTGTACCTATATAACTGAAGGATAATATAACCTGTAATATCACAATAAAGAACAATCAGCCTTGTAGCATCTTTCCAATACTGAATTACATGTAAGTTTTATTTGCAAAATTACAAAACTTGTGATTTCTTTAAAAAATCCAAATATCATTTTAAAAAGTCATGAAAAACTGAATGGTCATGAGATGGCTATTAGTATTAATTTGGAGGTTACAATAAAACATTAATCAGTAAGCAAATCTACAAATATGGAATCTATGAATAATGATAATCAACTATATTCTTTTGGGTCCCATTTCTTTCACTCAGTATTATGCCTGTGCGATTAGTTCATGTTGCTGTATATGGTAGTTGTACTTAATTGTATGTATATGCCACAATTTTTTACTCATCCTTTTTTGGACATTTGGGTTGCTTCTAGTTTGTGACTATCATGAATAAAGCTACTATATCTTTTTTTTTTTTTTTAAGATTTTGTTTATTCATGAGAGACAGTGAGAGGGAGAGACATAGCCAGAGGGAGAAGCAGGCTCCATGCAGAGAGCCCAATGTGGGACTCAATCCAGGGACACCAGGATCACGCCCTGGGCAGAAGGCAGATGCTCAACCACTGAGCCACCCAGATGTCCCTAAAGCTACTGTATCTCGTACGTATCTTGTGGTGGACATCATATTCATTTCTCCTAGATTTATACTCAGGAGTGGAATTGCTGAGGGAGTAGAGAGTATATATACATGGCTTTAGTAGATACTACCAGCAGAACTCCAAAGTGATTAGATCAGCTCCCACTACCAATGTATATAAATTCTAGTCATTCCACATCCACACCAACACTTATTCTGTGAGTCTTTTTCATTTTAGTCGGTTCTTTTATATTTTGGTAGGTCAGCTTAGTCAAACTGGAACTATATTTCCCAGAATTCCCTTCCCTTTGAGTTAGCCAATAAGATTTGCAAAGTGGAAGGAAGCAGAAGTCATTACGCTCAGGTTATTACAGGGGCCAGATGCCCAGCTAGTTTATACACATTGTTGCTGGTATGCTGGCTCACGTTGTTGGTATAGGGCAGCAGCCAGGCCTGCAACTAACTCCTCTTGCTCCCAAAAGAGCTCCACCCTAAGCCTCTCTAAGTTTTGGGCCAAAGATCACCAGCTTTGTCTACAGATCACCCATGTCACTGAATATGGAAATGATGAGACACACATTCCACTTTCTCCTTATAGGTCCCAGTTTATTTTCACTATTTTACACTTTATATCTATCTTTTCTTGCAATTGCTGCCCTGTTGATTTACAATGACTACTAGTCCATAGGCAGTATCTTTCCACATTGCTCTTCACCAGCCCCTACAACTGTCTATAATCCCTTATTCCCCAACATTCATATTGATTCTGTCTCCCAAACAGAATCCTAACTTTTAAAACTGGTGAATCCAGGTAAAGCATAGATGGATGTTCACTGTACTAATCCTATGATTTTTCTGAAGGTTTAAAAATTTTCCAAAGTACAAAGATTAATATAATTCCTTTGTAACCAGTACTCAAGTTTGTTGAGTATTGACACTTTACCTTGTTTGTTTCAAATCTCTTTTTAAAATAATAAGAATTTTGGGAGTCTCTGGGTTGCTCAGTTGGTTAAGTGTCTGACTCTTGATTTCAGCTCAGGTCATGATTTCAGGGTCTTAAGATCGAGCCCTGCATCAGGCTCTGTGCCAGCAGAGTCTGCTTGGGATGCCCTCTCTCCCTTGCCCTGCTCTTGTACACTCTAAGTAAGTAAATAAAGAAGTAAAATCTTAAAAAAAAAAAAAAAAAAAAAGATAAAAATTTATTATCTTTCTGTCTGAAAAACCAAAGTATTAACACTCATTAAATCTGAGTGGTGGGTGCAAGGAAACTTGTAGCAAATTAGTAAAAAGAAAACCAAGCAAAAAAAAATAAATAAAATTATCCACAATAGACCAGTCCATTAAGGCTACAGAAATTTCAGCAATAGTTCTTTATAGGTTGGTGGTAAAGCACAGTCACAAAAATCACATCAAAATGTACCAATTATTTGCTTCCTATCAAACAAAATATACATCTTTCCTATGATGCAACAATTCCACTCCTAATTTGTCCAAAATAAGCGAAAGCATATGTTCTCAAAAAACTGGTTTAAAAAGACGACTAGGAAGAGGGAGAAAAAAATTTACTTGTATAGGACTGTTTATAGCTGCTTTATTTGTATTAGCCAAAAATTGGAAATATCCCATATATCTATGAATAGGAAAATGATAAAATATGGCATGTTATACAAAGAAATATTACGCAGCAATAAAAAGCAATAAAAGTTGCTACATGCAACTACATGGATAAGTTTCAAAATGTATGCTGAATGAAAGATGCCAGACACAAAAGAGTACATGTTCTATGATTCCACTTACATGACATCCTAGAATAAGTAAAATTAATATATGGTAAATATAGGTGTAAATATTTATGATCTTGGATTAGGCAATGGTTTCTTAGATGGGACACCAAACACGGAAGGAACAAAAGGCAAAACAGATAAAATGGACTTCATTATAATTAAAAACTTTTGTGTTTGAAAGGTCAACACAAAGGAAATGAAAAGACAACCCACTGAATAGGGGAAATTTTTTACAAATCGTATACCTGATAGTGGTGGACTAGAATTTAGGATATATGAAGAATTCTTACAACTCAATACTAAAAGACAAAACCCCCAATTTTTAAAAATGGGCCAAGGATCTAAATAGAAATTTTTCCAAAGAAGATAAACAAATGGCCAATAATACAGGAAAAGATCCTCAGCATGACTAGTCATCAGGTAAATGAAATCAAAACCACACGGGACACCTGGGTGGCACAGTGGTTGAGCACCTGCCTTCAGCTCAGGGCACGATCCTGCAGTCCTGGGATCAAGTCCCACATTGGGCTCCCTGCATGGAACCTGCTTCTTCCTCTCCCTCTGCCTCTCTCTCTCTGTGTCTCTCATGAATAAATAAATAAAATCTTTAAAAAAAAAAAAAGGAATAATCAAAACCACAAGGAGACCACTGCACACCTGATAGGATGGCTGTAATAAAAAAAATAGCAAGTGTTGGCAAGGATCTAGGGAAACTGGAACCCACATACACTTCTGGAGGGATTATAAAATGGTGAAGTTGCTTTGGAAACAGAAACAGTCTTAACAGTTCCTCAAAATGTTAAACACCTAATTACCATATGACCCAGTGATTCCACTCCTAGATGTACACCAAAGAGAAGTAATAACATGTCCATAGAAAACATAGAAATATGAGGAATAAAAGAGCTACCACATAAACCATTCTAAAAATGCCTGACACACAGTAAGCATCCAATAAATACTACCTTTATTATTTACAGTACAAGTAAGGCTAATAACATTTCTTTCATTAAATAACTTCCCTGTTAGGCATAAGCATGATAAAGTCTAAGACCAACCTGCATTGCTGCATCACCGATTGCACGACGGATTTCCCTTAGAGTTTGATACTGCTCCAACAAGTGATCACCACAGATGATATCTACCTACGGGCAAGTAAGAGTATCAAATTGCTTTCCTGCTTCAAAAAAATCATATGAAAAAATTAAGGAAAAACCCAACATAATTACTCCCAGACTAGATTTTGCTATTTTATGTTAGAATGATAAAACACCCTCAAGACAGATTTTAGAAACTTGCTACAAAAATAAAGCAAAATGGAAGGAGCATTAGAAGACATTGAAGGACAATAGCATAGTACAGCAGATACTCAAAATGACTTCCTTGAATCTCTGAGAACAAGTAAAGTCACACTTGATATATTCAGCATCAAGGTACAGTTTTTTTAAGTTCCATGATAAAATGATTAAAAGGGTATATAATACTTAAAAAGCCATTCTTTAGTTATTTGGATAATTCTCTTATAAGGAACATCTCATTTTCCAACAATGCAGAGCCTAACCCTGACATAAAGTACACACTAAGGGAACTGTTTTATGGATGCAACATCTTAAGATCTTAAGTATCTTTAGTAACGTCAAAGCTCTAAAATATATCTACTTTTACAGCGGATGCTCTAGAAATAATGACGTATAAAATGTATATAACAAGTTATATACTATACGGTAGTCAGATTCCAGTATACCTACTTGCTAAGACAGGAATGCAAATCTTCAATCTTTGTCTTGCAATGGGTGCTCCTTTCCCATTGCCTTAAAATGGGGTCAAGTCCTTGATGTCTTATTAATATTAATATAGATCCCTTCATTGGCTACATCTCCTATGTCCTTGTTTAGTTTATAACATGACATTTCTTCTTGTTCTCTAACCCAGAATAGAATATCACTTCTGACTCTTGTATTTCTCCTTTCCCTTTCTTCTTACATGCAAAGTTACCAACTCCTATGGTTTCTTTTTTCATAATACCCCTTAGAGTTCATATCATCCTTTCAGCTGCTGCCCCTAGGCTTAAAGCAGAAACCACACCACCTCCTAACCACATTTCCTACTTTCAAATTCTGTTTACTCTAAAAACCCAACACACTGCCAACATGTTAATCTCCCTAAAACCATAGGCATGGATGGGGAAGAATAGTGAAAGCAGCTGCATTTTACTGAGAAGCTACTATGTCCACCATATGTTATATTACGTATTCAACATATGGGATCTCATCTAATCTTCACATTCTTGTGAGCTAGGTATTATAATTCCCATTTTACAGAAAGGAATACTAAAAGGTAAAAACATTTAACTTTCCTAAGGTCACAAAGCTAGTAACTAGCAAAGTCCAGATCTAAACCCAGGTCTGTCTCCACGACTATCTTTCTCCAAAGCCTAAGTACATGTCAGGGGTTGGCAAACCTTTCCCATAAAATGTTAGACAGTAAGGATGGCTTCTGGATCTCTGTCATATCTACTCAATCTGCCACTACCGCATGAAAACAGCTTTAGTATGGCTGTGTTCCACTGAAATTTTATTTATAAAACAGATGGTAAGCTAGATTTGGCCCATAGGTCATAATTTGTCAACACCCATGCTATCTCATAATGCATAAACTCTGATTAGTAGCACCTTTTGTGTTTCACACTTGCTAGTTTCAAAATTGGCAGAGCAATACTTGTTTGCAAAATGGCTTAAAAGCAATGGTAGCGTACCTTGTGCACAGAATTTAGATCCATGAAAAATTAAAGAATTAGGAAACTATCACTACATTTTGATTTAATATTCAGCAATCCAAGGGCCATCACTCTTCCTGAACTTCACCACATGGTATACATTTATGGTTTGGTTACTACATTTTTCAACTTAATCTTAACCCCCCAGAAGGTGGCCAGTTACTAACATTTTGATGTATATGGCCCTAAATGCTATGTGTGCATGTGGGTTTTTTGTTTTGTTTTGTTTTTTTTAAATGGGATTATACCACATAAATTGTTCTACAAGTTATTTAAAAAACAAAAAAAAACTTAATATACCATGGACATCTTTGAAGTACACAGCTCTAATAGCTATAGTGTTCCATTTTATGAATATATCATAATTTATGTCCCCATCCCCTTAATAAACATTTAAATTGCTTTCAATTTTACATACTCATTTTTAAAAGTCACATGATTACAAATATTTCATAAATCATCACATTCAAACAGAGTCACATCTGAAGTTTCCACAAACATAACCCACATATTTGGTAATTTGCTAGATGGACTCACAAAACACAGCAAGGACACATGGCCAGATCAGTAAGGGAAAAAGACGTAGATGGAATCTGGACAAGTCCACACACTAGCTTCCTATGCACACATACCCTCCTCAGATCAGGAAAAGACACACCCACAGTACTCCCTTTCCTAGCACTGGAAATGCAGCCAACTTGTACGATGTTTCTATCCAGGGAAGCCCATTTGAAGATCAGAGTAGATTTTTACTGAGGGCTGTTCATGTTGGCATTCTCTGCCTAGCAACTACTAAATTCCAAACTCCCAGAAGGAAAGCTGGTATTTAGCACAGACCCACTGTTTATATAGTCTAGGCATAGTATTAACACCCTTATCAGTTAGGGAACTATTCCCTATTTTCCTATTATTGTAGGAAACTTTTTGCAACCCAAGTTCCTAGATGCTAGGCAAGGGCTAACCTTGTGAGCAGGCCCTTCTAAAGACAGCAACCTCAAGTCAGCTTTATTAACTTTTTTTCTGTATAATCTTTCTACCCTCTGGAGTATCAAGTTTCAGATAGAAAGGACAACTATAATATTTCTTGATCTCAGAGCAGAAATCAGAATGTGAGGGGATCCCTGGGTGGCTCAGTGGTTTAGTGTCTGCCTTTAGCCCAGGGCATGATTCTGGAGTCCTGGGATCGAGTCCCACATCAGGCTCCCTGAATGGAGCCTGCTTCTCCCTCTGCCTATGTCTCTGCCTCTGTGTCTCTCATGAATAAATAAATATTAGAAAGAAAGAAGAAAGAAAGAAAGAAAAGAAAGAAAGAAAGAAAGAAAGAAAGAAAGAAAGAAAGAAAGAAAGAAGTCAGAATATGAGGATAGTCTTAAGGCAAGAAAAACCTGTATCATTTTATTTTTTTTTAATCTGTATTTTTTTTTTTTAACAAGCAAAATGACACTAGATTCCAAGATAGGATATTTCATTGAATGAGCTAGTACCACATTTGTTCATACATATTCTTTTCTTTGATAGAAAGTTATTTTTTCTTTGGCAATTCCTATCTACTCTTCAAGTCTGTTCATTGGCTCCTCCAGATTTAAATCATTTACCCTGTGCTCTTCTTGTACTCACCATATCCTATTGTCATTCAGTTGTTTTCTTGTGTATCTTTTCCACACAACTGAGTCCCTGGGTGGCATGAATTTTCTGTCTCATCTTTGTACTCTTTTTCTTTTCTTTTTAAAGATTTTATTTATTCATGAGAGACAGAGAAATAGGCAAAGACATAGGTAGAGGGAAAAGCAGGCTCCTAGCAGGGAGCCCGATGTGGGACTCGATCCCGGGACTCCAGGGTCATACCCTGAGCTAAAGGCAGAGACATTTAATGGCTGATCCACCCAGGTGTCCCTTATCTTTGAACTCTTAAGTCCAAGGATATAGATCCTCAATTTAATATCAATAGGTAATAAATAAATGGTAGGGTCAAGCCTTATGATACATTAGAGTCTGTTTAAAAATGGATTTAGAAACAATTTTATAGTAAGGTTAAAGTCATATACTAAATAAATAATAATAAAAATAACCTATCTTTTTAAAATAGAATTAGTTATGATAGGATTAACAAAATCTAGTATTTCTTTTATATAAAAATTTTTAGATATCAATGTGATATTCATTTTCTAAGTCTCATTTCACAAAAGCAAAATAAAATCTGAAGATCAAACTATGTACAGAGGAACACAATAACTATAAAACAAAATAAAACATAAATGAGTTCAAAACACCACTAAATCAACCCTGGCAATCCAGAGGCACTGAGGCCTCTGTTGGAATCTATTCAGATAATCACTGGTTTCTAATTTTGGATTAACTTAAATCTCTTTTAAGAATACATGATCTGTTTTCTTATCTTTCAGAATTGTCTTCCTTCTTTTATTCTGATGTGCCACAAATAACTTTTTTTTTTTTGAAGATTTTATTTATTTCTTCATGAGAGACAGAGAGAGAGAGAAAGAAAGAGAGAGAGAGAGAGAGAGGCAGAGACAGGCAGAGAGAGAAGCAGGCTCCATGCAGGGAGTCTGATGTGGGACTCGATCCCGGGATTCCAGGATCACGCCCTGGGCTGAAGGCAGGCACTAAATCGCTGAGCCACCCAGGCATCCTGTCACAAATAACTTTAAAGCTAGTTTATCATTTAACAGTCCCGTAGTAATCATTCATTCCTGCTAGTAAATAACCATAAATGAAGGTCACATATCTGTAGACAAAGCACACATTTCCTACTTGAGAATAACTAGTTTAAAGAAGGTTGGCGGGCAGCCCAGGTGGCTCAGCAGTTTAGCACCGCCTTCAGCCCAGGACCTGATCCTGGAGACCCGGGATCGAGTTCCGCATCAGGCTCCTTGCATGGCGCCTGCTTCTCTCTTTCCTCTGTGTATTCTCAGAAATAAATAAATAAAATCTTAAAAAAAAAAAAAAAAAAAAAAAGGGCCGGCATAGCAGGCTCAAGTGACCGGGTTTTCGCCCAAGCATTTTATTTTGATTAATGGTTAACTAGCTCGATGTTCTGCTCATGTTAGAAGTTAATTGTTGTTTATTCTCTTTTGGATTTAGAAGGTCTAAACAATTTTAGTCACAACATCTGCATATTTGATAATCCTCCGTTTCACTATTTCAACATGTTGGTAAAACAGTAATTTATGAGTGTTACCAGCTATATATTACCTGGATAGGAAAGAAATATTTACCTAGAGAGCCAAGAGCTGACAGAGAAAATTAAATGTTAAAACAGATTTTATGTAATTTTATTCTTAAATGCTAAAAGCCTTGAATTTTTTTTTTAAGATTTTATTTATTTATTCATGAGAGATACACAGAGAAAGGCAGAGATATAGGCAGAGTCTCCCTCTCATCCCGGAGAGAATCTTAAGCAGGCAGGCTCCATGCCCATTGTGTGGGCTCAAGCACAGCGCAGGGCTTGATCCACAACCCTGAGATGATGACTTGAGCTAAAATCAAGAGTCTGATGCTTAACCAACTGATCCACCCAGGTGCCCCGCAACTACTACCTTTCTTAAAACACCAATGTAAAACTTATAAATGTGTTTTGATCAGTACCTAGCCACAGAACTATATCCTAAGAAAATCCTATTGGGTGGCACTTCTTAGTTATTCTATATAATCAGGTACAAGTCTTTGACTTCTATTTTTAGAAATAATAGATTATGGGATCACTCACAATTCTTTGTCCAGAGGTCTCTAAGCAGCTACCGATTTGTAACCAAAAGACTAGGAGTAACCTCAGGTAAACTATGGCTACAAGGTGACAGATAAATCATTCCAGCTTTTAGTTGCCATGAGATATAGCCAGCATTGCCAAACTCAGTTAAGAGTAGTCACTGTTCCCTGGATTAGATATATATTTAGTATCCACAAATACAAGTACTAAAAACACTACCAAAATTTCAGCCAACTTTAAAATATCAGTTAGCGAGATCCCTGGGTGGCTCAACAGTTAAGCGCCTGCCCTCGGCCCAGGGCGTGATTCTGGGGTCTCGGGATTGAGTCCTGCATCGGGCTCCCTACATGGAGCCTGCTTCTCCCTCTGCCTGTGTCTCTCATGAATAAATAAAATCTTTAAAAAAATAAAATATCAGTTACTTTACTTAATAGCAAATAGGTGTCATAAAATTATTTTATGAAATTTTACAAGTGATGGAGAATAAAACCCCACTTAAAATTTATGTAATGAAAAAGCAAAACCATACAGATGTGCATTTTCACTGGTGCACATTCTGTTATGTTCAACAGTACATGAGGTTTGAGTTTCCACCTTACAACAAGAACAAATTACATAGCTAGAATGGGAGATCTTTTCTAATGCTCAAAAAATAAATAGGGCTTATATTAGATAGCTATTTTACTTTCCTAGGTTTCTTGGAGGTAACTTGTTATAAATGCAAAGATGTCCTCTGAAAAGAGGTAGATGGGTAATAAATAATCTGTTACATTACTATCAAAGAGGGGGAACTGAGGCTTATATCCTCAGCTCTTCTCTGACACAGGTGATAATCAGTGGCAGCAAGAAGCAGAGAGTAAGTCAAATGTGATTAAAATGGGACGGGAGGGGCACCATGGCTTAGTCAGTTAAGTGTCTGCCTTCAGCTCAGGTCATGATTTCAGGGTCCTGGGATGGAGCCCCATGTAGGGCTCCCTGCTCAGTGAGGAGCCTGCTTCTCCCTCTCCTCTGCTATTTCCCCTGCTTGTGCTTGAGCTCTCTCTCTCTCAAATAAAATCTTTAAAAAAAAAAAAAAAAAAAAAAGTGGGGCTGGAATCACTGTGTACCAATATTTAATTTGTATTTACAATATCTACATATCATAAAACAAAAACCACATCATGAAATCCTAGAGACAGTTCTTTCTTCAATACACTAAAGGTAATCTCTCAACTTCATCTGTCCTTTTATATACATGTACACTACCTGACAAGCTGGATCAAGGCCCATTTTTCTTCTGAGGAATTTTTCTACATGCCCAATAGTTGCTTCTCCTGAAACTCGGACAAACTTCTTTTCCAAGGGCTACAAAAATAAACATATATAAATCTTTTCAGAATAAATATGCATAAAATGTATAAATCATAGAGCAAATTTTATAGAAAAGATGTTCAACAGATTTATGAGAAAAACTACTATGAAATTTGAGATAATTTATTTATCAAAGAAAAAAAGAATTTTTGCTTAGCTTCCCCTCTCTGAAAAGTACATCAACAATTTTTTTAATCGAAAGGCTAACTGGCTTATTTTAATATTTCATCAAAAATAAAACTTAGAAAAAATTTTAAAAAATAAAACTTAGAATAAGATTTATTGACAGAGAATACCTAAGACTAAATTATCTCTAAAACAATCTAGTTTCTTCAACAAAAAAACTGGAAGAAAAAAAAAGAACAAGATGAAAGAGGAACTTCCAGACTAAAAAAGACATAAGGAATATAAATAAGAGATATGTCAACCCATTACAATGTATGGATCTTATTTGGGTCCTAATTTAAACAAACCTATAGAATAATTTTTGTGAGCTAATCTAGGAAACTTAAATAGCATGTGGATATTTGATTAAGGAATTGCTGTTCATTTTTTTTTTAAAGATTTTATTTATTTATTCATGAGAGACAGAGAGAGAGAGAGAGAGGGAGGCAGAGACACAGGCAGAGGGAGAAGCAGGCTCCATGCAGGGAGCCTGACGTGGGACTCGATCCAGGGTCTCCAGGATCACACCCTGGGCTGAAGGCGGCGCTAAACCACTGAGCCACCTGGGCTGCCCTTACTGTTCATTTTTAAAACTGTAGTATCATTATCATGTTTGTAAAAAGTCCTTATCTTTTAGAAACAAATCCAATTATTTAGTGACAAAAATGATACTGTATAGTCTGGGATTTGCTTTAAAATTATGAGAAGTGGTGAAGATATAGATGAAATGAGATTGGCCATGAGTTTATAATTACTGAAGCAGAGTAGTATACATGGGCATTCATTTTACTACTGTCTACTTTTGTAGGAGTCCAAAATTTTCCATAATAAAGAGTTTTCATTCATTCATCCATTTATTTTTAAAGATTTTATTTATTTCTTCATGAGAATACACAGAGAGGAGAGAGAGAGAGAGAGAGAGAGAGAGAGAGAGAGAGAGAGAGGGGCAGCGGGAGAAGCAGGCTCCATGCAGGGAGCCCGATGTGGGACTCAATCCTGGGTCTCCAGGATCACGCCCCGGGCTGAAGGCAGCGCTAAACCGCTGAGCCACCAGGGCTGCCCAAGAGTTTTCTTTTTTAAATGGAAAATAAAAAGATTAACATTTAGACATATGTGGCTAGATTCTGATCCAATGGTCTAAGGTGATAGGTGGAGAGGCCACAGGGTTTTAAAGCAGAAACTAATGCTTAGCCATCTACTCTGTGTCCAAGACTATTTTAAGGATGCACTATCTAATACATATGAAAAGCTGAAGTAATCAGAACTAAATGGGTAACTTTTAGGAAAATATGAGCAGTGTTTTTCAACACTGAAAGAGAGGGATCCCAGAGGACCCAGACAGGTTAGGCAAACATTTGTTCCATGTATTAGCACTCAGCTTTCTTACCTGTGGTTTGGTTTAAGATCATTCCTTAATAAGAAAACTGTCTCCTATTACCATTGTGTAGCAGGTAACAATAAGTGTTAATTAAGTGCAGGCTATTCCAGAAACAGACTTCCTGGCTAAAAGTCTTTGGGTTCTGCTATTTTCTAGCTGTAAGTCTTTGGACAAGTTGGTGAACCTTTAAAGCTGTCCCCATTTGTAAGAGATAAAAATAGCACCTACTAAACCTCATAGATTTATCAAGAGGAAAATGAGTTAATATATGTAGATAACTATTAACAATTCCTGGCACATAGTTACTACTGGTGTATTGTGACCATTTTACTCTCTATATAAAAGAATTTGACTCTTACAGAGTGCCTAATTGTCACCATGGGATACTGATATAATCTAAACAAAAAAATGGCAACGTTTCATATTCTTTTAATGTAGGTACAGGAGTCATCTCACAAAGCTAAGGCAGTCTCACTGAGACTGTACCTGAGAAGTACCTGAGAAGGTACTAACTGCTAACCCCAGGTGCAGTCCCCAAGAGAATACCTCACTGTAGGTGACAATGCCTGATTAGCATGCAAATCCCATTAAGTACCTTAATGGGTACTGCTATTCTGAATTATCTAGCTATGCCTGTCTGGCCACCAGTGCATTTCTGAAAGTTAATTTCCTGGGTTTACCTCAGGTATACCATCAGAGGACAGTCCAGTTTCCCTTATTTCTAAATTCTTGGTGAGTACCTACCTTACCCCAGGTGTTTGTTAAAATTAATCCAACTTAGCTAAAGTTATAAATATTGTACTTTTAAAATCATCCAGAACAGAATTGTAAGATATGCCAATATCTGAAAGAAAAAAAACTAGTTTTGGCTTTCAAAGCTAGAGTTTTCTCATGTGGCTAACCTTAGTCCTCATGCCCCTGGTTCACAACTTAACTGGATTTTTCCTCCATATAATTCACATGCGGTTTTTAAGAAAATAATTTGGTTTTTTTGTTTGTTTGTTTGTTTTCTTCCTTTCATTTAAAGCTCTAAAGTCAGTTCTCACCTACATAGTCAACTCATTATTTTTTCTGCTACAACCTCATAGCCTCCTACCATTTGCAAATAAACAGGAAGAAACAAATCCACAGAATTACATTTCACTGAAATTAAACACAGCGGTCTTCCCTACCATCTATAACATAAAAGGTCAATTCAATAAGAAAGCTGAATAAGCTAGTTTAAGATCTGTAGGGAGATTTTAAAAGACATTTGGTCATTTTCTTGCTTTAGATAATGTATACCACTAAAAAAAGATCCCTTAAAAAGATGATATAAAAAAAAGATGGGGGATCCCTGGGTGGCGCAGCGGTTTGGTGCCTGCCTGTGGCCCAGGGCGCGATCCTGGAGACCCGGGATCGAATCCCACGTCAGGCTCCCGGTGCATGGAGCCTGCTTCTCCCTCTGCCTGTGTCTCTGCCTCTCTCTCTCTCTCTCTGTATGACTATCATAAATAAATAATAATAAAAAAAATTAATAATAAAAAAAGATGGTATCAACTCATAATTATATTTTACCTTGAAAAAAATTCTAAAACAAAAAATTAAAAAAAGAAAAAAGAAAAAAATTCTGATCTCTGTCAACAGGGCTAGAAACAATTATGAATCCAGCAGCTAAATGAACCCTTGGCAGCCAGATTTTGATTTTTAAAAACCACAAAAAGAGGGCAGCCCCGGTGGCGCAGCAGTTTAGTGCCGCCTGCAACCCAGGGCGTGATCCTGGAGACCCTGGATCGAGTCCCACATCAGGCTATCTGCATGATGCCTGCTTCTCCCTCTGCCTCTCTCTCTCTCTCTCTCTATGAATGAATGAATGAATGAATGAATAAATAAATAAATATCTGGAAAAAAATAAAATAAAAATAAAAACCACAAAAAGAAACTAGGATACTTTGGAGAAAGGACTAATTCCATGTCTGGGGGACAACAGATGTACAGGTTGAACATGAACATCCTGTCATATCAGATAGCGAGAAAGTATCACACACTGTGATACATGAAGGAAAATTTGAACTTCAATAAAGAAAACTGAAATGGCATTCAATCACAAATATGTTTAAATTAATGAGTTCATATTAAAGTAAAAACAACAAAACCTGTTTAGTCATGAGTGGAGTATACTAATGAACCAACTCATTACTCTGAGCTTGGTAAGTAAAGGGAAAGAACCAAGCATTTATCCTGCTTTTCCTATATAAACTACACCACTAGCTAAACAAATAGACAAAGTGAAGTTTCTCCTTATAGAACTATTTCACTAATAAAAGAAGGAATGAGGGATGCCTGGGTGGCTGGCTCAGTGGTTGAGCATCTGCCTTCAGCTCAGGCCCAGACCGAGTCCCACATCCGGCTCCCAGAAGAGCCTGCTTCTCTCTGCCTTTCTTTCTTTGTCTCTCATGAATAAATAAAATCTTTAAAGAAAAAAATAAATAAATGAAGGAATGATAGTGGCACCTGGCTGGATCAGTTGGTGGAGCATGCAACTCTTGATCTTGGGGTTGTAAGTTCAAGCTCCACATGGGGTGTAGAGATTACTTAAAAATAACATCTTAAAAAAAAAAAAAAAAAGAAGGAATGGTAGCATCATTTTCCAAACCCTAAGTTAATGGGCTTAACCACTGAGCACCAACAGATGCTAATGTTATAAAAAGGCCCAGACAACCAGACATCATGTATCTCTAGATGGAAAGAAACACCACCACCTATGAAGTAGTCTTGTTCCCTCAAATCAAACCTGTCTGATCAACACTCAGACTTAACTACCAGTTCATGGGAAAGACAGAAACAGAAAAACATGTTATACTACATCAATGCAACATCAAAACCTAATCTGTAGAAAACTATAGGATGAATGACTCAGTTATATCAACGATGAATTGAAAAAGAAATGGAAAACCTACAGATGTGAAGACATCAACCAATCACAACATGTGAACTTTGTCTGGATCCTGATTTAACTTACAAAACTGTAAGATAGTACTATGAAGACCCAGATACCTTTCATCTAGTTTATGAACTGTTAATATATTGCTGTATTTACTTTCTCTCTTCTAATTTATGTGAGTATATGTACATGTAAATATTTTGTTGGACATGAGAATTATTTGCAGACAGATATTTTACCCTAAGCATATTAGCAGTAATCTTCCCAGAATAAAGGGATTCTCCTATATAACTATAATACAATGAACAGGAAATATATATTCGGGAAATTTAATATTAATACCATTATCTAAGTAGCCCAAATTCTTTTGTAAATTGTCCTAATATCCTTTATAAATTGTTCTTTTGCCAATGAAGGTTCACACATTGCATTTTATTGTCATCTTTCTGTAATCTCTAATCTAGAATAGCTCTGCCATTTTATTATCTCTTATGACACTGACACGTAACTTTTTTTGGTTTAACACACGGTCATTAAAAAAAAAGACTCATTTACAAATGAAGTGGCAAAATGCTGGGGATTTGTTTTAGAATACTACTAGAAGGGAAGTGGACAAAGGTATAGAAGAAATTAAATTAGCCATTAGTTAACTGGTAAAGCTGAGTGGTGGGCACAGGAAAGATCTATTGTTCACTATGTTTAAAAATGTTCATAATTAGGGACGCCTAATGTTCATAATTAGGTTCAGCAGTTGAGGACCTGCCTTCGGCTCAGGGCGTGATCCTGGGGTACAGGATCAAGTACCACATCGGGCTCCCTGCATGGAGCCTACTTCTCCCTCTGCTTCTGCCTCTCTCTCTCTCTCTGTGTCTCTCATGAATAAAATCTTTAAAAAAATAAAAATTAATTATAAAATTAATTAATGAGGCGCCTGAGTGGCTCAGCAGGTTAAGCATCTAACTCTTGATTTTGGCTCAGATCATGATCACAGGGTGGGGCCTGCTTAGGAGTCTCTCTCTCCCTATGCCCACCCCTCCCTGATCACTCTTCCTCCTAAAAAAAAAAAAAAAAATTGCAATTAAAAAGCTTAAAAAAGATGACTCGGGAAAAATTATCTGGACTATATTACTGCCTAGTGAAATATTTTGAAATTGAATGTAGCAAATAGGGTTTTTGACTTTCAGGCTACAGGTCTACATGGTAAAAAGTTTAACAACCAGGCAGGCATACCTAGATACACATATTTATTTAAGCTCAAAGATAAGATAAGATATAAAAACAGCTTTATAAGTAGCAAAGAATACTGAACAATAATATCAAAAGCTGTAACCAGAACTCTGTTCTGGTCATCACAAAATGCAGAATTAGGGATGCCTGGGTGCCTCAGCGGTTGAGCGTCTGCTTTTGGCTCAGGATGTGATCCCGGAGTCCCAGGATTGAGTTCCCTATCAGGCTTCCTGCATGGAGCCTGCTTCTTTCTCAGCCTTGTCTCTGCCTCTCTCTCTGTGTCTCTCATGAATAAATAAAATCTTAAAAAAAAAACAAAAACAAAAACAGAATTAATAGGATCATTTGTTTCTAAAACAGATTCATCAACTTTCACAGGCATAAAGCCTTCAAATTAACATCTGTATCATCAATTAAAACTGAAAACTTAATGTCTCAAAACTATGAGAGATTAGTATAATCAAATTCCTATATAGCTATCACTTAGCTTTATCAACTCAAGGCCAATCTGGTTTTAAATATACCATACCCACTTCCCACTGCAACTACTTCCTGACCCCGACTCTCCATATTTGTTTTGAAGCAAACCCAGACATATCATTTCATTTGTAAGTACTTCAGTATGTATCCCTAAAAGATAAGCACTTTTTTTTTTAAAAAAGCTTTCAGTGTTTTATTTTATTTATTTATTTTAAAATTTTTATTTATTTATGATAGTCACACAGAGAGAGAGAGAGAGAGAGAGGCAGAGACACAGGCAGAGGGAGAAGCAGGCTCCATGCACCGGGAGCCCGACGTGGGATTCGATCCCGGGTCTCCAGGATCGCGCCCTGGGCCAAAGGCAGGCGCCAAACCGCTGTGCCACCCAGGGATCCCGATAAGCACTTTTTTAAAAAAGCGCAATACCATTATCATTCTTTAAAATTCCTTGGTATCAGAAAATATCCAATAAGTGTTCAAATTTCACCAATTGTCTTAATTTTCTTACCCAGCAGGAAATGATTTTGTTTTTAGAGCTGTCATTAAAGAGAATAAAAATGAAGATTTCATGAAAAAAAATATAAATATGAACTCAAACTAAAATTCTAATTTTTGCATGTATTATTTGTACCAGAGATATTTTTGTACTTTCACAATATATACACTAAATATATACTCTATTCAAAGTTCCCATTGGGGGTTGCCTGGGTGGCTCAGTCGGTTAAGCATCCCGTGCCTACTCAGCAGGGAGCCTGCTTTTCCCTCTCTCCCCTGCTTATGCTCTCTCTGTGTTGAGAGATAAAAAAATAAATAAATAAAATCGTAAAAAATAAGCCAAAAAACCCCCAAAGTTCCCATTGGGATCTTGGCTTACTTTTTTATTTATTTACTTTTTTTTAGGCTTTATTTATTTATTCATGAGAGACACAGAGAGAGAGGCAGAGACATAGGCAGAGGGAGAAGCAGGTTCCATGTAGGGAGCCCGATGTGGCACTTGATCCTGGGACTCCAGGATCATGCCCTGGGCCAAAGGCAGATGCCCAACCACTGAGCCACCGAGGCTTCCCGGCTTAGTTACTTTTTAAAAATTTAACAGCTTTATTGAGATACAATTCATATAACATTAAATTCACCATTTTAAAGTATACAATTCAGTGGTTTTTACTTTACAGAGTTGTGCAACTCATCACCACTATCTAATTTCAGAACAATTTCATCACCCAGAAAGGAATCCCATGCCAATTAGCAGTCACTTCCAATTTCCCCTTCTCCCCCAAGACTCTGGCAACCACCAATCTATAATATTTCATGCTTCGATGAATTTCTCTGCTCTAGACATTTCACATAAATGGAATCCTGCATTATGTGAACTTTTGTGCCTGTTTTCATTTAATATTTCAAAATATTTTATCTGTGTTGTAGCACTTATCAGTACTCCTTTTTATTGTCAAACAGCACTCCATTGTGTGGATATATCATATTGTGTTTATCCATTTACCAGTTGATGTATATTTGCGTTGTTTCCAATTTGGGGTTATTTTCTCATAAATTTTTTAGTTTATTTTCCAAATCAAATCCAAATAAACTCCATACATTGTAGCTATGTCCCTTGAGACTTTTTGATTAATGTGTTATTTATATGTTTCCTCTTCATTTCTCCCTTTTATTCTCAAGAAACACAATTGTTTGTGCTATAGTTTTCCACTGCCTAGATCTGGCTTATTATATTCCTATAGTGTCATTTAACATGTTCCTTTGTCTCCTGAATTTCTTGTAAATTAGTGATTAAATCTAGGAATGTGACCAGCTTCACATCTGTTTGTTTTGGCAAGAATACTTCACAGGTGGTACTGTCATCATATTTTTCAAATGTGTGATGACTGAAACTATATAAATGTTCCAGGTCCATATCATGCTTTTGTGGAAGCAATAGGCTAATATTTCAACTTAATTTCTAGTTCTTTCGTCATGAAGTTTTTATACTGTTGGTTTGTGTGGCTACAATAGGTCATTGGATAAACATCTTTGGCAAACTATAGGAGCATGACACTGTACTTGTCCCATACAGAAACTTCTGTCACTTTCCCACCGACGATACTACTACGAAAGAAATTCCTAAAGTTAATCACCGTAAATATGATATTTTACAACTTAAAATAAGCTCAAAGTTACCAAACTTAACACTGCATTTCCTCCATCACACTGATCTCTGGGAAACATCTATAATATACTTCATCCACAGAAGTACCCATCTATTCCTATGCTTTAATTCATGTCTCTAAGCTAATGTATTCATAAAACAGTATACCCAATCAGGTATAATCCACCCAAAGTATTAGTACAGACTTCGAAAGTCACTAAAAATCTAAACAGATCAGGGACGCCTAGGTGGCTCAGCAATTGAGTGTCTGCCTTCAGCTCAGGGCGTGATCCTGGGGTCTTGGATCAAGTCCCACATCGGACTCCTTGTAGGGAGGCTGTTTCTCCCTCTGCCTATGTCTCTGCCTCTCTCTCAAGAATAAACAAACAAAAAACAAAAAAAAAAGCTTATCAAAGTCAGCGATTTCCTATATATTTGCTATCCTGAGGACTATAAGGCCTGATTTTAGCCCTTTTTTTAAAAATTACATTTTTTTAAAAAGTTACCTTTTCGAAAAAAAAAAAAAAAAAGGAAAAGTCACCTTTCCCTGCATGACTCATACTATAGGAGCAACACTGTGTACAATGGGACCTGTGATAATAGAGCCTTTAAGACAACTCTGAACTTAAGTATATTACAAAGGAGTTCGTTCTTACCTCCACCACAGACTACTCCAAAATTTCAGTAAATAATTGAAGTAACAAGTTAGGGCAGGTTACCTTGAGCCCAAAATGCAAATACAAATTTAAGCTCATATTTAACTCTGAATGCCAACTATGCAAAAAATGCTTTGAAATATTTTTAAAGTCACCAAATTAACATAGTATTTGGTTTTAGAGTTTTAAAATTTTCTCACTTGTTTCCTTAAACCACTGTACTGAATTAATAACAAATCCCTACTTAATAACTCTTTTCTCATAAACTTATTATGAAAACATTACTCAATGTACTTCACACTTCTACAATTTTTATTTACAAAATTCTACCATAATTGAAAACAATCTCCACATGATTGCTAGTCTGATTCTTAAATTGTGTACTACAGGGTCCTCCTGTGAAGTAAATGAAAATAAAATACCTTAAAATGTCCCGTGCCTTCATTAGCACTGAAAAATGAAAGCAAAATTAATCAACATTTTAAACTATACATTAAATCATAGAACACAGAAAAATAACATGAATATAAATATTTGAGGAACATCAATTTAATTTTAGAACACCATCACCTAACCCTTATGAAATTAAATGTAGTTGTCATTTCTGCCACCTACTGGTAAGGCAAAGGCAGTGTTATCCATTATTTTACACTACTTGCATACTTCCAGGAGTTAAAAGTCTATCTTTATTTATTTATTTATTTTTTTTTTAAAGTCTATCTTTAATATTTAGATTTCCCCCACATGTTGCATTCTAACATTTTTCCAATTTAAAGTAAAACTTCTATCATAATT
This sequence comes from Vulpes vulpes, assembly GCF_048418805.1. Taxonomy (NCBI): domain Eukaryota; kingdom Metazoa; phylum Chordata; class Mammalia; order Carnivora; family Canidae; genus Vulpes; species Vulpes vulpes. The sequence continues at coordinate 93,107,217 of NC_132794.1, forward strand.
AATGGGGTTTTTTTCTTTGTAGTAACCCTTATAAGATAGATTTCTTATAAGAAGGCTGCTAGATATCTTATTTTACTTACAGCATACTGGGCATTATTTACTCAGTTTTCTCTTCACCTCAAAGTGCAAAGAGATTTTTTGATTAAATCAATTTTGTTTATGTCATGAGGAGACAAGGGGCACTAATTTTTGTTGAGTATCTACTATGTACCAGGTATTATATTAAGTCTTCATATGGGATGAATGTTTTTCATTTAGTCCTCATAACAGCCCTGCATATCAGGTATTAGTATTTCCTTTCTATAGATGAGGAAAATTAAGCCCAGAGAGGTTTAACAACTTGCTTAAGGTCACAGAGTTATTAAAGTGATAAAGCTTCAAATTCAGGTGTACCTAGCATCAAAACCCACATTCTTTCTTCCCTATCACGTTGTGTAGAGTAGGCCAGATCACAATTGCACCTACAGAATATTCATATAATACAAATAGAGAAATATATTAAAATGTAATATACAAGCTATATTATAAAAATATTACATTAACATAAATGTTATATATATGGATATAAGAGAAACCTAAGATACATAATATAAGCTCAGAAGTATAAAATAAAATATCCTATTTGTTACAAGAATTATCTATAGAATCCATGATTCATGGTCATTGGGCTTCTGCTTAGGCACCTGAAGAGATAGATGTTTATGTGCCAAGACAGTTCATTCCATTTGTGGGCCACTTTGTTAGAAATTGCTTGCTAACACTGAAGTAAGTATGTTTCTCCCTTTAAGTCACACTCACTAGTCCTAGTTTTGCCTTTTGGTACTCTTGTTTACAAGACCCAATCTTTCTTTTATATGATAACCTTCTAAAGATCTGAAATGAACTTAAGGGGCTTATGATTGTGTTCTCTTCTTCACACTAGTTTTGTTCCTTCCCTTACCACATATGACATGGTTCTCAAACCTTTTACTATTCTTGTTATACCTCAGCTTACCAACATCTCTCTTAAAATGTAGTGTCCAGAGCTGAACATAAAACTCTAGTTGGATTAATAGGCATACAGTTGGATATCACCTCCTTGGTTCACTAAATACTACTGAGTTTAAGATTGCACAAAATTTTTGCTGTATCACACTTATCTCATGTGAGTCCATTTTCCTCACTAGGTACATGTACATAGTACAGCACCACAGACTACTTTAACTTTTATTTTTGAATGAGCCTGCATTATTTCAATGTTCATATATTGATAATAGTTTAGACATGGTAGGAATACCATAAATTGATACTTAGAACAATCCTGTTCGTTGCTATTATAAATTCCCAATTTAGAAACACAGAAACTGATAAGAGAAGTTCAGCTACATCCCAAGGATTATATACCTTGAGTTACTGAGACTCTTCAAAGTCTATGCTTTCTATACATACTGTACTGCCTGTCTGAAGCTATTTATTTTTATAATCTTCTACTTTATACACAGAAACTGAAGAAGAAAAAAAAGAACTACATGATTATCTAAAGGCATACCCAAATTAGGGGGGGAATCTAACTTCATATTTTAGTGTTTGAAAAATCACTGTTCACAGGCTGAACCTACCTCGGTTTTTTTGCTCTTCTAGCTTAAGTGCGGTCAATGGCTGGACCAAATTTGCTTTTGTACTTGCATCAGGTTAAAACTCACCTGCCACTTGTCCTGTCATGAAAGGGCTGCCTATGGGTTACCCTCAGTAGCCTGACTTTTGTGGTAACATCAGAGCTCTTCCATGTAGTTAACTCTGGGGACTGGTGACTTCAAACGGATTCTTTGCCTCTGGAAGCTTTCTTTCAAAAGAACTCCTTGCCACACTGGAAGCTTTCTTCCCCTCAACCAGTTGAAAATAGATAAAGGGCTATATTATTAGTAGACTACTCATCATAATCATCAACATAAAAGGTTCAATTCTTTCTTTTTACAGATAGGGAAGCTGAACCTCTGAGAAGTTAAAAACTAAAAGTTCCATGAGGGCAAAGGCCATGGCTGACTTATTCAAACTGTATTCTCAACAACTAGCAGAATGTTGAGCTGGTATATATAGCAGGACTTTAGTAAACATCTTGTGAATAAACAAAAAGCAATTTGTTAATGTTTACAAAGCCAGATAACGGAGAAGCTAGGATTTAAACCTAGATTCTTTATTCCAAATGAGGGCTCTTTTTTTCCTTTTTTTTTTTTTTTTTTGGAATAAGAACCAAGTTTTTTATTTGTTCATTTCTTGCATTGGAAATATTCCTTGATGACATCCTCATCAGCCTGAGATTCTTTTGCCATAGTCCTTAACAACCACACATTGCAACCAACCACTTACAGGGTTTTCCCTTTCTGTCAGTTTTATAGAGGCCCACACATTTCCCTAGTTTCATGCTGTCATCAACCTTAATTAGGTTGATCTGATGTTCAGCATAAAGGGCCTCCACCAACTTGACACACATAGGCTCATCACAGTTGGATGCAGGCACACAGATAGGCCTGGTGCTTGTCTAGGCTTTGGCAGCTTCGCAAATTCCACGTGCTAGGCCAGCACAGATGAGAGTGGTCTTCTGCACCTCTTATAAAGCAGTATTAATGTCTATTACGCAATCCAGCAGCAATGCTTTCCTCGGCATGGCAGTGGGTTTCTGGTGGACCTGAATCAAGTCCACCTGAGCCTCAGCCTCCCTGAAACTCGTAACCAGGAAAGCACACGAGGGCTCTTTTTTCTACAGCAGGGAATGTACTAATAATGTAATAAGTGTGGTAAGTGGTAATGACTGCTTTGAGTACTGTGGTCAAGTCTCGCTCATCAGAAAGCCTGCCATGATTAATTATTGATTTCTGCAGTGGGCAAAGGAAGAGGTAATGGTGGCATACTCAATATATATTTGCTATCTTTGCATCCCTGTCACTTTTCAAAATATGTATTATTAGCATTTTCTTATATGTCCTTCCAAGAATAGTCTGTGCAGGTATAACATGTATATGCACATATTTTCCACCACTCTCTTTAAAATAAATAGGCACACACTATGTATTCTCTTATTTTGGAGATTGTTCCATATCAGCACATACACTATTATATTAGCACATACGTGCTATACACCATTATTTAACCAGATCTCTTTTTGGACATCTAGATTGGAACACATTCCTTATCAGAAATTGCTGGTTTAAAGTTTGGGATTACATAGTTTCTGTTCATTCCTCCAAAGGGATTTTTATTTCATTATCAACCACTACTACATGGGATTTGTGTAGGCATGAGAAACGTTTTTGGCCTCTTAAGGGTCCTTAATATCAGTTGAGAACATAGGGTGACTACATAAAGGGATAAATACAACATAGCACAAGTTAGATACTAAATAAGTGATATAGGGAACCTAAAATTATAAGGAGGAAATAGCTGAAAAGTAGAATAGTCATCGTGACATAAAATGGAAAATCTAGATTTTCTAAAAAAGGCGTTTTAGTTTATTCTGAAAACTAAGTATTTTGAAAACTGTAGTTTGATACATGCCAACTCTGTTATCATGATAGTGTTTAACAATGTTGCACTATAAGGGAGTATACCATATGCTACATACAATGTTTGAAAGAAGCAATGTATATGAATTGGAAAGATACCCAATACTTTAGAACACAATTTGGCAAAACCAAGCAAAGTTAAAAACAAACATATGCTAACACTTAGCAAATCTGTACTCTTAGAGAACTATCTCACATATATACAAGAAGATATGTACACAAGTATTTAAAGCAACATTGTTTATAATAACAAAAACACCTAGATATAAGCTAAATATTCAACAGTACAAGAAAAAGATAAATTATGTTATACTTATTTTAAGGGAATACCAGGCAATGGTTAGCATGAATGAACTAGAGCTACAAATTTTCACGTGGATGAATCACACAATGTTGAGTGAAAAAAAGTTGGAAAAAAAAAAAAAAGCAAGTTGGAAAACAGTGATACCATTTAAAGTTTTTAAATGGACAAAAGCAATTCTACATATTGCTTAAGCATTGATACATGAGATAAACATATTTTAAAAACCATGGGAATGGCAATCATTATTTTTAGAACAGTGGTTATCAACCTCTAAGAAAAGTGGGAGTGAACTGGAAGAGGTAGCCAAAGGACTTCCACTATGCTAGCGTGGGTTATTTCTTAAGCCAGATGATGGTGATACAAATGGTTGTAGTTCTTTAGATCTTTTTCTAAGTCTTAGATTTTTCATGATTAATTTTTAAAAGGATATCAGAAAAATTTGATTTTACCTGAGTTCAGGATGATTTCATAATGTTGGAACTTACCAAATTCTTTATTTTAAGGTTAAGAGGTATAGGTTTAGGATACTCACCCAATGAACTCTAGTAATAAAGACATATCAAGTTCAGGTGGAATACGAAACACTGATTCTAAGACTTTCTTAGATCTTCCTTTGCTTGAGGGAACTGGCTGTGGAACAGCTATTTAATAGCCAAAGAAAAAAGTTGAATTAGAATACAAATTTCACAAATTGAGATCTCTGAAAAATAATTACAGATATTATAACTACACTGACGATTTAAGAGATCATAAAGCGCTCAATCTCCTTTTCTTTAATAACATTAACTAATCTGTCAAAACCGGTGAAATTGCTCCTGGGGATCACTCCACAATGGAAGGCAGACAGACATATGTAGCTGGTTTACCAGGGCCACAGAGAGAGCTCATCATAACACAACATATATACACACTACTATGTGCCAGGGTTCAGGGCTCATACTTAGCATTGTATATGCACATTCTCATTTAAGCCTTATTATAATCCCATAACAAAAGCATACTGCTACTTTTTTTTTTTTTTTTACAGTTAAAACTATAAAGAAACTGAGATTACTGTTTAAGTGAGATTAGGCAATATATAGCAAGTGGAAGAACAAAGATTTAAATACACATTTATCTAACTTCTATACTGTGACATTACCATGATCACAAAAACTATTTGAACAGTTACTATGTTCCAGGCACCGTTTTAAGTGCTTTGCATTACCGAACGCATCCTTATAATAATTTCATGAAGTGCTATCACTATCCCTACTTTATAGATGAGGAAATTGAGACATTTTTAAAAAAGATTTATTTATTTATTTATTCAGAGAGAGCGAAAGAGAGGCAGAGACACAAGCAGAGAGAGAAGCAGGCTCCATGCAGGGAGCCCGACGTGGGACTCGATCCCGGGTCTCCAGGATCACACCCCGGGCTGCAGGCGGCACTAAACCGCTGCGCCACCGGGGCTGCCCTGGAAATTGAGACATGGAAGTAATTTGCCAAAGTCACACAGAAAGTAAAGTGGCAGAGGTAGGATCAAACTCAGAAAATCTAGCTCCAGAGCCTATACTCTTTAATTTTCTATACATAATTAAGTTGGATTATACTACATCATTACCTTCATAATCTCTCTCTTTGATCATAAAATAACCAGCTATCACCAAAAAGAACCTCAAAGGGAGTAAATTTTATTGAGTTAGTATTCTTTAATCTATAAATACATTATGATATACACCCAAACTTACCAGGTTTAGGTACTTCTAGACCTCTTTCTTTATAGAAATCATGCATTTGCTTTTTTTCTCCTAAAAAATGATAAAACACAGACTAAATTACACTTAAAATGTAACTAGGAGAGTTAGCAGAGATGCTGGGATTCAAAACTATGTAATAAAACAAACTTACTTTCCTCTAGATTGATCACTAATTTGTACACTATGTCTTGTAATTGTCGATCCAACCTAATAAAAGGAAAGGATGGAGAATACCTCAGAATTCAGCAAAATGCATTTTGGTACAGAGTGAGAATGAATGATGCTCTTTGCAACTGTTTTGTCTTGGGAGTGGATAACTCCTTTTTCAGAGGTGAATTACTTTTAGGTAGCACTGGTTCTCACCTGAGATAACCTCAAGTAATTAGTTATATGTAATCATAAGTAATCATAGATTCTTGAATGGTTTGCTAAACTGTTCCACGTGTACTGGTCTTATTCCCTTGCAGAGACTGTATTTTGAACTTTTGTGCATCATCTGCAAAGCATTCTTCTATAAAGGTAATAAAAGTGTAATAGTATACGCTGAACAAATGAAAGCAATCCACTTTTATTTAGTATGTTTCTTCCCTTGGGAAACGGAGTATGAACTGAAAATTTGAAGAAAAAAAAAAAAACCACAATGACCTATGACAAACAGGTTTTTCTAAAGAGGCCAGTCGTTTCAGGCATTAGTTTTAAAAAGTGGAGTTCTAAATATCCCCAAAACGACAAGCCTAAACTAGCCTCATTAACTTGACTGATGGAATTAGAATCCTCAAAAAGAGAGGCCTGTGCTTTTTTATTTTTTTGTTCCCAGCAGCTATCACAGTGCCTGGTACACAGTAAGTGTTCTGTATGTATTTCAGAGAATATGTAGTTCCCTTTTTGAAACAGGTCAAGAATTTATTCCCAACTACACAACTAGAAGCTTCCAGAAAAAGTGTATTTAAAAATACAATTTCTGGTTATATATTTCTCTTACCTTATGTTATAAAGAGGTTGTGTCTGATGTACTACTATGTTGCATTTTGGACATCTGTTGCTATAGTAAAAATGTCTTACAATGCAGCTTTTACAAACTGTTGAAAAAGAAAATGTTTACATTAGGATGCTTTAAACCCATTTCAAAAACTGAATGAATGTATTTATTCGAAATGTGAACTATATGCTTACACGTATGAAGGCATTCTGTAATGGTAGTTGCGTCTATTAAGTAACCTTTGCAAATGGAACACAAGATGTATGGTGTCAGCTCAGAGAGATTAATCAGGCGCTGCAAATGCAATGGAAATAGTTTTAAAAACGCAAGTCCCTGCCTTCTCAAGTTCTTAAAGGCATAATCCCCATATTTCATTATGAACAATGTGTCTTGCTTTGCAACACGGAAACATGTTGCAGTACCTCCAACCTTTCAAAATCCTGCCGAAAGTTACAATAACAATACAAACCAATGTTTCAAAAAAAGATTTCATTCTTTCGGATATATCGTGTATTGCCTGATGAGGGGCGTCTCCCTTCACCAATGACTTACAAAATGGGCAAACTTTCCAGATACTGATGTTTACGCCTAATGTATCGATTCTGAGCGGCTAGGTGTTGCCCAGCTTGGTAGAATATGCGCTACCACATTAAAAAAACCAACCAACCAACCAAACAAACAAACAAAAAAACAAAAAACCCTTCCCAAGCAAGAGGCTGAGGAGACGGGGAAGGTACCACCCTCTCAGCCTCCGTCAGAAATGGACTGGTTTTCCTGTCCGACTGTAAGCTGTCGCAAGGCAGGCGCCCTACACCGCTGGCGCCCACCCGCCTGGCATAACTGAATGATTATTTACAGAGAAACCGAGCGGGACTCGGGGAGCCTCAGTGGTCGGCAGGGAATCGGGCGCGGAGCCGCGGAGCCACACGCCTGGGCAGGTTGAGAGGGAGGGGTGAGGTGGACGCCGAGCGCCCGAGGCTGCAGGGCGAGCTGCCGACGCGGCCCGGCGCCGAGACGGGAGGGCTGCCTGGGCCCCTCAGGCCCCTCAGGCCCCTCAGGCTCCTCAGGCCCCTCAGGCCCCTCAGGCCCCGCTACCAATACCTCCTCCTCGTCCTCGGAGTCCGGCCGACCCCCCTCCAGCCTCAGCGAGAAGTGGCTCATCTCTTCCTCCTCCTCCTCCTCCTCTTCCTCCAGCTCCTCATCTTCTTCCAACTCGTCGTCCTCGTCCTCGAAGCGGCCCCTCAGGCGGCCCAGGCTGCGCTCCGGCTCCAACTCCGGGGGCCGGGAGCCCGAGCAGCCTGGAGCCCCCGCCTCGGGCAAGGGCGGCGGGCCCTCCTCACACGCTGCGGGTGCCGGGGTGAGAGCAGGCGGGGAGACGGCAGGCGGGGGCGGCATGGCTCCAGCGCCCTCGGCCTGGCCGACGCCCGCGCTGCCGGCGGCCACCGAGACCCTCTCCATGCGGGGGGCAGAGACCCGGGGAGACGAACCCCGGCGGCTGGGTAGCGCGGGAGTTCTGCCTACCTGCCTGGGCTGCCAGTGCGCAGGCGCGGGAGACCTGCAGGGCCCGCTGGGAAATGTGGTTCACCGCCCCTCACCTAGACCTGGGCGGCGTGCGCGGAGCTGCTCTGCACAGAGGGCGGGGCTTGCGGGTCGCGTTTAGAAGAATCTCACCCGAGGCTGACCATCTCTTTATTTCCTTTTTTTTTGTTTTTTTTTTTTTTTAAGTAATCTCTGTACCCAAACTGGGGCTCGAACTTGCAAACCTGAGATCAGAGTCTCGGGCTCTACCGGCTTAGCGAACCCGACACCCTTTACTCTCTTTTAAAAATGACAAAATTGGTACCGTTCCAAACAGCAGTATTCTGTCTGCATCAATTGATGCGCAGAACACTGAAATAGGTAATATAATGATGTATTATGAACAATAATTCAAATTTGAGTAGCGATTGTGCATTTCTTTCATCCAAGATTATTTCCCTTAGAAGGTATGACGTCTGTTTTGAAATACGTACGTTTATTTATTTGGAGGAATTCAATCTTGTATTGCCACAGGATGGAAATTTAATTGCCATTCGAAGACCATACACGAGTCCTCATCACATAGAGGGAAGTCCATCATATTTAGTTCAACAAGCATTTACTGGAAGTCTGCTGTAGCAGAAACAGGCCTATTCACGAACGTCCACCCCCAACTCCAATTTTTTTTAGGGAAGGTATTTGGGGTTGGTGTATTTTATTCTTGCTTACGAACATAGAGCCAGCTAATGTCAAGATGCTTGCAAGCCACATTCAGAAAGGAGTCAAACGCTACTTTACAAAATAATGCTGAGGGAAAAATCACATTTGAAAGACAATGTGTGTTCGCTGAGTAAAATTAATGCTAATTTGGAGGATGCCTGGGTGGCTCAGCGAATTAAGCGAATTAAGCGCCTCTGCCTACCACACAGGTGATAATCCCAGGATCCTGGGATAGGAGGCCTGCATCAGTCTCCCAGCTCAGTGGGGAGCCTGCTTCTGCCTCTCCCCCAGCTCACGCTCTCTCTCACTCGCTCTCTCAAATAAAAAAATCTTTTTTTATTTTTATTTTTTATTTTTTTTTAATTTTTATTTATTTATTTATGATAGTCACAGAGAGAGAGGCAGAGACACAGGCAGAGGGAGAAGCAGGCTCCATGCAGGGAGCCCGACGTGGGACTCGATCCGGGGTCTCCAGGATCACACCCCAGGCTGCAGGCGGTATTAAACCGCTGCGCCACCGAGGCTGCCCTCAAATAAAAAATCTTTAAAAAAAAAAAAAATTAATGCTAGGGATTCCTGGGTGGCTCAGTGGTTGAACATTTGCCTTTGGCTCACGGTGTGATCCCGGAGTTCTGGGATCGATTCCCACATTGGCTCCACACAGGGAGCCTGCTTCTCCCTCTGTCTGTGTCTTTGCCCCTTTCTCTCTATCTCTCATAAATATATAAATAAAATAATCTTAAAAAATAAAAAAATTAATGCTAACTTGGGAGTAGTATATATATATATACTTAGGGAATGGTGAGGAAGTCAAGTCACTATGCTTGTTTGGGGAAGATTGAACCAGATTTGATGTGCCCCCGTTGCTCCTGGACTAGGCTCTACCTCTCCCTCCGCAGACCCCAAAGTCTGGTCAAACCTAAGATACTTAAATTTGCAAGATCCAAAAAGTGAAGAAAGGAAATGTCTCCTCCCACATGGAGGAATAGAGAGTCTCAAGGGAGGGGAATGGGAACTAGACCTAGGATATTCAAAGAGGACATTGAAGAGATTAAAAGAGACAGACACCTGAGATACTCTCCTTACTGGGCCCTAAAACTGTTAAGACCTTTCACATGATTACATTAGATAAAAGCACAGCTTCTAAGCTCTCAGCATTGTAAGAGCTACTTGATAAAAAAGAATTACTTGTATCATGAGCTTTAATTATTAAATTTTGAAATAGTATGATATGAAAATAATAATGTTTTATTTTATGTATAGTGTGATAACGTCAAATATTGAGCATCCCTAAATTTTAAAAAATACAATCAAGGATTGCATATTTTCTTTTTTTTTTTAAAGATTTTATTTATTTATTCATGAGAGACACAGAGAGAGAGGCAGGGATATAGGCAGAAGGAGAAGCAGGCTCCCCGGAGGAAGCCTGATGCGGGACTCCATCCTGGAAGTCCAGGATCATGGTCTGAGCCCAAGGCAGATGCCCAACTGCTGAGTCACCCAGGCGTCCCAAGAATTGCATATTTTCAAAGCCGGCAAATGAATTATGAACTTGCATTATTATCACTGGGTTGTGTCTGTTTAATTGGTAAACAGAAATATCTTTAGGTTTTGTCAATCCTCTGGTGCAAAAGGTAGTTTTATGTGTCATCTTGGCTAGGCTATAGTGCACAGTGATTCAAACACTTAACCTAGGTATTGCTGTGAAGGTATTTGTAGATATAATTAACAGCTGCAATCGGTTGACTTTTTTTTTTTAAGATTTTATTTATTTACTCATGAGAGACACACGCAGAGAGAGAGAGAGAGAGAGAGAGGCAGAGACACCCACAGAGGGTGAAGCAGGCTCCATGCAGGGAGCCCAATGTGGAATTGGATCATGGGGCCTCTAGGATCACGACCCGGGGCCGAAGGCAGGCGCTAAACTGCTGAGCCACCCAGGGATCCCCTCGGTTGACTTTAAATAAAAGATTTTATCTTATATATTCTGAACAGACCTTATCCAATAAGTTTAAAGGCCTTAGAGGTAAAACTGAAATTCCCCTGGAAGAGAAATTCTTCCTGAGGACTGCAGTATTAACAGGAATTTCCAGCACATTGGTCTGCCCTACAGATTTTTTTTTTAAGATTTTATTTATTTATTTATTCATGAGAGACAGAGAGAGAGGCAGAGACACAGGCAGAGGGAGCAGCAGGCTCCATGCAAGGAGCCGGATGTGGGACTAGATTCCGGGTCCCCAAGATCAGGCCCCGGCCTGAAGGTGGCGCTAAACCGCTGAGCCACCCAGGCATCCCTGCCCTACAGATTTCATACCTGCCCAAGCCCCCACAATTGTGTAAAGAAATTCCTTGTAATAAATCTCTTAATAAATAAATATGTCCTAATGGTTATGTTTCCATGGTAGATCAGCTAATCCATACGGTAAATGGCTTAATTTTGTGATATTTATAATATGCGAGGGCTTCCAGAACATATCTATTTCATAAAATGAGAATTTCTTGTATCTCCATTGTGACCCAAGTGTGTTTCCACATCAAAGTTGTATTTTGAGCACTTATCTGAGACCTTTACATTTTGACAAGGCATCAGAATTGAATCATATCCTAGATTGAGAACTTCACTCTCCTGGATGCTAACTTGTTAAAATGGTGGAAATGTAAAACAGCAAAAGTGGATCTAACACAATCAGTAATTGTACTCCTTGTATGATGATTAGACCAAGATGCTTTAGAACTGAGTTTTTTGAGGGGAAGCATTGCTTTGACATTTCAAACAGAAAATCATATCTAGGGGTGCCTGGCTGGCTCAGTCACTGGAGCATTGTGACTCTTGTTCTTGCAGTTGTGAATTTGAGCACCATGTTGGGTGTAGAGCCTACTCAGAAAAAAAAAATCATGTCTAAAAACCGTTACGAAAGTTTCACGTATTAATTCACTAGGAGATGACAGAGATCGGTTGTGAAGGATAATGGGTCTCTGGGCACGAAATTTTATTTATTTATTTATTTATTTATTTATCTATCTATTTATTTATTTATTTTTAAAGATTTAATTTATTTATTCATGAGAAACACAGGAAGAGGGAGAAGCAGGCTCCATGCAGGGAGCCAGACATGGGACTCGATCCTGGGACTCCAAGATCACGTCCTGGGCCAAAGGGAGGGGCCAAACTGCTGAGCCACCCAGGCATCCCCTACGAAATTTTTAAAGCAGATCCATGACTAATATTGTGGAACTGATTGGGGAATCAAGAAATCCATAAATGTTCCTTGATTGATTTCCTGGTGTTCTTTGTTTGTAAGTAAATAATTCACCAAAGACTTTAATTTTTAAAAGCAGATTAAAAACAAAGGGCTGGGCTCCTGCGGGGCTCAGTCCATTAAACATCTGCCTTCAGCTCAGGTCATGATCTCAAGGTCCTGGGATGGAGACCTGAATCTGGTTCCCTGCTCAGCAGGGAGTCTATTTCTCCCTCTCCCTTTGCCTCTCCCCCAGCTTGTGCTTTCTCTCTCTCCCTCAAATGAATAAATAAAATCTTAGAAACAATAACAACAACAATAACAAAAACAACCAGCGAACCAAACAAAACCCAAAGGGCTGAGACACCTGGCTGGCTCAGTCAGAAGAGCATGTGAGTCTTGATCTCAGGACTATGAGTTTGAGTCCCATGTTGGGTGTAGAGATTGCTTAAATAAAATAAAAAACTAAAAAAAACAACTAAAAAAAAAAAAACCAAAACCAACAGAGGACTTTCTGGTATCAATATTAATTTCAAAAAGTATTATTAAAGCAGTTTCAAATCATCAAATATATATGTCATATAAATAATTATGGATACAATTCTGACCCAAAAGATAGACTCCAATCAAGGTCAAGACTTAAAGGGGATCCCTGGGTGACTCAGCCGTTTAGTGCCTGCCTTTGGCCCGGGGCATGATCCTGGAGTCCCAGGATCGAGTCCCACATCGGGCTCCTTGCATGGAGCCTGCTTCTCCCTTTGCCTGTGTCTTTGCCTCTCTTTCTCTGTGTCTCTCATGAATAAATAAATAAAATCTTAAAAAAAATAAAGTCAGGACTTGAAGATATTATTTATACCTATTTCTTGTGCTAATTTGCTAATATAATGAGGGTTCCTGAAACTCATAGCTTTGTCTTGATTTCAAGGATCATATGGATAATAATCTAAAATTCTGTACTGGTTCTCAAGTCCTACAAATCATATGTTCTCTCTCTCTCTTTTTTTTTTATTTTTTATTTTTTTAATTTTTTTTATTTATTTACGATAGTCACACACACACAGAGAGAGAGAGAGAGAGGCAGAGACATAGGCAGAGGGAGAAGCAGGCTCCATGCACCGGGAGCCCGATGTGGGATTCGATCCCGGGTCTCCAGGATCGTGCCCTGGGCCAAAGGCAGGCGCTAAACTGCTGCGCCACCCAGGGATCCCAAGGGAAATAATTTATGATAACTGAAGTGGCAAGGCACTGAGCAGTTATAGGCATGTAAAATTTTAAAGATTTAAAAAAATTTTTTTTAATGTAATCTCCACTCCCAAAGTGGGGCTTGAACTCAGGACAAGATCATGAGTTGCATGTTCTACAGACTGGGCCAGCCAGGTGCTCCAGGCATGTAAAACTTTAAATAAATTTGAATTTCAGGGATGCCTGGGTGGCTCAGTGGTTGGGCGCCTGCCTTTGGCTCAGGGTGTGATCCTGGAGTCCTGGGATCAAGTCCCACATCAGGCTCCCTGTATGGGGCCTGCTTCTCCCTCTGCCTAGGTCTCTGCCTCTATGTCTTTCATGAAAAAAAAAAAAAAAAAAAAAAAGGAAGGACCTTGAGGGACGGTTGGGTGTCTGTCTGCCTTTGGCTGGCTCGAGACATGATCCTGGAGTCCCAGGATCGGTCCTGCATCGGGCTCCCTGCATGGAGCCCGCTTCTCCCTCTGCCTGTGTCTCTGCCTCTCTCTCTGTGTGTTTCTCATGAATAAATAAATAAAATCTTAAAAAAATAAGGATCTTGAGATGAGAAGAGAATCCTGGATTATTGAGGTGGGCCCTAAATCCAATGGCAAGTGTTCTCATAAGAAACAGGCAGAGGGAAAAAAAAAAAGAAAGAAACAGGCAGAGGGGACAGCCCGGATGGCTCAGTGGGTTAGCGCCGCCTTCAGCCCAGTGTGTGATCCTGGAGACCGTGGACTGAGTCCCACATTGGGCTCCCTGCATGAAGCCTGCTTCTCCCTCTGCCTGTGTCTCTGCCTCTCTCTCTCTCCTCCCTGTGTATTCTCATGAATAAATAAACAAAATCTTAAAAAAAAAGAAAAGAAAAGAAACAGGCAGACGGTAGGGCACCTGAGTGGTACAGTCAGTTCAGCGTCTGACTCTTGGTTTCAGCTCAGGTCAAGATCTCAGGGTCCTGGGATTGAGCCCAGCCCAGCATTGGGCTCTGTGCTCAGTATGGAGTCTGCTGGAGATTTTCTCTCCCTCTCCTTCTACCCTTCCCACTCATGCTGTCTCTCTCTTCCTAAAACAAATTTTTTAGGAGAGAGAGAGAAAAAAAAAGAGACACACAAAGAAGATGGTAGGAAGATAGAAATTGGAGTGGTGTTGTCACAAGCCAAGGAACACCAAAGGATGCCAGCAACCATCAGAAGGTAGAAGATGCAGGAATCCCAGTTATTCCCTAGAGCCTTGGGAGGGAATGCTGCCCTTCTGACAACTTGACTTCAGATTTCTGTTTAAAGCCACCAATTTTGTGATAATTTGTTAAATCAGCTTCAGAAACGAATACAAGGGGGAAGAAAAGAAGTTACGAGACCCTTTAGGAGCCTGCTGCAATAATCCAGATGATTAATGTGAATAGTTTGGTCTAGGATGATGGCAATGAAGAGGGAGACAAATTGTTAGAATAGAGGGCTGTTTCAAACTAGGACTTGGAGCAGACTGAATATAAGTTAATGAGCCCTGGGTTTCTGGCTTAAGAAATCAGGATGAAGGTATTGCTAATTACTAATACAGAGAAGGAGCCAGTGTGGAGTCCAGTTTTGCATATATTATGTTTAAGATGCTGGAGAATCATCAAGAGGAAATGTAGAGGGACACCTGGGTGGCTCAGTCAGTTGAGTGTCTGACTCTTTTTTTAAAAAAACTATTCATTCATTCATTCATTCATGGCACAGAGAGAGAGGCAGAGAGAGAAGCAGGCTCCTTGCCGGAAGCCCAGTGTGGGACTCGATCCTGGGACTCCTGGACCACACCCTGAGCTGAAGGCAGATGCTCAACCACTGAGCCACCCAGGAGCCCCAAGTGTCTGATTCTTGATTTTGACTCAGGTTATGATCTCAGGGCTGTGAGATCAAGCCCATATCAGGCTCTGTGCTCAGGAGGGAGTCTGCTTGGGTCTTCTCTCTCCCTCTGCCCTTCCCTCTCCCTGTGTGTCCCCCCCCTTCAAATAAACTAATGAATCTTAAAGAAAAAGATACCTGGTATCACACTGTCATAGTCTATAGTGGAGATCCTTGCACATGCTTACCAGATTATTTCCATAATTCTAGCATTGGAATTGGTGGGTCTGAAGGTATAAACATTTACATTTTGGTCACACTTGAAACAGGCAACTTATTATTTTATTTTAAGCAATGGTAAACAATGAAACATAAGGATGCCATGAAAATAGGCCCTCTTATTGGTAAGGACAGTTTAATTAGTACAACTTTAAACAAAGCAACTTGTTAACATATATCAAGACTTTTTTTTTTTTTTTTAAAGATTTTATTTACTCATGAGAGACAGAAAGAGAGAGAGAGAGAGAGAGAGAGACAGAGACACAGGCAGAGGGAGAAGCAGGCTCCATGCAGGGAGCCCAACATGGGACTTGATCCCAGGACTCCAGGATCACGCCCTGGGCCGAAGGCAGGTGCTAAACCGCTGAGCCACCCAGGGATCCCCCATATATAAAGACTTTGAAGAATATTTACACCTTTTCATCTTTTAGCAATCCTACTCTGGGAGTCTCTACCTAAGAAATAAATGAAAAAGTAGTTTATCATTGTTTATGGTAAGACTGGGGCATAATTTAAATATTTTTCAGTGAGGAAATGATTAAATAAGTCATGAAAAATTATGACTGTCTCTGTTAGAATTCTGTGCAATCATTAAAATGATGGTTATGAAGAATATAATAACATGATAGAAATACATATGGTTACAATTGTGAAAAAAATAGTGACACAATGATATCCATGTTATGTTAGAGTATTGGGATTAATATAGTTTTTCTTTGTCCTCCTTTCTATGATGTGGCTTATTTTTGTAGGAAAAATGATGATATTTGTTAAAGGCTGGAATACAGCTATTATCAAAGGAAGAGAAAGTGGGTAGAAACAAGCTTTCAGGGAGATAGACTTTTAAAAAAAGATTTATTTATTCATGGGGGGGGGGGGGTGGGGGGAGAGAGAGAAGCAGGCTCCCTGCAAGGAGCCCGAAGTGGAACTCAATCCTTGGATCCTGGGATCACACCCTGAGCCGAAGGCAGATGCTCAACCACTGAGCCACCAGTGGCTTTATGTTTACTTTACTTTACATTAAAGTAAAATGAAATAACATGGAAGAAGAAAAAGAAACATTCAGAGAGAAAGAGTAGCTCTTCTGTAAAGGAAAACGATACAGATTGACACTAGACTTCTTAAAACATCCCAGGAAGAGAATAGAAGAATGGGAGTAGGGATTAAAAAGACAGGGGAAAAGAGCAACAAAAATTAAAAGTGGGCCTTGCAGTTACTCAATATACTTATCTCTATTGTGGCATAACAGGAAAACCAATCTATTTGAAGTAACCTTGTCTGAAGTCCCAATCCACACTTTTTTGCACTTAAGAGACAAAGGTAGTTGAAAGGTAGACCCTACAAAAGGAAAGTTATTTTAGTGAGTCCCAGTATCTGGGCTTCAGCTGTAGAAGCAGATCCAGTTCCCAGGATCAGATTCTTGAGACTAACAAATACATCAGAATGTTAATTTACTATTTGTAAGAGAGTAAGACAACTTTCCAGGGAAAAATAAACATGCCTGAATGTGTTATTCATGGCATCTTTCATCTAAGAACTCAATTATTTGCCAATTAATTATCAGGTTATTTAACGAATACTGAATCAGAAAAATTAGTTGAATGATCCTAAGGAAAAGGCAAATTCTCCCCATATCATAAGTGTGCACATGAGATTCAGGTTTTCTCTATATTGATCAGTATTAGGTAAACGCTAACCAAATCTTAAAAAAAAAAAAAAAAAAAAAAAAAGGGGCACCTGGCTGGTTTAGTTGGTGAAGCATGCAGCTCTTGATCTTGGGGTTGTGAGTTCGAGTCTCACATTGGATGTAGAGATTACTTAAAAAAATAAAACAAAATCTTAAAAAAAAATATGCTGGGTCACCTGGGTGGCTCAGTCTCTTAAGCATCTGCCATCCACTCAGGTTATGATCCCAGGATCTCAGGATCAAGCCCTGCATTAGGCTCCCTGCTAGCTGGGAGCCCCTCCCCTTGTTCATGCTCTCTTGCACACACACTTTCTCTCTCAAAATAAATAAAATCTTTTAAATAATTAAAAAAAAATAGTAACCATTCTCAGTTATCTTCCACTTCCGCCCACTCCCACCATGTTTCATGATCTTACTTGAGATATCCAATTAGATTAGTTTCATATTCCAGTCTTGAGATCACCCTGAACATCATAATTGGACTTTATCAAACATTTACAGAACAGCTTTTAAGGTGAAGGAAAAATAACCAATAACTGTTTATTATGTGTTAGGTATCAAATATACATTATAATCTCATTTAATCCTTACACAATTCTGTGAGCTAGGTACTATTATTATCCCTCTTTTAGAAATTGAGCAACTTGAGTTAAGTAACCCGATCCTTGTCATTCAGCTACCACACAGGGTTGAGGAAAGCCAGTAGGACTGAAAAACAAGGGATCCCTGGGTGGCGCAGTGGTTTGGTGCCTGCCTTTGGCCCAGGGCGCAATCCTGGAGACCCGGGATCGAATCCTGCGTCGGCCTCCCGGTGCATGGAGCCTGCTTGTGTCTCTGCCTCTCTCTCTCTCTCTCTCTCTCTCTCTCTCTCTCTGTGACTATCATAAATAAATTAAAAAAAAAAAGGACTGAAAAACAACGTGAATAACTATGCTAGATCTTCCCAATTCTGCAGCTCACATTTCTTGTCTGCACCTATCCCCCAGAATTTTGAGATTAAAATGAGATTCAAGGGCAGCCCAGGTGGCTCTGCGGTTTAGTGCCGCCTTCAGTCCAGGGCCTGGTCCTGGGGTCCCAGGATCGAGTCTCACATCAGGCTTCCTGCATGGAGCCTCCTTCTCCCTCTGCCTGTGTCTCTGCCTCTCTCTCTGTATCTCTCATGAATAAATAAATAAAATCTAAAAAAAAAAAAAAAAAAAAAAACAGGCAGAGGGAGAAGCAGGCTCCATGCAGGAAGCCTGATGTGAGACTCGATCCTGGGACCCCAGGATAATGCCCTGAGCTGAAGGCAGACACTCAACGGCTGAGCCACCCAGGCGCCCCTCTCTCTGCCTGTGTCTCTGCCTCTCTCTATCTCTCATGAATAAACAAATAAAATCTTAATAAAATAAAATAAAATAAAATAATAAATAAGATTCAATATGCAGCAGGGTTGTATAACTTCTGAAGCATATTCCAAAATGGCACATACTATTTTAAAAAGTATGCAATTAAAACACAGTTTAGAGACACCTGGGTGGCTCAGTAGTGGAGCATCTGTCTTTGGTTCAGGTCGTGATCCCGGGGTCCTGGGATAGAGTCCCACATCAGACTCCCCGCAGGGAGCCTGCTTCTCCCTCTGCCTATGACTCGGTCTCTCTCTCTCTCTGTATCTCTCATGAATAAATAAATAAAATCTTAAAACAACGCAGTTTGGGGCAGCCCCCGTGGCTCAGCGGTTTAGCGCTGCCTTCAGCCCAGGGCGTGATCCTGGAGACCCGGGATGGAGTCCGACGGCAGACTCTCTGCATGGAGCCTGCTTCTCCCTCTGCCTGTGTCTCTGCCTCTCTCTGTGTCTCTCATGAATAAATAAATAAAATCTTAAAAAAAAAAAACGCAGTTTATTTGTAATAAAGTTTAACAGCACGAATACAGAATGTACCCATTTCACAATGACAAAATTTAGATAAACACTTTTTTACTGAATTATAACATACATGCTGTAAAGTTCACAAAACTCATACCTTTAGCTTGTTTCATTTTTATGAAGGTAAAAATAAAAAAAAAAAAAGTCACCACCACACAGATCAAAATATAAAACATTACCAGTATCTCAGAAGACTTCTGGCTATGGGATATGCTTCTGAGTTAGAGACCTGGATTCGAATCTTGACACTTTCACTTTCTTCCTGCGTGACTGTGGCAAGTAAGTTGTTTAACCTCTTTGGGCCCCGGTTGAGTCACCTGTAAAGAGAGGATAATACTGCCTTGTAAGATTGTTGAATTAAAGGAGGTCATACAATGTAAAATGTCTCTCACGGTGCCTAAAAATAGCGGGTCTGCAATAAATGGTAGTTATTACAGTCAAATGTTACAGGCGGTCGCCACCTCCCACTTCCTGCCTTTCTGTCACTCGCTTTCGAAAATTGCTCTCGCTCCCGTTCTTTTTCTCCTCCCTTCTCGCCCCTCCTACTGCCGTATATTGCCTTCCCAATGTGTCGTAAAACGCTCCTCCCCGCCCTCCATGTGGCGAAAACGCAATCACGCTTGACGGCGCGAGGTGGCTCAGCCGCAAGATGGCGGCGCTGGCGGAGGAGCAGACGGAGGTGGCGGTCAAGTTAGAGCCAGAGGGACCGCCGACGCTGCTACCTCCGCAGGCGGGGGACGGCACTGGCGAGGGTGGCGGCGGCACTACCAACAACGGCCCCAACGGCGGCGGCGGGAACGTTGCGGCGGCGGCGTCGTCGGCCGGCGGGGATGGTGGGACCCCCAAACCCTCGGTGGCTGTCTCCGCCGTTGCTCCGGCGGGGGCGGCCCCGGTGCCCGCCGCTGCTCCGGAGGCCGGCGCCCCCCACGACCGACAGACTCTGCTGGCCGTGCTGCAGTTCCTGCGGCAGAGTAACCTCCGCGAGGCCGAAGAGGCGCTGCGCCGTGAGGCCCGGCTGCTGGAGGAAGCAGTGGCGGGCGCCGGAGCCCCGGGAGAGGCGGACGGCGCCGGTACGGAGGCGGCTAGCGCGCTTCTCAGCCGGGTCACAGCCTCGGCCCCCGGCCCCGCGGCCCCTGACCCTCCGGGCACCGGCGCT
Organism: Vulpes vulpes; assembly: GCF_048418805.1. Lineage (NCBI taxonomy): Eukaryota > Metazoa > Chordata > Mammalia > Carnivora > Canidae > Vulpes > Vulpes vulpes. Next base: position 93,127,324 of record NC_132794.1, read on the forward strand.
TCAGGGGCCCCCGCCGTCTCGGGCTTAGCGACAGGTCCTCCGGCTCCGGGGAAAGGTGAGCCGCGGAGTCCCGGGGAGGCAGGGCACGGAAGGGAGCAAGCCGGGAAGGCAGAGGCTGGCAGGCCTGCACCTCTGCGGGCTTGTTTTGAATTTCCTGGGCCCGCCTCTAGGGCCACATGCCCGCCCCTTTCGCTGGTGCGCCGGCTGCGCAGTCAAACCCTCTTCCAAGCTGTCAGTTCCAGTGAGAGGCTGAGGAGAGCAGTTGAGCGGAGGGATGTCTGGGGAGGGTGGGCGCCTAGAGGCGGGGACCTTCAGGCTTTCGGTCCCTTTCTTCTTTTGGGGGCTCTTAAGCTTTGGCAGGTCTGCATTAACACTATTTATACAGAAATGTGCTATCTTCTTTAAGTAATTACTAAAAATACTTTATATATCCTAATTCTCACAATTCCACTGTGAGCTAGACATTACCTCTATAAGAAAACGGACTCGGAAAAGCCAAGGGACTTGCTTTGGACTGAATAGCCAGGGAGTGATGGAACATAGTAAAGCAGTATTTCTCAAACTATAGGCTATCACTAGTTAAACCTTTGGGGGAATGCAGATTTTTGCACATCACTTCAGACTTGGTGAATCAGATCATGTAGAGGAATCTGTAGGAATCTCCTTTTTTAAAAAAAAAAAAATTTATATACTCAGACAGAAAGAGAGAGAGAGAGAGAGGCAGAGACAGAGGCACAGGGAGAAGCAGGCTCCATGCAGGGAGCCCGACGTGAGACTCGATCTCAGGACTCCAGGGTCAGGTCCTGGCCTGAAGGCAGCACTATACCGCTGGGCCACCCTGGCTGCCCAGGAATCTCCATTTTTGAATATATGCTTCTAAGGGGGTATTGATGTATGGCAAAGTTTGAGAACCATTCATTTAGGAATAGGTTTTGGACAAACCAGGGTTCAGACTCTCTATCTCTGTTGCTTTTACTTATGTGATGCTGATTCTTCCTGAGGTTGAGGTTGGGTTGTTGTTGTTGTGGTTGTTTTTATTAAATGAATTATAGTGAGGCTCATCTATAATATATATAAAATGCCTGGCACTATTAAGTTTATGCCTACCACCTAACACTTAACACCTGAGACCTCCCTTCCCAGCCTTTTCCTAGCAACTGTAGTTGCAAAGTCCACGCAGTAAGATTCATACACAGTATGAGGACTCAAAGGTGATCCTGAGGTGATAATAAACGTTTATTGAATGCAGTTATCCAGTGCAGAGCCTCTAGCCAAATAGATCTGTATTTATGTGAGACCTAATCTTGTAGCATTGCCAGAAGTGAAGTGTGAATATGTATCCTTGTATCCCTTAAATAGAAATGTGCAAAAATGTGATTGAGAGGAATCTTTTCTGAATGCTAAACTTTGTGAATGAACTATAAGAGGATGAATTATGTTGGTTATTTTTCTATAATCTCTCATCTTTTCAGAAACTTCACCTATTATAACTCAGAAACCAGTAAGGAGGAAAAAAGGCCATCTGAGTAACCAAAAGAACTTATAACATTTGTATAGTGAAGAACACAGAAGTATTATAATTGCAACTTAAAATTTTGCGACAATCAGACTGATTAGATTGGCAGGTGTATCATTGTTTGGTATTACTTTATTACAAATAAATACTCATGTTTTTTTTTTCCTTTTTTAAAAAAGACTTTATTTATTCATGAGAGACACAGAGAGAGAGGCAAAGGGAGAAGCAGGCTCCATGCAGGGATCCCAATGTGGGACTCGATCCCAGGATCACACCCTGGGCCAAAGGCAGGCGCTAAACCTCTGAGCCACCCAGGGATCCCCAAATACTCACGTTTTCTGCCTTGGAATGGTATTTATGGAGATTATTTTAAGCATGTAAATTGAGTTATCTTTTGAAAACATAAATAAGGCTCATCCTTCCCACCCTTGAAATGCTTGCATTTTATAAGGAGTGATAGATGTATACATATCCTGCAGAATAGGATGTGTTACAAGAAAGTTATAATACTCAGTTCAGAGAGCTGGGAATGTTACTTCAGGGCAGTGCTTGGTGGCCATGGGTGCCATTTACACTGAACCTTGAGAGAAGGTTAACATAGTTGTTTGATTTGCACATACCATGTTTTATGAAATTTGTCTTTGAGGTAGCTGCAGGAAAAATATTGAACCTTTTGTTACTGATTTTAAAATTTTATTTTAAGATATGGATAAGCTGAAGGAGTTTTGGATGGGTGACTGAAATGAAGTGAAAATCCCATTAAAAGATTGTGTGATTGTGTGGGGGAGAGAGTTTGAGAGGAGAGGGGCAAACATCTAAGAAACAGTTTCCCTCTGGACGTTAATAAAACAGCTTTAGTCACTTGGTATGTATCAGGTCAGTTTTTGAAAGTTGTTCTTCGTTTTTTAAACAGTTGGAAGCGTAGCTGTGGAAGACCAGCCGGATGTCAGTGCTGTGCTGTCAGCCTACAACCAACAAGGAGACCCCACAATGTATGAAGAATACTATAGTGGACTGAAACACTTCATTGAATGTTCTTTGGACTGCCATCGGGCAGAGTTATCCCAACTCTTTTATCCTCTGTTTGTACACATGTACTTGGAACTAGTCTACAATCAACATGAGAATGAAGCAAAATCATTTTTTGAGAAGTATGTGAATTTCATATGTATTACATAAATAGCACACATATATAATGTGTATACACATCTGTAACCACACAAGTGTAAGATTGTAACTCAAAATATATTTCATGAAGTAGAGATACCTGCTGCTAGGAGAACCTAAAAAAGGGGTTTGATCTAGTTGGAGAAGTCAGGGAAAGCTCCCTGAGAAAGTGATCTTGAGGTAAGATCCGAAGATTGGATTGGGGCTAACCAGATAAAGAGAAGTAGGAAAAGCATGTGGAATAGCTCTGGCGGGAGGGATCATGGTAGGTGCAGAGATGAAGGAAGGCCAGTATGGCTGGAGCAGAGTATGGAGTCAGGTACAGTATAACCTGAAGCTGGGCTGGTACAGACAGGTTCTTGGGCCATGTTGAGGGTCTTTGTTTATTCTGAGAGCAGTGGTGGGTTGTATTGGGTAGGATTAGGTGTAGCTGAGATTCAATGAACACTCAAACAATAATGACATAAATAAGTGTATTTTTTGCTTTTATACTAAGAGCAATAGGAAGCTGTGTTAGGGTTAGATTAGATTGAGAGTGACTGAAAACCCAAATAATATGGCTTAAGTATGGTAAAAGTTCATTTCTCTCTCATAAAGGTTAGGCAGTTGGGGACTGGTATGGAGGCCTTGATTACTGGGGACCCAGGCTTTCTCCATCTTGATGCTCTTCCATCCTTGTCGCTTCTACCTGTGGCACAAGATGGCTCTTTGGCTCTGAGCAGTCATATTAGTGTTGCAGTCAGCTGGAAAGGCGCACATCCTTTCTGGAAGTTGCACACACCTCTTCTTTTTTTTTTTTTTTAAGATTTTATTTACTTATTCATGAGAGACACAGTGGTGGTGGCAGAGACATAGGCAGAGGGAGAAGCAAGCTCCCCCGCAGGGAGCCCAGTGTGGGACTTGATCCCAGGATTCTGGGTTCATGCCCTGAGCCAAAGGCAGATGCTCAACCACTGAGCCGCCCAGGGGTCCCACACCTCTTCTTCTTCTTCTTCTTCTTTTTTTTTTTTTTTAAAGATTTTATATATTCATGAGAGAGACAGAGAGAGGCAGAGATACAGGCAGAGGGAGAAGCAGGCTTCATGCAGGGAACTCGATGTGGGACTCCCATCCTGGGTCTCCAGGATCACGCCCTGGGCTGAAGATGGCGCTAAACCACTGAGCCACCCAGGCTGCCCCCTCTTCCTTTTTTATGTGGTTAGTCAATGTCCACACTTCCTACCTCCCTTGTGTTTATGTGCTCAGCTAATATTCAGGAATTCTGCTGTGGAGGAAGAAAGAAAAAAAATGGATGTTAGGGACAGCGAGGTGTCTCTGCTATAGAAGTCATTGAAGGTCCATGTCATTATTAGATTTGCATTTTTAAAAAATTTTATTATTATTTTTTGAAGTAATCTCTTTACCCAGAGTGGGGCTGAACTCACAACCCTGATGAGATCAAGTCGTATGCTCTACTACTTATGCCAGCCAGGTGCCCCGATTTGCCTTTTGAAAGGACCTTTATGCAGTTGGAAAGAATAGATGGTGGTTGTGGGGAGGAACAGAGTGACTTTAGAGTGACTAGTTTGGGAGGTGATTGTAGTGGTCCTCAACTAGGGGGTAATATTATTCCAGCTTCTCCTGGGCTATTTGAACATGTGTAAAGGTGTTTTGGTTGTCATAATGACCAGGGTGGGGAAGAGCAGGTGTCTTCGGGATGCCAAATGTTCTAATATGTGCAGGTAGTCCTACTTAACAAAGAATTGTTCTGCTGCAAAATGTTCTGTTGAGAAATATTAGACAAGGGTGCAGTAGTGTTTGTGAAGGTAAGTAGATATTGGTGAGGCAGTTGGTGATGGATTGGATATGGAGTAAGGGAGATGAGAGTATTATTGATAACCATTAGGTTTCTGGCTCCATCATCTGGATAGGGGTGGCCTTCACTAAGATAGGAAACCCTGGAAGAAGACCTGGTTTGACCGGTTGTGGAGTAATCTTGAGTTCAGATTTGAATATGCCTTTGACTCATTTAAGAGATACTAAGTTGACTCGTGAATGGTATATAAGTCTCTGGAGTTCCAAGGAGATGTAGGGACTAGAGCCATAAATTGGAGTTGTGTATAATATTGATGGATATGGATGAGATTACCTGGAGTGGGGGCTATATGAAATAAGTCACTGAGATGCTGGACCTGGGCCTTGAGGAACTCCCAACATTTGGAGTAGAAGAGATAGAAAAAGAGTAGAACAGATGGCCAAGTAGAAGAGGTATGCAAGGAGAAGTTAGAGAAGTAGGAAGAAAACCAGGAAGGTATTGACTTATAGAAGCCAAAGAAAGGAGTGTTTAAAAAGGAGGCAGTACTTAACAGTTTTTTTATTTTATTTTATTTTATTTTATTTTATTTTATTTTATTTTATTTTATTTATTTTTTTAGTACTTAACAGTTTGAATGAGAACATTTTAATACAAACAATAGACCCAAAAGCCAGCAGTTGTCAGACAACACAAGTAGTGGTTATAGAGGAATAATAGAACTTGGGACACTTAGCTTCAATGCCATTATGTCCATTCGTTATTGTATGATGCCTTATAGAAGGTTTATAAAGCAAATATTCTTTAGCTTAGCATTTTATTTTATTTTTTTATTTTTTATTTTTTAGCTTAGCATTTTAGAAAAAATTTAACAAAGGCTGATGATGACAGGATTGTAACCTAATTTTTCTTAAAGTATTGTCATCAAAAAACCCCTTCCCCTCTTAGTATCATGGGTAGCCATCTCGTCACATAGAAAGCTAGAATATCCTGGGGGACTCTTGTCTGCTTGTTGTGGACAATCTCAGCCCTTCCCAAGCACCAGTGCTCAGATGAGGTTATGGGTAGTGACTGCTATGAACACCAGGAGGCTGAAATTTCTAATTTCACTGAAATCTTGGACGGAAACCCTTAGTTCATGTCTTGGTAAATCATAATAGGGTAACATAGGTAACAGTTTAGGAATCTTTTGGCTGTGTATCAGAGCTAGAGCCCTAATACCTTATGTTTAGTCATTGTTCTCTAAATGTTTTTGCGTTGTTAGTGAGTGCCAAATATATGATCTTTAATTTTACTTCATCAGGAAAATTAAGATTTATAGAAACAAAAGTACATTTAAATTTATTAATTATCACCAAGGCTGAAAGCTTTACTTAATTACCTTTGGTAATGGTGAGTAAATGGAAGTGTTTATTCTTTGGTATCAACATTTGTTTGTCCTTTAGTCATTATTATTATACTGATGTTTAATAAATATATCTGGTATTAAGAATATAAGAAATCATTGAAAATGGTGGGTTTTATGAGAATGTCGTGTATTAATTATTAAGAAGCTGGGGGATAGGTTCGTTAATTATACTAGTTTCTACTGTTGTATATGTTTGAAAATTTCCACAATAAAAAGCTTTTAAAAGTGGATTTTGAGAGAACATAAAATTTAGTAAAGCAGAAATTCTAATTCAGATGTCTACTAGTGGTGGACATCTTATCTTTCATTCACTTATGGTAATTATTTCAAATTCTCTTAAAATGTTAATAATACATTTCATTAGAAAATTAAATTTTTAAATTTCAGGATGAAATCAGAAACTGAATTGTAATCATTTTGAAATGAGTTACTTCTGATCCTGTTAGCTTAGTCCAGGATTATTCAGATTGCTACGTTGAAAATATTCTGGGATGTTTATAAATATATGGGGGAGAGCAGATCCCTTAATGATTACATTGAAAAATGACTTTTTAAAATCACTGAAACAGGTTCCATGGAGATCAGGAATGTTATTACCAGGATGACCTACGAGTATTATCTAGTCTTACCAAAAAGGAACACATGAAAGGGAATGAGACCATGTTGGATTTTCGAACAAGTAAATTTGTTCTGCGTATTTCCCGTGACTCGTACCAACTCTTGAAGAGGCATCTTCAGGAGAAACAGAACAATCAGATATGGAACATAGTTCAGGAGCACCTCTACATTGACATCTTTGATGGGATGCCGCGTAGTAAGCAACAGATAGATGCGATGGTGGGAAGTTTGGCAGGAGAGGCTAAACGAGAGGCAAACAAATCAAAGGTATGGGAATAAACCTAAGAACTATATAATGCAGATTATGAAAAACTGTAGTATTTCCATCTACATAATTTACACATTTTTCTTATAGCTAGTTTGGGAATAACTGTACACTGTATATTAAGTTTCATGTTTTAAGGATGATGTATAAATTAGAATTTGGGAATGGTTGCATTTAACAGAACCCTGACTACAATGACAAGCAAATAAGGGATTTTATATACATACAATGAATTGCAGAGGAAAGCCCTCTTGCTCTGGCGTAGGGGCTCCACACTGCCATCAAAGAGCCTGGCTCCTAGTTTCTCCTCCATTATCTTAGAATGTGGCCTTCTTCTTGGTGCTCACAGATGGCTGTTGTAGCTCCAGCTTGCACCTACATTCCAGGAAGGCAGAGTGGGGAGGACAAAAGGCTTATCCCTGCTAAATCTCTTTTGTATCAGGAAAACAGTATTTTTTTTTTTTTCTAAAACACTACCCAGTATATTTGTGTGTACATCTGTTGGCCAGAATGATGTTATATGGCTATTCCAAGTGCAAAGGAGTCTGGGAACAGAAATGATTTAACCAAGCATATTGCTGCTCCAAAAAAATCAGGGTTCTGTTAGTAAGGAAGAAGGGGAGATTGGCTCTTGGGTAGATAAGTACAGAATCTGCTTCAGGGTATGTTACTGTATTGTAATTGTGATTCATCCTATCAAGATATGAAAAGGATGTCAATGAATGAAATATTAATCTTGAAAATATTGGCTCCTTTGATTTGTAGGTATTCTTTGGTTTACTAAAAGAGCCAGAAATTGAGGTGCCTTTGGATGATGAAGATGAAGAAGGAGAAAATGAAGAAGGAAAACCTAAAAAGAAGAAACCTAAAAAAGATAGCATTGGATCCAAAAGCAAAAAACAAGATCCTAATGCTCCACCTCAAAACAGGTGAGGAGAAAACTTAAGGAACATGTGCTGAGTTTTAAGATGATCTGTTATTGTAGTGAATTCAGTTTCTTAATAGGGTAATTTTCAGTCTGTTTTTCTTTCACAGAATCCCTCTTCCTGAGTTGAAAGATTCAGATAAATTGGATAAGATAATGAATATGAAAGAAACCACCAAACGAGTACGCCTTGGGCCAGACTGTTTACCCTCCATTTGTTTCTATACATTCCTCAATGCTTACCAGGTCGGTAAGATAATTGTGCAATTTCTGCCTAGAGAGTCTTGTAAAATGGTCACTTTCCAAGAAAAGAAACTTAGATGTGTTAACTAAGACAGATTTTTCTTTTTTAAATTCTTAACATAGCTTACAGAGAGAAGTTAGGAAAGGATAATTGGACACTGCTTGGAATAGATAGAAGGCAGTGTTGAAAAGACCTTTAGCAACTTGCAGGTGCCAGAATGTTGCTTGTTTCACTGATCAGAATTCTGCTAGCCTTTGAGGAGCAGGAAACTAATTCATCTCTATTGAACCTGGCTTAAGTATTTATATAAACTTAAAACTTTTTATTAAGGACTCAACATGTCTTTATAGATTGTTTATAATAAGCTGCTAAGGATATATTTAGTAAAGTACAGAAATGATTAAGGTTTTCTTCATGTGATTTAAATTTAGAGGGCAAAAAGGGGTGAATGACATGTTCTCAAAGTAAATACTTTCAGTGGGTTTCATAGGAGAAAATGCAATCTCAAGTGATCTCTTATATGAGAAAAAGAGTTATCATTATATATTTTCTAAGATGTATTTTTTTTTCCCAAGACAGTATTGTTGAATACAATGTTTTTATTTTTTTATTGGCAGGGCCTCACTGCAGTGGATGTCACTGATGATTCTAGTTTGATTGCTGGAGGTTTTGCAGATTCAACTGTTAGAGTATGGTCTGTGACACCCAAAAAGCTTCGTAGTGTTAAACAAGCAGCAGGTAACTGAGATGACCTGTGAAGATGTGAACTCGGCTTTAGTTTACACCAATCTGGAATCCTTGGAGTATACACAAGAGATTGTTATCTCAGCAGAATTTCACTTGATTTTACTTTAACTCAAAATGCTAACATTCCCAAGCGAAAAGTGCATTGGAGTGGCAATCAGGAGACTGGGGTGCTAGACTCGTTTAACTTTCCTGGGCCTCAGTATTCTCACCTATAGAATGGGGGGATTGGGCCAGAAAACTCTGTAAGTTTAAAAATCTAATTTTGGCTGTTTGCCTGTGAATTTTAAAAATGCCTTTAAAGTAAATAATGGGAGAGTACTTTCTGTTTTAGCTTAAAAATGGCTTAAGAAGAACTAATTTTAGGATTTCATTTTAAAGTTTATTGCTAAATTTTAAACAAGATAATACATTATAAAAAAACTTTTAATATTTCCATAGTTTGCATTTGTATAAAACATTATGATATAGTGGGTTACTTTGAGTTTTATTTATTTATTGCAGATTAATTTATTAGAGAGCAAGCACAGAGGGAGAGGAAGAAGCAGATTCCTCTCTGAGCATGAAGCCCAACATGGGGCTTGATCCCAGGACCCTTGGGATCATGACCTGAGCCAAAGGCAGATGCTTAACTGAGCCAACCAGGCGCCCCTATTTTGAGTTTTAATCATAATTCCAACACTGAGTAGCTATGTGCATTCTGGCAGATTATTAACTATCTTAAACCTCAGTTTCCTCTTCTGTACACTGGGATGATTAGAGACATTAGCCCTGTGGGTGGTTTGTAAGAAGAACTGCTCAGATGTTAGTTCTTATGAACCATGATGTGACTACTTTAAAATGTTCTAATGAATGTATTTTTTTAATCAATTTATTTTAAAAAAATCAATATTTTGGGATCATTTTAGATCTTAGCCTCATAGACAAGGAATCAGATGATGTCTTAGAAAGAATAATGGATGAGAAAACAGCCAGTGAGTTGAAGATTTTGTATGGTCACAGCGGGCCTGTCTATGGAGCCAGCTTCAGTCCAGACAGGTAAAATACAATGAAAAATTAAATGTTGCTGTATTATATTGAGATTATATAAAAGTTACTACTGGAAATGTGTTGGGAGATATTGTTAGAAAAATCTCATGGTTGCCTCTCATGCATGATCTTTTAGAATCCTGCCATTTGCTAATTCATCTTGGGGTACTGTGCACAAGATAGCAACTTAATTCAGACCCAAATTTATAGAATCAAGATGGACAGCTTCAGGGTTTGTTGGTTTTATTTTTTATTTATTTATTTTTAAGATTTTATTTAATCATGAGAGACAGAGAGAGAGAGAGAGAGAGAAGCAGAGACACAGGCAGAGGGAGAAGCAGGCTTCATGCAGGGAGTCTGATGTGGGACTTGATCCCGGGTCCCCAGGATCATGCCCTGGGCCGAAGGCAGGCGCCAAACCGCTGAGCCACCCAGGGATCCCCGGTTTGTTGGTTTTAAAAATTAGCTTTAGTTTTTGTATAACTCCAGCAGGGGCTGAATTGCTTCTTTGGGTTCCTCCCTTGGGTTTGTGGCAACTCTAAATTCAGAACAGATTCCTTATAATAAAGGCATGTTAGCTGTCAATTGAAAATTTTGTGTAATCAAAAGTACTAAGAGGATAATACTGAAAAGGGAATTTGAAACCCACAGGTATTTGCTTATTTTTCATGATCTTTAACATTCTGTAGAAATGGGAGGGAATTATATATTCATAATACCATTTGTATCTTATTTGGATAATAGCTTTCAACCCCACGTGTATTTTCATTTTTATGAAATCTTGAGAATGAAACTTTGATAGCCAGATGATACATTTTTACTTGAGGGAAATCTCCGATTTCAGTGAAAACCATAATAGTTTGAGTGGTTTAGCTTTTGTTTTTATCCCTAAAAAAGGTAAAGTATTACTTCCATGTCTATAGTGTTTTTTTTTGTCAAAGACATTTCCTTCTAAATGTTTGTACAAGTTATACATGATAAAAAAAAAAGAGTATCTCTATTTTATTTATTTTTAAAGATTTTATTTGAGAGAGTGAGAGAGAGAATAAGGGGCAGGAGAGGCAGAGGGAGGGAGAAGCAGACTCCGCATAAGCAGGGAGCCTGATGGGGAGTTCAATCCTAGGACTCCAGGAGCATTGCCTGAACTGAAGGCAGACACTTAACCAACCGACTAAACCACTCAGGTGCCCTGAGCATCTCCATTTTATTTATTTTTTAAAAAAATATATTTATTTATTCATGAGAGACAGAGAGAGAGAGAGAGAGAGAAAGAGAGAGAGAGGCAGAGACAGGCAGGGGGAGAAGCAGGCTCCATGGAGGGAGCCCAATGTGGGACTCGATCCTGGGTCTCCAGGATCATGCCCTGGGCCGAAGGTGGTGCTAAACCGGAGTGTCACCCGGGCTGCCTGAGCATCGCCATTTTAAAGAATTGTGGAATTTTAAGTGACATCTTCTATCATCTTTCTTAGCTTTTCTCAATTGACCTTTATTTTTATTTATTTATTTTTTTTTTCAATTGACCTTTATGACCAACTATTTGTTGGTACCCTTTGGTATAATTTTTTAATAAGAACTGCGGTTTTCCCAGTATACTTTTAAAAATAATCTCATCTCATTCAGTAGGTGTTCAGTAGTGTCAGAGCTAACAGTTTAGTTAATAATTTTAACTTTTTGTTATCTACTGTGAATTCCATGTATAGGTAAAAGATGTAGCATGTCAGCTATATTTAACATATTCAAATGTACAAAGAAAGTGGACAGGTAACTAAGTTATTCTGGGAATCAAATATATTACCTTCTCTTCCCTCAGGAACTACTTGCTTTCTTCTTCAGAGGATGGAACTGTTAGATTGTGGAGTCTTCAAACATTTACTTGCTTGGTGGGATATAAAGGACACAACTACCCAGTATGGGACACACAGTTTTCTCCATATGGATATTACTTTGTGTCAGGGGGCCATGATCGAGTAGCTCGGTAAGAACATTGTGATCTTATGACTGGCAAAATTGTTTCTTTTGTGGGAATTATACACTTCAGCCAAACTTGTTTTCACTTCTATTATTTGGGAACAACTTTTTGAGAATGTCAGCATTTATAGTACTTATTTTGAAAATGAATTTGCGAGGAGTATTACTATGTCTGCAATTCCTATCAAGAATCCTTTTTTTCCCTAAAGCATTTAACAGGCTCCCCACCCCTCCCACCAGCTAGACTTTCACCACCACTGTGAGCACTGCTGGTGTTTTCCTGTGATCCCCTTTAAAGTTCAGGATGAGGTAACTCAAATTAGAAACTAATTTTATGGTGGCCAAAACTAGGGAAAAATACTTTTCTATGGGTTAGACTATGAATTGGGGTAGGAAAGGGGGTACATAACAGAGAACTAGAAAATTGAAAAAAATTTATATTAAGTCAACTTAGTTTCCCTTGAAAATGTTATTTCGTCTCACTCATTCCACTTTTCCTTAGGTAGCCAGTGAAGGGGGTGTGTGTGGAGATCTATTTGGAGTTAATATTTCACATGGGTGTTTCTGTATTTATTTTAGAATTTTGGCAGTTAACTCTTTTTTTTTTTTTTTTTTGCTTTCAATGCATTTTTTAAAAGGCTCTGGGCTACAGACCACTACCAACCTTTAAGGATATTTGCTGGCCATCTTGCTGATGTGAATTGTACCAGGTTCCATCCAAATTCTAATTATGTTGCTACGGGCTCTGCAGACAGAACTGTGCGGCTTTGGGATGTCTTGAATGGGAACTGCGTAAGAATATTCACTGGACACAAGGTATTTTACACCATTGTTCTGGCGCACAAGTTGTCTTTGAGATAACTATTCATTCCGTTAAGCTTTTAAATTCTAGCATTTTCTTACTTTCTTAGATATTTTTAACCCACTTCTGATTCTTTCCATGGACTTCTTTTCTAGGGACCAATTCATTCCTTGACATTTTCTCCCAATGGGAGATTCCTGGCTACAGGAGCAACAGATGGCAGAGTACTCCTTTGGGATATCGGACATGGTTTGATGGTTGGAGAATTAAAAGGCCACACTGATACAGTCTGTTCACTTAGGTTTAGTAGAGATGGTGAAATTTTGGCCTCAGGTAAATGATTAGAAATGGCTTTGTGGTAAGGGGTAAATGGTATGTTAAAATGAAACAGTGTTGATTGACTGTGTTAGGTTTTGCTTCTCTTAGACACGACATGTGCAGACTTTTCGGGTTAAACTGCTTGAAATGGTCCTTTAGAAGGTAGAGTTTATTAATCAAGTTTAGATTTTTTTCACCAGAAATATATAGTAAATATATGAAGTGTATTTGACAAAATGTCAGAACTCAAATATGGTAGACTCTACTAAATAGTTTCCTTTTAACTTCCCCTTAGGTTCAATGGATAATACAGTCCGGTTGTGGGATGCTGTCAAAGCATTTGAAGATTTAGAGACCGATGACTTTACTACAGCCACTGGGCATATAAATTTACCTGAGAATTCACAGGAGTTACTGTTGGGAACATATATGACCAAATCAACACCAGTTGTACATCTCCATTTTACTCGAAGAAACTTGGTTCTAGCTGCAGGAGCTTATAGTCCGCAATAAACCATCGGTATTAAAGACCTTTTGGAAGCTACTGTTTGAAAAAGGGAGACTAAAAGCAAATACCTCAGTGATTAATATTTAAGCTACAAAGAATGTTTTGTCTATATGGATCTGGAAGGATGCTGCTTGGAAAATCTGAACAGGACAGTTCCACGTTTCTATAGCAACCACATTTAACTAATTTCCGTTAGTTGAATAAGAGGTATTATGTTTGTGGAGGGGACATTTATGGTGCTTTGGATTGTGTGGAAACTATGCATTTTCTGTTCAAATGCTATTTTAATTTATTATGTTTAGGAAAAAAAATCAATTGATTTCAATAATTCATCCGCTTCAAGATTCAAATTGAGTAATATAATACCATCTTGAATTTTAGCTGAAGAACTCTATGAGCATGTATGTTTTTGCTGTAAAAATGTAGTTACTGTATGGCACTCAAGTACTATGTTAAATGATCCACTAACATTTTTGCTTGGCCCATGATTAGTGGAATGTATGTTACTGGGTAGGGTGAACTACAATTTCTAAGAACTAGATGAACTACAAGCCAACCACTGACATCTGAATTTGTACCTGTTGGATTCTGAGTGCACCCAAACACTCTATAAACCAGGTGAAGAAATTTAGCTTCCATGTTCTACTTCAGCTAAAGCAGCTACATACAACCTAGTACACTTGAAGTCAGACAGACATTTCAGTTGCTTACCTCCAGTACTGAGCCTTGCTTTGGGAAACTAAAAGATTTAGACCAAGTCACTGCCAGTTTTTTGCCTTCGTTGCATTTTGTACAGTTTTTATATTTTTGATATCTTGTAAATAAAGACAACCAGCTTTTCCAGGTTCATAATTTATTGTACAAATTGAGTATCACATGATGAGTTTACATTAGCTTTTCCAAGCATGGGAACTTAACAGATGAGGTCCAAGTTAAAGTCCTATAAACAAAGCAAAAATAGTTCAGACACAATTGTGTTCAACTCTAAGATATTCAGTAATTACTAGTATAGGACTATCCATGAACCCCCTGAAACTGAATGCAAATTCATCAGATTCTCATTCAGTAACCACTCCAAAATGCAGGTATCTTTCAGCTTACTACAATTTAACCTTACACTTCACCTTTAACAAAAGAGCTGCCAACAACTCAGTATGATCCTGAATGTATGCTATTGGAAAAGTCTAGTATACAAAGTAACATTTTAAAAAGTAGTAAACATATCAGAGATAAAATTTCTCCATTTTTATAATGGGGATACAACCACCCTCCCAAAGTTGGGAGGTACCTAATATGGAAACTGGGCAAAAACTCCGTTTCTCAGGAATGAGTCATGGGCCACTGCATTCTGGGGTAGGTAGTCTTAGTCAATAGTTTTGAGATTGGAAAAGCTTTTAAGAGCAAAGGAAAAATTTTCTGTGGAGAACTAAGGAAGATAAAGATCTGGGTTTGGGGTTTTCTCCATATCATCTACTACCAAAACAATTATTCATTCAAGGATGGGCAAATGGAGGCTGTGGTGTGCCATAAGAAGAAAATGAAATCTATAAAAATTTAAGGAAAATATAAAATTGATTATATAGAAAATTGAAGCTAGCAAAAAAATAAGATATATTTACAATGTATTTAAAAAATTGGTTTTAATAATGATTACATAAAGGACTTATGTAAGAGAAATAAGGTCTTTACAAAGAAAAAGACTCAATTGTTAAATAAGAAAAATATATTAAGGGACTGTTAAGAAAAACGCAAACAGTAAACAAATGAAAAAACGTATTACTTCATCAAAAAGACACATTTTCACTCATCAAATAAGCAAAAATCAGAAACTGATTCAACATTGGCTAGGGCAGGAGACACCCTCTTACAAAGCTGGGCACCCCATAACCCTTGGGGAAAAGTCCTTAAGCTTAAAACAATCAAATAGGCAACACTATAGCAAGGAAAAGAACATAGTAGTCTCTAAGCCCACCCTTTAACCCAAGCTCAAAAGCGTTCAATGCAATATTTCATATTTAAAAAATTCTAATAGGGAACAGATATACATCAAATATCCATATACACTCATACATTCAACTACTAGAGGAAGACATTTGTTATAAGACAGTATTACAGACAGGACTCCTAGCCACTGAAAACCAAATTAAAAATATATAAAAAAAAGCCAAAAAAAAAAAAAAAAAAAAAAAAAAAAAAAAAAAAAAGCCAAACCAAAATATTAACAAAAATTGTCAAGGTACTGAGATATGAACAATATTTTCCTCTTGTATGTAACTGCACAAGGACAACAATTTACTTTTATAGTAAGGGAAAAAACCCTACCAACATAATGGCTAAGTTACCAACTTCTATTTATTCTTTTATGAATAAAATTTTTTTAAAAAGATTTTATCCATTTATTCACGAGAGACAGAGGCAGAAACACAGGCAGAGGGAGAAGCAGGCTCCATGCAGGGAGCCCGACATGGGAGTCGATCCCGGGTCTCCAGGATCAGACCCTGGGCTGAAGGCGGTGCTAAATCACTGAGCCACCCAGGCTGCCCAGTTACCAACTTTTAAATGTCAATTCCTTACCATTTATGTTGCTTTCACAGCTGGTGTTTTTTTAGACCTTAATTTGAAGTATAAAATCATCAAAGCAATGCCTCCGTATGTGGCCAATACACACTGAAAAAGAAAGGAGAAAGTAAACAAGAGCTATTGCCACCTATATTATACTAAATCATAACTGCTTAAAGGTATTGTTAATACTTACATTCATTCTACCTGTGAGAGTATAAGAGTTGAAATATTTTTTGATACCAGTGAAATGGAATTGGGCATCAGTTTCTGGACCTGCCATGATTTCAATCTTAAAAAAAAAAAAAAAAAAAAAAAAGAAAGCAATAATAAATTGGTTTGGATGCAATTTAAAAGAAAATTAAGTTTCATTTTGTTGTTGTTTTAAAGATTTTATTTTTTTCTGTAATCTCTGTATCCAACATGGGGCTTGAACTCAAAACCCGGAGATCAAGAGTCACATGCTCCACCAACTGAGCCAGCCAAGCACCCCTTGTTTTTTTGTTTTTCTTTTTTTAAGTTAAAGTCATTGCATTATAAATATTACGAGTTCTTATGTCTTGCCCAAAACAAGTAGCAAAGATGGTGAAAAACTTATTGAGGGATCCCTGGGTGGCGCAGCGGTTTGGCGCCTGCCTTTGGCCCAGGGCGCGATCCTGGAGACCCGGGATCAAATCCCACATCGGGCTCCCAGTGCATGGAGCCTGCTTCTCCCTCTGCCTCTCTCTCTCTCTGTGTGACTATCATAAGTAAAAAAAAATTAAAAAAAAAAAGAAAGAAAAACTTATTGATAAGAAAAACTTTCAGAAGGAAGACTTGACCTCGGTTGCTATTGTATAACATTCCAAAATATACATCAAATCATTTAGCACTGAAGAGAACACAGTAATCTCTAGGCCCACCATTTAACCCAATATTGCTTGATACTGTTTTTGGTTCTCACTACATCATGTTACATTGTGCATGGACTCAATCATGCATACTCCTTTTAAGAGGAGTAGCTGAAAGTTGGAGCTTCTGATACATTTCAAGGTTTCTAAGAAGGGGAACCACCAAATAAACAGCTCAACTTGCAACCCCTTTCACAATTTTTCTTTTCCTCCAACTTAAAGATTTTATTTATTTATTCATGAGAGAGAAGCAGGCTCCCCACAAGGAGCCCGATGCGGGACTCGATCACAACCCGAGCCAAAAGCAGACAGACGCTCAACCACTGAGCCACTCAGGCACCCTCACAATTTCTCTTATAATTTTAGGAATGGGAAGAGAAGGGATCATTTACTAAATGGAACTGATACTACCATTTTTAAAAAATTAACATTATTTTAACAAAAGGGATGTACATCAGAGTATAAGAACTGGAAGTGGGACACCTCAGTGGCTCAGCAGTTGAGCATCTGCCTGAGTCCCAGGATCGTTCCTACATTGGGCTCCCTGCATGGAGCCTGCTTCTTTCTCTGCCTGTGTCTATGCCTCTCTCTCTCTCTGTGTCTCCCATGAATAAATAAAATCTTTAAAATATATATATATATTTCCACGGTTTAAAGAATTTATAAGAAAATGCTGGTTCAAGTTCTTAAAGATGGAGATCCTACCAAAATGCCATTATCAAAGTCTGTCAACTAGTTATAAACAGGATACTCACTACCTAGGCTACGGTGCTCTCAGCATCTAACTCCCACCCCTAGGATACATACTAGCTATTGGAGGTATCAGGAAAGCTGGAATCCCCACTTCTTACACCAAAATAGGTAAAAGATCTAAATATAAATAGTAAAGCCGAGGAGTCCTGGAAGAAAACATGGACCAGTATTTTAGTTACCTCAGGAAAGGGAAAATATAAAGGCCAAAAACTCAATGGGAAAACACAAAAGTGATCTAAGAAATGTAAATGAGGCCGATATTTAACTATCAGACTAGGAAAGATAATAAATAGTAAGAATGAGAAAATAAAGCATTTCCTGTTGCTTGAGTGTAAACTGGTACTTTTCCTAAGGTGCAATTTTGCAATACCTATCAAATTATAAAATTAATATACCCTTTTAGGTAGCTGGTTCATTTGTTCTCCAGGAATTTACCCTTAAAGAAATACTGCAAATTGGAAACATGTTCTATGGGTCAAGAAGGATGACTGAAATATTGTTTATGAAAATAAACGGGAAAAAATGAAAAGTTAATCTACATACAAGACACTGATAGTTTTCATTTGAGGAACTACAATGTGCATAGATATTTATGCATGGACATGGGAAGATGTCCCTGTGTATGTTTAACTGAAAAAAAAAAATCTATTTCTGGACATTATACTACATAGTACATAAATGGTTCTCAAAGTCTGGTTCCTAGACCAGCAGCAACAACATCACTGGAAACTTGTTGGAAATGCAAATTCTCAGGCCTGACCTCAGGCCTATTCAGAAGCTCTGGGGCCCAGGAGTAATCTGCTTTAATATGCCCTCTAGGCATTTCTTATGTAAACTAAAGTTTAAAAGATACAGCAGTAATAGAAAACCAAATATCTGTTATTAAATGTACAGAAAAAAACTCTGGAAAAATATGCAACAAACTTTTAAGAGGAGTTATAAGTACCTATATATTACACAGGCATATATTTGTTAAAATAAAAAATAACAAAAGCACATTCAAAGGTCACCAGAACACTTGAAAATTCGTATGTATGACCGCCTATCTACCACGACCGACGCCACGCCGAGTCGATTGGCAACATAGACGAGCCGGTCGAGGTCCGGTCGAGATTGGTAGGCAGTGGCTGTGACTCAGCTGGCTCTTGATGAAATGGAAGAGGGAAAGATCTGTGAGGAAGTCGTTGCTATGGAAACTGGCACTCCCCTGTTTACCATTCAAAGGCCTTCAGAGGCGTTCTCGTGCACAGAATTGGCAATGAAAATTTGGACAAATGACCTTAATCCTGAAGTTTCAATAAGGTTCTTGGAACAATGAAGGAAATCCAAACTTCCTTAAGTCTCCTCAGGGGACTTGGCCTTTCCAGACCAAGAAGGGAAATCTCCATTAAAATAAATCTTTTTAATGTAGCTTTTATGTTAATGGTTTCATTTTACTAGACTTACTAAAGGCATAGTTTCCCCTCCATTCATCTTCATGATACACTTTTGGATTCTTTTGGTATTAAGTAGGTTTCTAGGAGAAACCCTACACAAAACAGGAGCTTAACTTTGCCATTATTATTTAAATGATAACCCCACTCCCTTGTGTGTAACAAAAATTTTTAGGAGGGCGTGGTGTCCAAGTGAAAAAATTTTAAAGCGCCCTAAATTTCTCTCTACACAATATGATAGGAAGGCTTTGATATTCCACAGAGGACTAATTCTGACTGCAGGGAAGGCATGGCATAGGAACGGATATTTAGTCTGGGTCTTGAAGACTCTTGTGAAGGTGAGATGGAGGCAGGGTCGGGAGTAAAATGTTGCCGGTGAAATAAACAATGGGATAAAAGCCTACAAGCACTGGGGCTTGCCCCCTTTCGCGAGCTGCACGTTACTTTTGGACAAAGATCTCGAACCCTTGGGGCTAGAGCACCCTCTGTGGAGTGACTCGAACTGAGACCTTACTCCTTTTTGAACCATACAAAGTTTAGAAAGACATAAAAAGGAACAAATTACCTAAGACTAATAAATGCGCTAACTGCTAAATGGTAGCCCGTGGAGAAGTCGAAGCAGGGGGTCTCACTCTCGTTTCCAGTTAACGGGCCTACCGCGAGTAAACAGGAATGACGCCTTCCACGTCTTTCTTCACCTGTGAAACGGGCATTTCGGAGAAGGCCCAAAGGGACCAACTGCATTTCCCTGACTGGACACCCACCTAGCTGGAGCGGTGAGATCACGAGGTAGAAGTCGAGAACCACTCGGGTACCGTAAGCAGCCTTTTGCACTTCAAGGGGGGTATTCAGCTCCCTGTTCTGGCTGCCCCTTAGAGGGAAAAGGCCTTCCCGCTGCGATCCGACCGCCTGGACTCTAACCCGCGGGCCGCCGGCCTGGCCGACTGCGGGCGCCGGGCCGCACACATTCCCGCTTTGACAAAGGCTGCAGCGCAGCTAAAGGAGGCCTCGCAGGCCAGCTCCCTAGGCACAGCACAGTGGAAACGGACTATGGGCATACCAAGGAAGACAGGTTAATCTGGCCAGAAGCCCGAGTTTCATTATTACATCGCTAGGTGACCTTGGGGGGAGTCCCTTCGCAACGGGCCTCATTTTTCCTCATCGTAAAAGGATCCAAGGGCCTTTGGGAACTATGGGAGCCTCTAGGACCTCCTATCCTCCTCGCCCCTTGGATTCCCAGTCCGACCCTCGCGCCCTGGCTCCCTCGTTACCTCTAATTCCTTTCCCCAATTCTCCGCTGTTCTCGCACCCCAAAGCAAAGACCTAGCGGCGTTCCTGCATCAGGAACGGTCGGAGTTTTGTGCCACCCCTTCAAGGCGGAGGCACGAAGCCTGCGCCGGGGATCCCGTCCACACACCCACCTCGCAAAAGGTAGCAATTCCACTGGTTGTGTCCTTCAACGTACGCAGCTAACCTGCGGCCGGCCGGAAGAAGCCGCCTCCCCCGCACGCGTTCAACGGGCCAGAGCCTATTCAGCCTTCAGCGTCGATTGGCTACGGCTCGAAGTCCCGCCCTTCCGCTTCCTGTCCCTAAATTTCCCGCCCCCCACCTTCCCCCCGACCAGTAGGACTCAGCGTGGTAGCGGAAGTAGGGTGATGGGCCCGCCCACGCTTCCGGAATAGCGGGGTTGTCCCGCGGATGTGCTCTCCTCGTGTGAGACTCTAATGCTATACGGGCTCTGAAGTAGAAGTGCTGGTGTCACGGGGCTGGTGAGTGAGAAAAGGGGCGAGAAGGAAGGAGAGCTCGTGGCTTCCAGGTCTGTTCCAGGGCTAGGTCCTCTGGGTCCCTGCCACGCACCTCCGCTGCTGCGTGAGTGGCTCGGCCATCTCGGACCGGCTCAGATGCTGACCTCTGTAGTATCAGGCTCTATCCTTGGGAAGTTCCTTATGTTTCTTCTCTGTCTCTGGATCGCCTTTTTGAAACTTCAGTTTCTCCTTGTCTGAACTGACATTTAGGGTCAAATTCCGCTCTTTCCTGTTTCTCCGAAGCGTGCACCCACCTCTTGCTGATGCCAAATCCAAGGCTTCCACTGGGTCTTCACCTCCACTGTAGTCGAAAGCCTTTCTAGATCCTTATTCCAAGTGTCTCTCAAAACTATCGTTTAGACCTGTCCTCTTTCGTATGGTTTCTCTTTGCTGCACTGCAGTTGACTTCTACTCTGTTCACTTTCCTTCAGCCCTGTTTCTCTTCCTGTCTGTAGCCTGCAGTATATTTTTCTTGGTTGCTGTTCTGTTTCTTCCCCTACTTAGGGCTCTGACTTGTCAAAGTAAACATCAGACTACTCATAATGTAGCTTGAAATCTTTCACAAAAAAGCCCACCTGTCTTCTCCGATTTAAGATTATTAAATTGATTATTATGCTTTATTCCCCCTGTGGTCTAAACAATTCATCAAAGAAAGGAAACAGCAACTTCTTGTGCAGTTTTTTGAGAAATTACTGGTGATTATGGAAGTATTTGGCTTTAACTGTTTCTATGCCTAGTCTCACATTTCTCACATTCCTTCTCTTTTTCCTTTTTCGCCTGTCAAAATCATTTCCTTTTTTTTTTTTTTTAAGATTTTACTTATTTATTCATGAGAGACACACACAGAGAGAGAGGCAGAGACATAGGCTGAGGGAGAAGCAGGCTCCCTGCAGGGAGCCTGATGAGGGACTTGATCCCAGGATCCTGGGATCACGCCCTGAACCAAAAGCAGATGCTCAACCACTGAGCCACCCAGGCGTCCCTCTTTTCCATCTTTTAACAGCTCAAAGATGTCTTTAAGAAGCTTGCCTTCTTTACTGAAGCCACATCATTTCATATTTCTTTGTCTATAATCTGATTTGTGTTTTATCTATTTATTTATTTTTAGTAATTTCTACACCCAATGTGGGGCTTGAACTTATGACCCTGAGATCAAGGGCTGCATGCTCTTCTGACCTAGCTAGCCAGGTGCGCCGATTGGTATTTTAAATTATTTTCATAATTGTTTTATTTTCTTAAAATTGTGCATGTTCTTTTAATTTTTTTTTTTTTTTAAAGGAGGCTCCATGTCTGATGAGGAGCCCAATGTAGGGCTTGAGCTCACGACCCTGAGATCAGGATTCAGATGTTTACTTGACTGAAACACCCAGGCCCCCCAAAATTGTGCATATTCTTTGAAGATAGGAAGTTATATATTAACTTGTGTATCTCTGACTTAACTGTGGCTATAATGTGATATTTACTATGTTGGATCTATAATTTCTTTTCCTGGAGGAAAATGTATGGATTTGTGGTTTTGAAGCAGGGATCTTTGGAAAGATGAAATTTGGGTTATTTGAGGTCTAGCATCAAGCCTGATTTCTTAGTCCTGAATATTACCTAGCACATTGGCGCTAGAAGGTTTTATCTCTTGCCCGCTGATCACAACCTTTAGGAAATTTCACACCAAGGCTATAGCACATTGATACTCTTTACATTGTTTTTAGGTGACTCAAATACGGCAGCCATGGAAGAAAGCTTCCCCCGAGGGGGTACGAGAAAGACCCACAAATTAGAGAAAGCTTTCCAGCAGTCAGTTGAACAAGACAACTTATTTGATGTAAGTGATATGCTTGTAAGACTCATTTTACACTTTCTATATCCTTGTGAAGAATGAACCTTGAGAATGGTACTTTCTGTATTTGTTTCTTTTTGAAGTCTACTTTTGTAAGTTGAACTTGTTAGAGAGTCTGTACCATCATGAAGCTGTATTTTTTGAAGCAAGGCATTTAGTACTTGAGCTTGCAGCACTGCTGCAAGAACTTTGTGCCATGTTGGTTAAAGATGGAGAGAAAAGTTGTAGAGTAAGTCATGAATGGTACAACATGGGGACTACACTCAGTGGTATTATAATAGAATTGTATGGTGATAGTTGTTGGCTACCCCCTTGTGGGATCATAGGATAATATAATAATATGTAGGGTCATCAAATCACTATGCTGTGTACCTGAAACTAATGTAACATTGAGTGTTAAATATATTTCAATTAATTAGGGGATCCCTGGGTGGCGCAGCGGTTTGGCGCCTGCCTTTGGCCCAGGGCGCGATCCTGGAGACCCGGGATCGAATCCTACATCGGGCTCCCGGTGCATGGAGCCTGCTTCTCCCTCCGCCTGTGTCTCTGCCTCTCTCTCTCTCTCTCTGTGACTATCATAAATAAATAAAAATTTAAAAAAAAAAAAATTAATTAAAAATAAAGGAGAAAAAGCACTTGTGGTTGATTTTTAAATGGGATCCTTGCCGGGTATATTAATAATATAATAATACAATAATTTAGAATTTGCACTGAAATTCACCATCTTGACCTAGAGTAGGTATTGCTCTAAATGCTAGAGGGCAGGGAACTATCATTTGATTTATGACCTTATGTGTATTTTATGTGATCTCTCCAACTACAGTGGAGTAGAGAACATCATTCCATGATGAGAAACTGAGGCTGAGAGAGGTTACCTTTTTAACTGAAACCGTATAGCTTGTTATGGCAGAGTTGGGAGTTTAACTCAGGTCTCCGTGTCTCCACCATCCCATTTTTACAAACTCTTCCAAATTGCTTCTCATAGTGGGGATCTCAGTGTTCATCCCAGGCAAAGGAGGAAGAACATAGGAGAGAAGAGGCTTTTGAGAATATGAAGAAGGCTCCCACCTTGGGCAAAGGGAATATTGGTGACAGAATGGGATTGGAACAGGAATTAACAGGAATACTGGGAGTGAGGTACAGTATAGGAGTAACAAGGCAAGGTGACAGGTGCCCTGAAATTGGAGAGAAAGCACTGAATTGTTTCTCTTTATTCTTTTGGATCTTTTATTCCCCCCTTTGTAGATTTCTACTGAAGAGGAATCCACCAAAAGGAAAAAGAGCCAGAAAGGGCCAGCAAAAACAAAAAAGTTGAAAATCGAGAAGAGAGAAAGCAGCAAGTCTGTAAGAGATAAGTTTGAAGTCCTTAGTGTTGAGGTTTGTTACAGTTTGATTTTTGTTCTAAACAAACTACCTGGGTCACTTAAGTTTATATATGTTCTTCTCTATTTTTTTCCTTGATTCTTTTTGTATGTATGCACGTATGTTTGTGTGCACACCTCTGTGGAGATTTTTCAGTTAGTGCTCAGAACTGAGCATTATTGCCTTCGATTATTAACCAGTGCCTGGGATCATGTGTTGTTTTTCTTTTAGCTGCTGAGTCCCTCATTGTGCTTGTGTCTTCATGAAACTTGTGTTTTAGTAGATTCATAGGTTAGAACCAGCAATAACTTTAAACCTTTCTACTTCTACTCTTCCATTTCATAGTTATGGAAATTCTCTTGGAGAAGTGAAGTGGTCTTTTAATGTTGTTTACATTTTTAGATTATAACTTGGATATATGTTATAAAAAAGAAAAAAAAAAAAGCCAAATGATTCCTAAGGAAAAGATTCAGATTCAGCCTGCAGAAGTATTTTGTCTTATATGATACATAGAAAAATAATTATTTAACTTTGTGCCAACATTAGAAAAAATTTCCCAGAAAAATGTGATTTCTGGCATCTTGTAAAAATTTGAGAGTGCTGACAGCACAAACTTGCATTCCCTCATGTTTAGTCACATAGAGCTGAGTAGTGGTTGTCCTGTTTAGGCCTGGCATGCACACTCCAGACTGCCATCGACTCCACTGGCCTGTTTCCTTCATTTTGAGTTTGGGGTCTTTGGAGTAAAGCAAAAGACAAAAGTGCCCTCTGTAGCCTCATGCTGTTTTATGGTGCTCAGTCAGCTATCTGATAAGTATACTGACATAATACACACATGTATTTCCTGTACCTTTTATATGTCAGAGTTGGGACTAAAAGCCAGACCCCCTAACATCTTCAATCATTGTTCTTTTCCCTGTCATACACATTTCACTTTTTCCCTTTTAGTCCCTGCGTGAGGGGATACGGATTTTGGGTTGTGTGAAGGAGGTACATGAACTAGAACTGGTTATCAGTCTGCCCAATGGCCTCCAGGGCTTTGTGCAAGCAACAGAAATCTGTGATGCCTATACCGAGCAGCTGAATGAGCAGGTAGCTCAAGAAGAACCTCTGAAGGTAAGGGAAGCCTGAACATAGTCTGTAACTGAAACTAAATGGTATTCAAGTGGATGTAAAATTACAACCTTGCTAACTGCAAAGAAGTCAAGATACAAGGTGTTACAAGAGTTTGTAGCGTTTTTTTTTTTTTTTTTTTTTTTAAGATTTTATTTATTTGTGAGAGAGGTAAAGAGAGAGAGGCAGAGACACAGGCAGAGAAAGAAGCAGGCTCCCTGTGCGGAGCCCGATGGACTCAGTCCTAGGACCTGGGATCACGACCTGAGCCAAAGGCAGATGCCCAACCACTGAGCCACCGAGATGTCCCTTTTTTCTTTTTTAAATAAGGGGATTTTGACTTAGCTCAGGGAGCCTGGAAGACTTCCCTGGGGAAGGGATGCTTAAGCTGAGATCTGTAGGATGAGGGTGTACCAGGTAAAGAAGGAAGGGAGTTCAGGCAGAAGGAGCACAATATGGAGCTGAGAGAGCAAGGGAGAGTGGTGTGGGATGGGGCAAGAGAGCTGGGTGGAGTCCAGACCATGTTAAAGATTGGTTTTTAATTCTAGAACCAATGGGAAGCCCTTGAAGTGTCCTCATGAGGGTGGGTGACATGTAGACAGCATAGACAATAGATTGAAGATGTATGTGTTGTTGCTTAGAGACCAGTGAGGGAGTTATTGTAGTAGTCTAGCTCTGGGATGGACAGCAGGCTGCATTTAGGGTTTACTGAGGACTGAGGAGGTAAAGTCAGTGCTGATGGATTTGATGGGGGGATGAGTTTTAGGCTTCTGTTATAAGTGATGTGATGGTCAGCCTTGCCATCCTGAGGGAGAAACTCAGAGAGAACTGGATTGGGAGAGACAATCACAATTTTATTTTGTGCAGTGTCGAATTTGAGAAATGGTTGAGACATCCAGTAGATAGATGATTCCAGAGTTCAGAGTAGTCTGGGCTAGAAATGTACATGTGTGAGGCTGCTCCGCATAGGGGGCAGTTGAAACTAAGAGGGGAAAAAATATGCCTAGAAGGACTGAATAGAGTGAGAAGAGACTGAGAGACTGACCCTCAAGGTTTTTTTAAGATTATTTTATATTATATTATATTATATTATATTATATTATATTATATTATATCATATCATATCATATCATACTATACCATACTATATTATGTTAGAGCGTGCACACACATGTGCGCAGCAGGGAGGGTAAGAGGGAGAGGGAGACAATCCCAAGCAGACTCTCAGTGCCACAACCCTGAGACCTAAGCTGAAAGAGAATCAGATGCTCAAACGACCGAGCCACCCAGGTGCCACAATCAGTGTTAAATGCTTTTTAATGGTCACATATAAGAGGGACAGTGACAGGGATTATTGGATTTAGTGACATGAAGGTCACTGATGATTTTATTGGGAGATAAAGTGGTAGGTGAGGGGTGGAGCACAGGTATAGTGAGTGGAAGGGTGAGCAAAAGGTGAAGAACTGAAGACAACGAATACAGACAACTCTTGACAAGTCATTTACATCTGCCTGTTCTGTGGAGATATTTGAAGCCCTTCTACTGAAACTGAAGACTGTGACTTAGTGACAGATCCCTCTTTCTTTGGTGGGCAGTTACTCACTTTGTCTGCCTTGCGGGTTCTTTGTGGTCTGAGGATGAGAAACCACTCAGCAAGAGTTGAGCAATGGTATCCTGGTTCAGAGGAGGAGTATGTTTTGGATCTTTCTCGTTTGTATTATGTAGGACCTGGTCTGCTTGTCTGAACTCTTCTCACCTGGGATGCTAGTGAGATGTGTGGTGAGCAGTGTGGGCATCACAGAGAGGGGCAAAAAGAGTGTCAAGCTATCTCTGAACCCCAAAAATGTCAACGAAGTGCTAAGTGCTGAGGCCCTGAAGCCTGGCATGGTATGTATGGGATCAAAGAAAAAGGAGTGAACAATGTCCCTGCCCTGCCTCCTGGGGGAGTACCCAGCTTCATAGCTACACTTTTCTTGGGGCGGGGAGTCTTTTCTTGGGGCGGGGAGGGGTCTCCTGGATGCTTGGGTACCTATAGGAAATTGAAGACTTGAGCCTAATCACATTACCTTGGAGGGGAGAAAGGGATGGTTCACTGGTGGCAAAAAAAGAAAAAAAAAAAAAAACAAGCCTTCAATGAGGCATAGCAGGGATAAAGAATTCTTCAAAGTGGCTTACTTGTCCTCCACAGGTTAAGTCTTTTTCAGAGGCTGCCTGGCATCTGTGGGGAATGCTTGAGGGCTGCTCTCTGATCACAGAGACAGGGTAGATAGGACAAATAATCTGTCATCTGCACTGATGGGCAGCTTACTAATGTGTCTCCCAGTCCCTAGAGAGATTCAGGAGGAATTAGTTTCTAGCTCCCAGTCTCAACTTCCAACAGGTATAAACGATTCAAATAACAGTGCTCTTATAATTAAGATCAATATGAACTTCTAACTTTTAGTTAGAAGCAATCAGTTTGGGACAGGCCCTGAAAGCTGGCTAGAAAGGGGAATAAAAGTAAGCCAAGGTGCAGGAAATTGACAAGTGTCAAGAGCCTGGTGTTTGGCAGGTGCTGTTTTAGACATTTCATCTGAAGAAATTCTTACAGCAACCCTGTGAGGTGGATATATAGGTGTTCCTCTTACACATTTGAGAAAATAGACTCAGAAAGGTTTATGACTTGTCAAAGACCAAATTAGTAAGTAAGAGCCAGATTTGAATTCCATACCGCTTCCCATGAAATGTAAAGGAGGTTGGCAAGGTTTTTTTTCTTTTTTGAAGTCTTGGATGCTCTTAGAAAAGATGTGGTGACAGCCAGAAGACTAGTTCTGGATTAGTCACGGTTCTGGGATTGACATTGCAGGGCCATCTGATTTACTCCTTTTTGTGTAACAATAGTCTTCCCTATCTTTTGAAAATTCTCCTGGGGAGAAACCCCTCTTTGTCATTCCATTCAACTGTGTGTGTGTAACACTTTTCACTGTCTGGAAACCGTAAGATCCCTCAAGCCCTGGGAGAATTAGGTTGATGTCTTTCTCATTTCTATCCTCTAGTGGGACTGAAGTTGTTGGGAGGAGTGCTGGGGGGAGGATTATGGGATGACATGTTAAGATTGATGGTGGGAACATTCATGTTTGGTAGTGGATTTTCTGTTGTGTGTCCCATTACCTTCGGCTTTTGAACTTGGGAATGTTTTGTCTTCCTCCAGCTGCTCACAGGCACTGTGTCCAGCTTGGAAGACCATGGCTACCTAGTGGACATTGGTGTTAGTGGGGCCAGAGCCTTTCTGCCATTACAGAAAGCCCAGGAGTATATCCGACAGAAGAACAAAGGTGAGGGGGAAGAAAAGGGCCAGTACATGGTACTGAGGTGGTGCATGTTTAAATACCACTTGCTGAGTAAAATGACAGAATGATGACCTCAGGGGCTGTTTAGCTTTGCTAAAATCAGCATCAATTCTGGCTGATAGAGGAAATATGAAAGGGAATATGTATGAAAGACCAATGAGTCACAGGGTCTGAGATCCAATGGACCAATTTCACATTTTTTTTTTAATTTTAAAAGTGTTTTTATTTATTCATGAGAAACAGAGAGAGGCAGAGACAGGCAGAGGGAGGAGCAGGCTCCCTAACGGGAGCCCAGTATGGGACTCAAAACAAAAATAAAAGAGGAGTTAATAGCCCCAAACTGGTGCCCAAATTGTTACCACCACTTGAAGTCAGGAGGATACAGGGAAACACGTGATACCATGAGATCACTGATCATAAACCGGCACAACCTTATAGAATATGCTATGCATTGCTTTACATGCTTAAATCTTTTAAAATTCTATAACACAACTTCAGATAGGTGCAAATGTCAGGGAATCACCCCTGGTATAGATAGAGAGTATATGACTAGAAACCTAAATGCACCCATCCCAGGAACTGGGAAATTTTAAGATTTTTTTATTTATTCATGAGAGACAAGAGAGGCAGAGACAGGAGAATCCGGCTCTATGCAAGGAGCCTAATACGGGACTTGATCCCGGGACTCCAGGATCACACCTGGAGGCGAAGGCAGACGCTCAACCACTGAGCCACCCAGGCGTCCCCACCCTCAGTGTTAGTATTTCTACACCCTAAAAATTTTCATTACTTAACATCTAATTCATTAAAATCCTGTGGTATACCACCTAAAATCCTTAATTTTAAGGTCAACCTCATTTTAGCTTTTTCTATAAAGCTGTAAAGAGGTATATAGCTAGATGTCAACTGTGATGCTCATTCACATATAGGTTACCTTTTACTTCCGCAAATCTTTTGGTACCACCTTATTTTTATGGAGACCAAACTTATTTTAAAATATTTTATTGAAAAAAAAAAGAAAAAATTAAATAAAATATTTTATTGGAATCGTTTTAATAAAAATAAGTATTCATGTTAAATAAGTCTAATTGGTCTGAAAGTATTTAAGCATCTCAAAATTTCTGGGCAGTTTCTTTCCTCCAGTAAGTTGACAGCTGCTTACATAGGTTAATGCAGGGAAATTAGATGGAAGTTTCTAGGATCTGCCCAACACCAACCAGATAGGAGGTATCCTCTACATGAACAAAACCCATAGTAGCCAAGGAAAAAGGACGTGACTCTTCACAGCCTGCAGGTTCGAGTGGCAGGAGCCATTCCGAGGGTACAGACATCTCAACAGCATTGATCCAAGAGGGTGAATTACAAACTTCAGCCCTTCAGTATCTGATTAGTACCTTATCTGTGAAAGGGCACTGCCCCAGGTAGGCTTCCAGAATAATCAAGCTTGATTCAAGGGTAACAGCCGTGGAAATCTTCAAACACCCAGCAGGGCCTCGGTGTAGGAGAATGGGCACCGCCCCGAGCTGCCACAGCACCACCGCATGATGCCAGCTGAACCAACCACCATGCAAAGAGAGCCAATTTCACATTTTCTCACCTAGAAGATTCCATTGAAATTTGGGTCCCCAGGGCCTCTGAACCAGCACTCTTCCTGCCTTGTTGAGATTTTCGTATTTTAAAGTGGTGTTGATTCCAGATCAGTCAGGGTCACTTTATTCCCCTCTTGTAGTTGGTCACTGAGAGATTGCGAATATGAGTATTACTTGGTAACTGGGCACATAGACCGTGGATCTTATCAGATATTGCTTGAGCTCAAGTTAAGAGCCCTTCTCATGGAGGTATTTTTCCTTTGGGGGCTGGGGCTGGGGCTTGCAGGTGCGAAACTGAAGGTGGGTCAGTACCTGAACTGCATCATTGAAGAAGTGAAAGGCAATGGAGGAGTTGTTGGTCTGTCTATTGTTCCTTCTGAAGTTTCTGCTGCCATTGCTACTGAGGAGCAAAACTGGACCCTTAATAACTTGCTACCAGGACTGGTCGTCAAAGCTCAGGTACAGAAGGTAAGCCGTTCATTGTCATTACTATATTCTAAGATAGAGATAATTTTTGTTCAAGTATTGCATGTGCACAGTCTAAAATTGTGCTAATGGTAGATGTTGGTCACTGTTGGTCACACTTAAGGTATAGCCAGTGCCATATGTTGAATTAATATTTTGGATGTATTGGATTGAACTATTATTAAAATAAATTTCACCTGTTTCTTTGTAGTTTTTAAAATGTGACTGCTCAAGAACTTAGTCCTATATTTATGGGTGGCTTATGTTTCCTTTGGAGAGTGCTGATTGAAAAGGTCAAATAGTTTTTTGGTGTTTTTCTTTAAGATTTTATTTATTTATTTTAGAGAGGGGGGAGGGGCAGAGAGAGAAGAGAATCTCAGATACTCTGCTTGAGTGCAGAGCCCAATGTAGGGGTCAATCCCAGGACCCCGAGATCATGACCTGAGCCGAAACCAAGAGTCAGATGCTTAACTGACTTTACCACCCAGGCACCCTGAAAAAGTCAAGTAGTATTAAAAGACGTAACAAAGAACTGTTTTCTCTCTCCTAACTCCATCTTTAACTTTTTCATCTTTGGAAATTTACCTCCGTATTTCTAAGTAATAAGTTTCTGTTGATATCTTGTTTTATCAATTTTAGGCATTGAGTTTTAACTTCTTATCATGGTAGATGAATATTTGGCTTTCCTAATTTTCCCTTTCCTTCCTCCACCCTCCTAGCAGAGGTATATCAAATTTATGGGCAGAAAAGAGGTAACACGGTAAGACCCAGAATGTGATCCTTAGAAAAGAAAGCCTGTTGGCACTTTTGATACAAATAGTTTGGCCATTTGGCTGGTGTCTGAAAATAGGAAGATTGCCATAATTCCCAGAACCGAGTGGCTCTCAGTACCTGAATTGTGTCAACAATATGGAATGTGGGATTTTGGTACATGTCAGGCAGAGGGTACCTACATTACCAGCCCCAGTAAAAAGCCTTGGGCACAGAGTCTCTCATGAGCTTCTTGAACAGACAGTTGCATTGTTTGTGCATCCACTAGGAAAGGATTCTTAGAAACGGTACTCCAAGTGCCTTTCCCTTTGCTGATTTTGCTTTGCTTCCTTTCACTATAATAAACCAGTCACAGGTGTCACTATATGCTGAGTCCACTGAGAGCTTCTAGTGCATCAGCGAACCTGGGAGTGGTCTTGGGGATCCTTAACATGCTAGGCCAGGAAATTAACCTCCCATATGTACCTTACCAAGGATGCTTCTGGAGAATGTGCCATACTAAAATGAGTAAACCAAAAAAGAGGAATATGTGGAATCAAAGAAGACTCCAACATAAGAGAAATTGGGGGAAGGATCCAGGATGACAGAGAAAGGAAATTCTAAAATACCAGCTCTGCAGGAATCCTACCATAGTAGCCAGTCTAGACTGGAGGAGGATTAACAGGAAAAAGGGCTCTAGGTGGTTTAAAAGAAAAAAAAAAAAGTAAGAGGTTATCTAAAGATTTGAACACCTTAATGGAAAATTATAGTATGAGGAAAAAAATAGAATGTATTAAGAAATAGTGATAGGAAGAGAATTTAGCAAATGGCAAAAACAGGGGTGCCTAGGTGGCTCAGTAGTAGTAGAGTCCCGGGATCAAGCTGGGATCAAGCCGAGAGTCAGGCTCCCTACTCAGCGGGGGAGTGGCTTATCTCTCTCCCTCTGCCTGCCACTCTGCCTAATTACGTTCTCTTTCTCTGTCAAATAAATCAAATCAAATATATATATATATATATATAAACAAAGCTGATTATCAACTCCAGGGAAAAAAGCTGTTCAAGAAACCATTGTAGTATGTTACCTACCTCAGCAGTACATAATATTTATATAATCATAGTAATTTAAGGACTGAATAATGATTTAACCATAAATTTGATATACCTCTGCTAGGAGGGTGGAGGAAGGAAATCCAGACTCTGGATCATCACCGGGTCTAAAGGCAGACGTTGAGCCACCCAGGTGCCCCTGAGTTTTAAGAATTTTTTTAAAAATATTTGTTATAGCAAGAGTGAGTGCAAGAGCAGGATGAGGTGCAGAGAGTGACGAAGAGAATCTTCAGCAGATTCCCTCCTGGGCACAGAACTGGGTGTGGGGCTCAATCCCACGACCCCAAGATCATGACCTAAGCTGAAATCAAGAGTCAGATGTTTAACTGACTGAGCCACCCAGGTGCCCCTTGGAAGAGTTCAAGAGTTTATCTTTATCCCTTTTATTTTTATTTTATGATATGTTTTGGTGTGGATCTCTCTTCATTTATTTGTCTTATAAAATAAGAACTCTTGGAAGAGTTCAAGAGTTTATCTTTATCCCTTTTATTTTTATTTTATGATATGTTTTGGTGTGGATCTCTCTTCATTTATTTGTCTTATAATTCGGAAATGCAGATCTTTTACTTCTGAAAAAATTTCTTGTATTACTGTTTTTTTTTTTCTATTTCAAATTGACATGTAATTCACATATAGGAGGATCCATCCTTTTAAAATGTGTAAATTAGTGATTTTTTTATTGTATTCACAAAACTGTGAAGCTGTTACCACTATTTGATTCCAGGACATTTTCATCACCCCAGTAAGAAACCCTGTACCCATTGGTGGTCACTCTCCATCCCTCCCTCCCTCTCTCAAGCCCTTGGCTCTACTTTTTGACTCTAGATTTGTCTATTCTGGATATTCCATATAAATGGAATCACCCGATATGTGGCCTTTTGTGTCTGGCTTCTTTCACTTAATGTTTTCAAGGTTTATCCATGTTGTAGCGTGTATCAGTACTTCATTCCCTTTTATGGCTAAATACTGTTTCATATTGTGGATGTGACACATTTATCAGTTAGTGGGCAGTTGGGTGGTTTCCATTCTGGGCTATTATGAGTAATATTGCTGTGAAATTTGTGCATAAGTTTCTGGGGACATAAGATTTCATTTCTCTTAGGCATATACTCAGGAATGGAATTGTTTATACGGTAACTAACTTTTTAGAGGAACAGCCAAAGTGGCAGCATGGGTTTACACTCCTACAAGCAATTAAGGGTTCCGATTTCTCCCCATTTTCACAAAAACTTGTTACTATGCTTTTTATTATAGCCAGCCTGTGGGTGTGATGTACTGTCGCCTTGGGATTTTGATTTACGTTTCTGTAATAATTAGCAGTGTTGAGCATTTTTTCATATGCCGATTGGGTTATGACCATTTGTATATCTTCTTTGGAGAAATATCTATTCAGAAGTCCTTTGTCCACTTTAAAATTAGATTTTATTATTACATTGTAAGATTTCTTTATATATTTTGGATACTAGCCCCTTATCAGACTTTTAAAAATATATATATAGTTTCCTCTTCTTTCTCTCAAACTCTGGATAATGTTGGACCTAAAGTTTAGTTTCCTAATTTCTTATTTTTTCATCTCTCCTTTGTTTTGGTATGTACATGTATTTGTCTATATAACTACCTTTTGGGGGAGTCGATTTTTACTTTGTAATCTGTACTGAATTTTTGTTTTGACTGCCATTTTATGAGCGAGGTGCTAAAAAACATTGTGTGCCTGGTTGGGTGGGTTTGTTGACTGACTGACTTCACTGTCCAGATTAGGAGCTAGCAGACTTTGAGCAGCTCCAAATGTCATTGTTACAAGTCTTCTCTGGCATATTAGATTTCTGTAGAAGGGATCTATTAATCTCTCCTCAGGAGGGTATAATCGTGGCTGCCTGAGAGCTAGATGGGAGAGGGCCTGGATGTCTTCATATCTATATCTATATGATATTCAGAATTTTTCTTAATCTGCATTTTCAGGGTTTCTACTCTTCCTTGTCTTTTGAGTCTGGTACAGATTTCCCAGAGAATAACTCTCATTTTCCATGGAGGTGGAAGAAGTGTAGACCTTGTAATTTGAGGAGAGGACCTAGGTATTTAACTCTGTTTTCTGGATTTCAGTTATCTGCCTCATTCGTCTTTTGAGGTGCTTTGCACCTCTAATTCCCTGGCTTTTAGGGGGCTCTGTGGGGCAAATCAGCATGATCAGTATCTCCCTTTTGCCAGCATTTGGTTTTTGCCTTCTTAGTCTACGCAGATCACCAAGTCAGCAACAATTTGTCCACATTGTCAGGCTGGTAGTTCCCCAAGGATCCTTGTGCAAATTACCCTCCATCCCTTTGGGATATCTTAAGGTGGGTGAGGATTGATGCCCCTCAGGCCAGAAAGGTGAACTTTAATAATAATAATAATAATAATAATAATAATAATAATAATAATAAAACAGCCAATGCCAGGAGATGTCCTGCCACTTAATTTTACAGGAAAAAGAATTAATAAGGGTTAGCCAGCAGAGGAGAGAGGCACACAGTTGTGGAAGATATGGCAGTAAGGGATTTGTATGAACAGTGTCTCACATTCTTGGTTCCTTCTTGTTCCACTTATTTCTAGGTAACTCCAGTTGGCCTTACACTAAACTTCCTCACATTCTTCACTGGCCTGGTCGACTTCATGCACCTAGATCCCAAGAAAGCTGGAACATATTTCTCAAATCAAGCAGTAAGAAATTTTTCTTTTCTTTTCTTTTCTTTTCTTTTCTTTTCTTTTCTTTTCTTTTCTTTTCTTTTCTTTTCTTTTTCTTTCTTTCTTTCTTTCTTTCTTTCTCTTTTCTCTTTCTTTCTTTCTTTCTTTCTTTCTTTTCTTTTCTTTTCTTTTCTTTTCTTTTCTTTTCTTTTCTTTTCTTTCTTTCTTTCGAAATGTTTTCTTGATTCCAGTTGTATCCCAGACAGCTGTCCAGTATTACAGTTAGCTATGAACAGATCCTAGGGCTGCGTGTGTGCAGATGTTAGAGGCGGTGAGGGGAATAAAAGGCATTTTGGAAGGACCACAGGAAGCTACTGTGGTTATTTCTGTGGACTGAGATTAAAGAAGGAGTCTCGGAAAAAGATGGCAACTTGCAGTTTGTATTTCTTACTCTTTTATATAGTTTGATCCAGGGAGTGGGTGGGTAATGAATCTTTTGCTGTTAAAGTGTTTTAAGAAGTATATTTAACATAAAAGAACAAAATATACATTTAAATTAAAAAACATGGCTTAAAAATGCTATGGATAAAATAAATCCAATGTTGGAAAAATTTTATTTATTTTTTTAAAAATTTTATTTCTTTTAGAGGGAGAGAATGTGTGCACATGTGAGTGTGAGCTGGGGGAGGGGTAGAAGGAGAGGGGGAAAGAATTGCAAGCAGACTCTGCACTGAGTATGGAGGCCCATGAGGGGTCATCTCATGACCCTGAGATCATGACCCTAAGCTGAATCAAGAGACAAGACACTCAACTAACTGAGCAACCTAGGCAGCCTGAAAAAATTTTGTTATTTTTAAAATTTATTTTTTTTAAAGATTTTATTTATTCATTTGAGAGAGTGAGAGCACAAGCAGAGGAGGAACAGAGGGAGAGGGAGAAGCAGACTCCCTCCTGAGCAGGGAGCTTGATGTGGGGCTTGATACCTGGACCCTGGGATCATGACCTGAGCCGAAGGCAGATGCTTACTGAACTAAGCCACCAAAGTGCCCCTAAAAAGTTTTTTAATTGTGCATTTGGTTAAAATATTGGAAGGTTATGGGACATCTGTCTGGGTGTCTCAGTGGCTGAGTGTCTGCCTTCGGCTCAAGTGGTGATCCTGGGGTCCTGGGATCGAGTCCTGTATCGGGTTCCCACCAAGCCTGCTTCTCCCTCTGTCGGTGTCTGCCTCTCTTTCTGTGTGTCTTGTGAATAAATAAATAAAATCTTTAAAAAACATATTGGAAAATAATACAGTCAAGTGTTAATAATGATTAACTCTGGCTGATTTTTCTACATTTTCTGTAGTGATTTTGAGTATTTAGGAAGAAAGTCCCAATATATGTTATTCAGAGTTTTTTTTTTTTTTTTTTTTTTTTGTTATTCAGAGTTTTAAGAAGAATCCTAAAATAATTTTTTTCTTTTTTTTTTTTTTTTTTTTAACAGTAATATATGCTGCGAGAGTCTAGAGAGACCTATTTTTTATCTAAACAGGTTTTCCCACCACTTAGTGATAATATTAACTTTCTGGTGAACATTTTTCTAGTAACCTTTTCTCCTTATTATCATATTTGTGTACAAAGTGCAGACATTTTACATACTGTAACCTTGTAATCAGAGCAGGCTATTTCTGGTGTTTTTCAGATGAGCCTCTGATACAGCAACACCAGTCGTGGCTTCTGGTACATATGCATTATTAGCCTCATAGTGTTGAGCGGACCTAGTATGTTTTCCGGGCCTTGAGTAAGCAGATTTAGTTGCACATAGTTCCTCTGGGACGTTTCGTTTGAATTTTCCACATGCTCCTTGATTGCATAAGCTGATACTAGGACTTCCATCCATAACCTGGTCAGCACATGTGGAGTCTAAACCTCTGAAAGTGTGCTCTGGGTGCCTTATCTCCTGTATGCCTCCTCCTGTTCATTATTCTCTTTCCCTTGTCTAGGTAAGAGCCTGTGTTCTCTGTGTCCATCCTCGGACCAGGGCCGTGCGGCTAAGCCTGCGCCCCGTCTTCCTGCAGCCTGGGCGCTCACTCACCCGGCTCTCCTGCCAGCACCTGGGAGCTGTGCTGGATGACGTTCCCGTGCAGAGCTTTTTCAGCAAGGCTGGGGCCACCTTCAGGCTGAAGGATGGGGCACTGGCCTATGCTCGGGTGAGGAGACTTTTGTTTCATCAAGATCTTACGACTAGCAGGACTTTGGGAACACATGGGTCCTTTTCTGTTTTCTCCATCCCTTGTATTAGTTTCCTATTTTTGAATATCCCCAAGTGTGGCAGACTCTGCATAGGGGTTAGAACAGTGTCTGTCTTTTGTATTTGAATTCTTTAGGAGTACTTTGACTTTGATACTTGGTCGATGGTAGTACAAGAATGAGTTAAGATCTACACCAGAGCTTGGCAAAGTTTTTTAAAGGCCCAAATGGTAAATATTTCAGGTTTGTGGGCCATACGA
Source organism: Vulpes vulpes (assembly GCF_048418805.1). Taxonomy (NCBI): domain Eukaryota; kingdom Metazoa; phylum Chordata; class Mammalia; order Carnivora; family Canidae; genus Vulpes; species Vulpes vulpes. The sequence continues at coordinate 93,164,766 of NC_132794.1, forward strand.
TCTCTGTCCTGACTACTCGGCTCTGTTGTTGTAACCAGAAAACAGCCATAGAGAGTATGTACATGAAGAGGCATAGCCACGTTCCAGTAAAACGTTTATTTGTGAAAATAGGCCCTAACTCGTCAGCTGTAGTTTACTGACCCATGATCTAGACTTTTCTCTGACCTTTTATTCTTTGATGGTAAAGAGCAGTGTTTTAGAGAATTATTTTAACAGGAAATCAATAGTGTTTTTATGGGAGGTGATAAATGTGTTGAGTCTTGTCAGTGTGCTTTCATATCTGCTTGCCTCAGATCTACTGTGTCTGGCTTGCTATTAATCACTTGGTACTTTGTAGCTCAGCCATCTCTCCGATTCTAAGAACGTCTTCAACGCTGAGGCCTACAAACCAGGGAACATTCACAAGTGTAGAATCATTGATTACAGCCAAATGGATGAGATGGCGTTGCTCTCTCTGAGGCCGTAAGTCTGTCATCAACATGTGTGGGGGTGTAGAAGTGTGTTCCTCTCTAGATGCATGTTCATTTTCTCCTGGCCTGACTTGGTGAGGGTTTTCTTGCCTGCCAGCATGATTTTGTTAGCCCTGAATTTTAGGTAGCCTCTTCCCTAGCTTATTTAATAATGTATTGTCTTTTTTTTCTAGGTCTATTATTGAAGCTCAGTACTTTAGATATCATGACATCAAACCTGGGGCATTAGTAAAGGTAAGAATCAAGCATCTCGTTAGATACTCTTTCATCTTTAGGCATTCTTTAGTTCATGGGTTAACTGTCAGCTCATTAGTTCTCATGTGAACATACTTAAAGTCAGGTTCCTTGCCTCTGCCTGTTAACTGGACTTTCTTTTTTTTTCCCTTGGGTAATGTAATTCATTTCAAGATAAAGTCTTAATAGCATCCCCCAAATACCCAGAGGCAGTAGGTCAGAAATCTTGGGATTTGATGGTGTTTATTAGATGAGATCAAAAGTTAGTTGTGGGACGCCTGGTTGACTCAGCTGTTGAGCGTTTGCCTGCGGTTCAGGGCATGTTCCCAGGATGTGGGATTGAGTCCCACATCGGGCTCTCTGCGGGGGGCCTGCTTCTCCCTCTGCCTGTGTCTGTGCCCCTCTCTGTCTCTCTCATAAATTAATTAATTAAAAAAAAGAAGTTGTGTGGTAATTGAACTCCTGGGGTGTTAGTAAGAAGTCACTTGCAGTTGCCTCTCCTGTCCGTTTATTTTTATTTTTATTTTTATTTTTATTTTTATTTTTATTTTATTATTTTATTTTATTTTTTATTTTTTTATTTATTTTTTATTTATTTTTATTTTTTTTATTTTATTTTTTAAATTTAATTTATTTTATTTTATTTTACTTTATTTTATTTATTATTTTAAGATTTTATTTATTTAAGAGACACACAGAGAGAGAGGCAGAGACACAGGCAGAGGGAGAAGCAGGCTCCATGCAGGGAGCCCGACACGAGACTCGATCCCAGGTCTCCAGGATCACACCCTGGGCCAAAGGTGGTGCTAAACCGTTGAGCTGCCCGGGCTGCCCATGTCCAACCATTTAATCCCCAGTTGAGCATATCTCTTTTGTAGAGTTTGTTCCTTAGGAGACATAGTCCCCTCCTTCAGAGAATGTGCTTGTGAAGTAGAACATACTCCCACAAAAAGATGTGACGGTACCCGTTAACAAACTAGATTGCATTCAAGTCAGTGTGTGTGGTGTGTGCTTTACCCCATGACATTTGGGCTAATAGGCAATTAGCTTGGGAAGCTAAGTTTCAAAAGAGAGATATGACCTACTTTGTTGTAAGAGGTAGAGGAAAAAAGCCATTCTTGAGGAATGATGACTACTTTTCTTTGTACTTCCTAGGGCACAGTGCTGACCATAGAGCCATATGGGATGCTGGTGAAGGTGGGTGAGCAAATCAGAGGCTTGATACCTCCCATGCACCTGGCTGACATCCTGATAAAGAATCCAGAGAAGAAGTACCACATTGGGGATGAGGTCAAGTGCCGGGTGAGCCTCCTAAAGGGTCTCATTGGGGTTTAGGCCAGATGGGAAAAAAGCAGTGCTTCTCAGATAAAGTTTCTACCTTTTTTCACAAAATGACCGTATAACATCTCTGGTGCTATGTCTGGTATTGAGAAGAGAAAACAGATCTCTGCCCTTTAGAGTTGCATGATATGATTGAGAGTTAAAATATTCATACATGAAGTGAGCAAGTCACTGTGTGACCTTTTGTTGCATGGTTTGGTTCAGGTTAAATGCAATGATCATATCTCAAAGGAGAGGTGAGGGTGGGCTGGGCCAGCAAGAATCATTGATGATATCTGGGCAGTTGGGTAGCTGAGTTGGTTAAGTATCTGCCTTCAGCTCAAGTCATAATCTCAGAGTCCTGGGATCTAGTCCCACATTGGGCTCCTTGCTCAATGAGGAGTCTGCTTCTTGCTCTTCCTCTTCCTCTGCTCATGTTCAAAAAAAAAAATTGATATTAATAGCAACCACCATGTAAAATGTATTTTGTGCCTGGGCCCATGACATGCACTATGTCATTTCATCCTTAAAATGACCCCATAAAGTACTGTTATCCTCATTTTACAGGTGGGGAAATTAAAGCTTAGGAAAGTGAAGTCACATAGCTTGCCCCAAATCACACAGCTGATAAATAAACGGCAGAACCAGTTTTCATATTCAGGTCTCTATGACAATAATGACTTCTACATTTCTGGCAGAGGTGGCACTTGAACTATAAAGGATTTGAGGAGGAGCAAGGGTTGTATCAGGCACAGAAATATCCAAACCAAGCTGCCAAACCTTGAGTGGCTTATAATAAAGCTTTGAATCCCAAGAGAAGCTTCACAGAGTTGTGAAATTTAAATGTGAAACACGGGGGATCCCTGGGTGGCTCAATGGTTTAGCGCCTGCCTTCGGCCCAGGGCGTGATCCTGAAGTCCTGGGATCGAGTCCCACATCGGGCTCCCTGCGTGGAGCCTGCTTCTCCCTCTGCCTTTGTCTCTGCCTCTCTCTCTCTGTGTTTCATGAATAAATAAATTTTAAAAAAATATTTAAAAAAAATAAATGTGAAACACAGTGCTTAATACAGGGCCTGGTGTGTGGGCACTCAGTGTGTGATTTTCTTTTCATTTTATTTCATTATTGAGTAAAAAAAGATATCGACCACCCATTGGTGCATAATTTTATAGCAGTGGAATCAGGAAGTTTAGATATAAAGGAACTTGTCTACCCTCAAGGAGATGGATGAGAGGGATGAGAGATGGTTGGATCTCTCAGTCTTAGTTTATAGCTAACATATAACAGTCCCGAGGTGGTAAATTGGCTCATTTTTCATTCTGTTATGCAAGTTGCATGTGGTCTGGGAGGGAGCAGAGGCACTATTGAAGTAACTGACAGGACTGTGGAGGTGCAGTGAGGCAGTGAAGATTACACAGGCCCAGGAGGGAACGTGCAGGAGGAAGTACATTTGAAGTAGGTGGATACTCCCCAGATGGTCATTCCTCAGGGAACGGGGAGGATCCACAGCTGAGAGTATTCTCAGAGGGCAAGAGATAACAGATTCTTAGGAAGTGGCCATGGCCTTCGGGTTCACAGGTTGCAGAAGCCAGTCCAGTGGCTCTCTTGACAATGGGTGACTTGATAACAACCATTATCTTTCCCCCTAGGTTTTGCTTTGTGATCCTGAAGCCAAAAAGCTGATGATGACCCTGAAGAAAACCCTGATTGAGTCTAAACTGCCTGCCATTACCTGCTATGCTGATGCCAAGCCTGGTCTGCAGACGCACGGCTTCATCCTCCGGGTCAAGGACTATGGGTGCATTGTGAAGTTCTACAACGATGTGCAGGGACTGGTGCCCAAGCATGAGCTCAGTGCCGAGTATGTCCCTGACCCAGAGAGGGTCTTTTACACTGGCCAGGTAACCCTTTCCTTGGACAGGCCCATAGCCTTGTGATACCTATGAACATAGACTTGAAAAGAGTAGTGAGGGGACTACTTTTCAAGGGAGAAGGAAGGAGCACATAGGGCAGTGGGCTTGAGCCAGCTAAGTGAAGGAGATGTGGAACAGAGCCAAGAGAAACCCTCAGGAGGGTTCAGCAGAAGCTGGCAAACTAAGAGGCCTGAGCCCATAACCTGGAAGAAATAAATTAGTCTTTCCCTAAAACAAACATACTGGTGTCCCTCACATCAGAATTGTTCTGAGGTTACTGTCACCACAAGGTGGCAGTGCCATAAAACTAGTCAGTCTGAATCTATCTAGGAAAAATAATATTTTAAAATTTGGTGTTGTACCATAAATTTATTCACGTTTTCTTTTCAGCCAGAGGGCTGACTTGAGGGAATTCTGTGTATCTTTCAGTACATTTCTTTCCACTGCCTTCTGATCTAATCCCAGGTCTTAGCACATCTCCCTCTGCACTACTTGTGCAGGGCAGCTCTCTCCAGGGCCTGACCGCTCTGCTGGGAAGAGTTAGCCAGGCAAATGTGGTTTCTCACTAGGTGGTGAAGGTTGTAGTGCTGAACTGTGAGCCGTCCAAAGAGAGGATGCTTTTGTCCTTCAAGCTGTTGGGTGATCCAAAGAAAGAGCATACGGGACACAGTCAGAAGAAAAGAAGAGCCATTAGTGTTGGACAGGTACCTGGACTTCTCCAAACAAGCTATTTTAGTTTATGCAGTAGAAAGCAGGTTGCCACTGACACTGACCCATGGAGGGAAAGATCAAGGTAGCTAGATAAGATTCTGGGGCCAGAGAGAATTGAGGGTCTTGAAAGAGGGTTCTTTTGGTGTGTCAGAGCAAATGGAAGCTGTCTAGGAAAAAGCGCCATCCTTGTATGGCTTTTCAGCAGTGTACTACTGTCCTCATTCCTCTCTGGTCTCTAGGACCAGCCTGCAAGATTGCCTCTGCCCTGGGACTTGGTGGGTGGAGTGACTTGGGAGAAGAGCAGTGTGAGCGCACAGTTGGGTCCTGGAGGGTGTGTGAATGCCTGCAGGGTCTTTGAGGGCAGTGGTGTGGGGTGTGGAAGAAAGCTACTTCTCTGATCTTGACCTCTCAATGATCCCTGGGGTGGGAACTTGATGCCTCTAATCTCCACCTGAGCCAGATGTGGTTGCTGTCTGCTCAAGACAAATACTATTTTTTTTGTCTTTCTCTTCCTGAGTAGTTGGTGGATGTGAAGGTTTTAGAGAAGACCAAAGATGGGCTGGAAGTGTCTGTCCTGCCCCATAACATCCCTGCTTTCCTCCCCACACCTCATCTGTCGGACCACGTTGCCAATGGCCCTCTGTTGTATCACTGGCTCCAGGCTGGCGACACCCTTCACAGAGTACTTTGTCTGAACCAGAGTGAGGGACGTGTTGTATCCTTTACTGGTATCTGGGGAGCTACGGGCCCTTTGGGGAAGACTCTAGGTTCAGCTCTGCTCTTAATTGGAAACTCCATGGGAAAGAGGCAGTCATTTGACTTTAGAAATACCACCATAAAATCAGACCAGACCTGTTATTTCCCTCTCTTCCTCTGGTGGAATGAGGTTGAAGTCCTATCAGCAGATGCTGGTCAGGGCAGAGTAGGAGTCCAGGATGTTGGAGTAGAGGCAGTGTGGCCTGCCAGGTCCAGCAGAATATTGCTTTCTCAGACACTCAGTCCTTGCCCCTTGAGCTGAAACAATTAATAAGGTAGCCTCTGTCCTTCTTCCTACTCCCACCCCCAACCACCTGCCGGCCCCCATGGGGGCTCAGAGTATTCCCTTTGGTCTTGGTGTGCATACTTCGAAGGAGAACACTGCCTCTTTTGTCACAGAATGTAAAATAAAATCTCACTAGAGTGAAGATAGAGGAGGTGAGATAGGGTGGATTAGTGTGAAGATTGTGGAGGATCCTGTCATGGTCAGTCCAACTGCCAAACCACAAAGATGAGCCAGTCCCTTTTTGGTCCTCTTCAGTAATCTGGAGATAAATTAATAAGGAAAGGAAAAACACTGGTTCTTAAACTTGAATGTGTGTCAGAATCACCTGGAGGCCTTATTCACACAGCTTGCTGGGCCCCACCCCCAGAGTTTGTAATTCAGTAGGTATAGGACAGTGCTTAGGAATTTGTATTTCTGGGCAGCCCCGGTGGTGCAGCGGTTTGGTGCCTGCAGCCTGGGGTGTGATCCTGGGGACCCGGGATCGAGTCCCACATCGGGCTCCCTGCATGGAGCCTGCTTCTCCCTCTGCCTATGTGTCTCTGCCTCTTTCTCTCTGTGTCTATGAATAAATAAATAAAATCGTAAAAAAAACTTTAAAAAAAAAAAAAGGAATTTGTATTTCTGACAAGTTCCAGGTGATGTTAATGCTGCTGGTCTGCACGCTTAGAGTGTCTTTGTAGCAGCAGAGCATGTAGAGTAGAAAAAGGAATTGGAGAGATGAGTATTTCATCTGCCCTTTTCGGAATGTTCCTTGATGAAGTGCCATTAGCTCCTTTGTAGGAAGCCAGCTTTGGTCTCCACAGTGGAGGGTGGCCAAGATCCTAAGAACTTCGCAGAAATCCATCCTGGGATGCTGCTCATCGGTTTTGTGAAGAGCATCAAGGACTATGGTGTGTTCGTCCAGTTCCCGTCAGGTCTCAGTGGACTGGCCCCTAAAGCTGTAAGTTCAGCTCTATGCACGAGAGCCTTGGGGGAGAGATATTAGGAGCCTGAGGGTGAGAAGGAGCAGGATATCTTAATCCCTTGCAAGATTTTCAGGGACAAGGCAAAAAGGCGTCTGCATGAGGAGAATGGGCCTGAGATTCTTGCCCAGCCATGTGTCCTGGAGGAAGTGACATCTTTACTTCACAGTACAGCGTTGGGTAGGTAGGCAGAGACTGTGAAGACTTTAGTGAACTTACACTCTCAGCATGTATAGACATGGAAGTTAATTTGGTGAGCAGCTGAGTAAAAGTTTTGCAACCTCCTAGGGTTTTTGAAGTGTCACGGTACTGGAATACCTTTGAAAGGATCCCCTCCACCACGATGTCATCGAATTCATAAACTTTTCAGACGCAAAAAGTCTTAATGACCCCATAGTTGAACACCTCATGCTGCTGACTAAACAGACCCAGAGTCGAGAGGACTCTTAGCGAAGTCAGTGTTAAGACAGTGGATGAGCAAATGGCCTGTAGTTTATTTATAAATACTTCTTCCTTTCCATAATTTTGTCTCCCTGACATATTCCCTGAGTGGATGTCATAGCGAAGTCATTGTAAAGCGGTGGGTGAGCAAATGGCCTGTAGTTTATTTATAAATACTTCTTTTCTTCCATAGTTTTGTTTCCCTGACATATTTCCTGGGTGGATGTCATTTACATCCCCTGTCAGGACAAGTTTAAAAATGAGAGAAGAGGGGAAACCTATGGAAATATGCATAGGACAGGCCAGAGGGTTACCATCCAGGGTTAGAGACATGGATGGCTTGTTCTTCTCGCTTGCCAATGATGTGCCTCCTTGGGTGGGTGCCCTCTAGAAGTCTGGGTTGGACAGCCAGGGCCTCATGGTTTTCTGGAAGGGGATTAGAGCTGTGTTCAGAGAGGGCTGAGGGGTCTTCCTGGCTTCCATCTCTCTCCACTCCTCCCTCACATCCTTTTCTGGGGGCATTAATTAAGTTGCCTTGGTAGAGACTTACTGTCTTTATTTTCTGCCCACTTGTTAGATCATGAGTGACAAGTTTGTGACTTCTACAAGTGACCACTTTGTTGAGGGGCAGACAGTGGTTGCAAAGGTGACCAACGTGGATGAGGAGAAGCAGCGCATGCTGCTCTCGCTACGGCTGTCAGACTGCGGTCTGGGGGACCTGGCTACCACCAGCCTCCTCCTCCTGAGCCAGTGCCTGGAAGAGCGGCAGGGTGTGCGCAGCCTCATGAGCAACCGAGGTGGGGACATAGGGGTGGAGGGTGAGGGTCAGGGGTGGGGAGTGTCTGTTGTAAATCATACGTGTCTCTTCCAATGAGTTGTTGGGTTTCCCAGATAAAAGCAATTTTAAAAAACAAAAATTAAACTTTTTAAAAAATATATTTATTTACTTATTTTAGAGAGAAAGAAAGAGCACACGAGTGGGAGGGGCAGAAGGAGAGAGCGTCTCAAACAAGCTTTGTGCTCAATTTGATCTCACGACCCTGAAATCACAATCTGAGCCGAAACTAAGAATCTGATACTTAACAGACTGTGCCACCCAGGCACCTACACTTTTTAATGGGAGTATAACCTGTATAAAGTGCCTAAATCATTTAGGGTACAGTCTAGTAAATGTTTATGAAACGAATGCCTTTGTTTAACTACTACCTAGATTCAGGATAAAGATCATTACTAGCATTCCAGAGGTCCCCCTTGTACTCTCTTCCAGACCAAAATCAAAATTCCTTTTAGTTCTATGACCTCAGGTTTGTATTTGTTGTGAATCCATTCGCCTCTTCACTTGTTCTTTTATTCAGCAAATACCTGGTAGATGATAGAATGGAACAGGGACCTGCTAGAAGTCTATGAGGGGTTATTCTGTTGGATCTTCCTAAGTTTTGAACCATCAGGTAGGATTATTGAAATCTTGATGGGATTTGGGAATACGAAGCTTGAGAGGGTAGATTCCAAGCAGAAGCAACGAAAATTAGAAACCAAAGGGAAGTGTGTGTTTGTGGTATTTGTTGGGTATTTTCATAAATTATGGCCAGGTAGGATTAGCAGAGGCACAGGTTTCTCTCCCTGCGATAGGAGTGTTCATGGGTATCTACCCTCCAGTGCTTTTTACCTTCCTAGTGCTCTGTTGTTCTCTATAACAGCACATTTCCAAAGGAAAAGAATGGTGAGTATTGTTTGTCTGTTAATCCCCATTTCCTTTGGGTCTCTGGCAGACTCTGTGTTGATCCAGACGCTGGCTGAGATGACCCCAGGGATGGTCCTTGACCTAGAGGTGCAGGAGGTGTTGGAGGATGGCTCTGTGGTGTTCAGTGAGGGCCCGGTGTCTGGCCTGGTCCTGAGGGCCAGCAAATATCATCGAGCAGGTAAGCACTTCTGTCTCGCCCCTCATGGTTTGTGGGGGAAATTCTTTGCTAACTGTTCCCACACTTGAATACAGAATTTCCAAATACATAGTGTAGAGGAGCTGATTCAGCAGAAAATTTTGGCATCCCTGTCTTGTGTTCATGTAAATCAAGATAACTGACATCATGCTACAGAAGGTTTAAGTGTAAATCCTTTTATAATTGGGTAAATCTAGATTTTTGTATATCATGTTGCGTAAATTAAGGCACACCTGAACTTGAATTATGGGAGGTAGACTTTTGGTTTTTCCTAGCCCAGATAGACCCAGGACAGATGTCCTCTTTTTTGTGGCCAAGGGGCTTGTGGGGCTCTTGGAGAGATGCTTTCTTCCCTCTTCCACAAGGATGCTCATGTTGTGTTTGGTTCTGCACTGCAGGGCAAGAGGTGGAGCCTGGGCAGAAAAAGAAAGTTGTCATCCTAAATGTTGATATGTTGAAGTTGGAAGTACATGTTTCCCTTTGTCATGATTTGGTGAATAGAAAACCTAAAAAGGTAAGCTTGTGATGACTCCATTCCTGTGATTTCAAAGGCATTACACAGCTCTTCAGCCCCACACACTTTGCTCAGGGGTTCTAATGCAAATGCCTGTGGATAAGGTGATCGTATACCTGGATTTTTGTGGGTTGTTGTTCCACTTCTGGTCTTGGTGTGGTTATTAATGGCACTGACTTTCACTCTGATACCAGTGATAAATTGTGTGGTCACCCTGTCTTCAGGGCCGGGTAGATAATGTAAATGAGTGAAGTGCACATGGCCAGCCCACAAGGAGGCAGAGAGGATTCAGGTCCATCTACTCCTTGCCAGGTGGGAATATCTGCATCTAGTGTTGCTGAGCCTGATTTTTAAGAGAAGGCAGGATTTGATTTTTATTAGTTTTTTTTAATAAATGTGGGAAATGTTGGAAATTTTGTTTTTTAAGACCGGTGACCCAAACAACACATGCCTATGTGCAGTTCTCTAGGCTTCTCATCCACACCCATCCAAAGCAAAAGCTAAGTCCCAGGGATTCTGGTGTGGTGCCTTGAGTTTAGTCAGGTCATGTCAGTGACAGGAGGAGAAGCTAGCTCCAGGGAGTGAAAGCTAGTTTGTTACAACTCATACTAGCCCTGGGTCTCCTGGACTCAGAGCACTTTCCCAGCCCTGCCTGCCCAGTGGGTGATGACCAAACACTTGTGCCTTATAAGAAGTGGGGATGGTGGGTTTTTTCTGTTTTCCAGCTGAAGAAAGGCAGTGAGCACCAGGCAATTGTGCAGCACTTGGAGGAGTCCTTTGCTGTCGCCTCCTTGGTAGAGACTGGCCACCTGGCAGCTTTCTCCCTGACCTCTCACCTCAATGACACCTTCCGCTTTGACTCAGAGAAGTTGCAAGTGGGACAGGGTGTCTCCCTAACCCTCAAGACCACAGAACCGGGAATGACTGGTTTTCTTTTGGCCGTTGAGGGGCCAGCTGCTAAGAGGACTGTGAGACAGACCCGGAAGGACTCCGAGACAGTTGATGAAGATGAGGAAGCAGATCCAGCTCTGGTTGTGGGGGCTGTAAAGAAGCACACCCTATCCATTGGGGACATGGTCACAGGCACTGTCAAGTCTGTTAAGCCCACCCACGTGGTTGTGACCCTGGAAGATGGCATCATTGGCTGTATTCATGCCTCCCACATTCTAGATGATGTTCCAGTGGGCACATCTCCTACTGCCAAGTTGAAAGTTGGGAGGACAGTCACTGCCCGAGTGATTGGTGGGAGAGATATGAAGACTTTCAAGTATGGAGGCTTCAGGAGATAGGCTGGTTTTGGGGGGAGATTGTAGTAATTGTGGGAGAAGGAATGGGCACTGAGGCAAGCTCTAAAAAGTTGTTCATGAATTGGATTTTCTTCTAGTTAAGAGAAATGTTCACCAAAGGAATCCTTTTACTTTTTCCTGGTTTTTAAAAAAATAGCATCTGGTGTAGTGGTAAAACTGTTAGTTTAAAGTGAGAGAGACCTGGGTTTGCATTCCAGATTTGCCACTTAAAATTGTGTGACCATGACTTAGGGTAGTTACTTAACGCTGAGTTTTATTTTCCTAATTTGTAAAGTGAGAGTACGGGTGGTTAGTACCTTTTTTGCAGAGTTTGAGAAAATATCTGGTATGCAGTGTGCCTAGCAGGTTGCCTGACACAGTTATTGCTCAGTATACATCAGAGATTATTGTAATCCATCCTCCACTGCATACCTTAATCATACTCCTTTTCTTTAAATATGCTTGCAATATTGTTATTGTAGCAGAAATCCTTGCTATGGTAAAAAAAAGCAAAATAATTAAGTCTATAATTTGCATATTAATTTTAGTAGCGACTCTTTCTAGACCTGTTTTCTAACTTTCAGATCATAGTGAAAGAGTTGGAGAATATAGTCTGGAAGGAAAATTCTGCTCAGGGTTTTTTAATGAGACAATACTAGAAGATCAGATGAGCCAGATCCTCAACATTTACTACAGAGAATGAGAGGAAGCCCTCAGGCCTGACAAATTACCAGTGGGCGGAATGGCAGTGGAACAGGTGGCTTTTAAGCTTGGTTTTGTGGGTATAGAGAGAAAATCTGATCACCAGAGAATGGCAGTATGGAGAATAAGAGAAACGATTTGGCCTTATTTCTTTCTCCAGGTTTCTTCCAATAAGTCATCCCAGATTTATTCGAACCATTCCGGAGCTGAGTGTCCGGCCAAGGTGAGGGGAACCCCAGCAGCATGGTCTCATGGAAAGACTGTGGAGTTTAGAGTCAGGAACCTGAGTTCTAGTCTAGATTTTGCCAGTGTTTTGACTTCTTGTGCCTCTGTCTGTCCAGGTTGTCTTTTTTTCTCTAGTAAGGAAATTTTATCTGGCTCTGATAGAGCTAGTTGAAGGGATTCTATGAAACTTAATGTAAAAGCTGTAATTAGAGATTAAAAGGCTGATTACAGTTCTGTTTGTTAGCATGTAACAAAAGAAGCATTTTTGCTCTCAACCCAATTTTCTAGGACTCAGTAATTCCAAAAATAAACAACATACAGCCAAGAAAATGCCCATTCTTTGAGTGTAGAGACTACTTCTTGGTAACTGGATTTTTTTTTTTTTTTTAAGATTTTTTATTTATTTATTCATGAGAAACAACACAGAGAGAGAGAGGCAGAGAGAGAAGCAGGCTCCACACAAGGAGCCCGATGTGGGATCCGAACCCAGGAATCTGGGATTATGCCCTGAGCCAAAGGCAGGTGCTAAACCACAGAGCCACTCAGGTGTCCCCCCCACTTTTTTTTTTTTTTAAGATTTTATTTATTCATTCATGAGAGACACAGAGAGAGAGAGAGGCAGAGACACAGGCAGAAGGAGAAGCAGGCTCCATGCAGGAAGCCCGACATGGGACTCGATCCCTGGTCTCCAGGATCAGGCCCTGGACCAAAGGTGGCGCTAAACCGCTGAGCCAACCGGGCTGCCCCCTACCTCCTTTTTAAGGATGACTGGAATTTTAGGTCATGTTTTAGTGGATTTCATAGAGGGATGTTCAGTGAGAGATTATATATAGAGGAAAACTAGTTTGTTTAGTGTTGGATCCAGTTTGGGATAATTTTTTTCAGAGGATCTTAAGCATTTTGATTCATGGGCCTATTTCTGCTTCTTCCATTAAAAACCCAGCCTCTTGAAGTTAATATGTCATCAATGCATGAAGCTAGATATCTATGACTGAGAGAGTGGCCCTTTAGAGTCAGCTGTGGGATCCTCCAGGTTAAGTCTTTAGTGCCTAGGGTTATAAGGAAAGGGCCTCTTAAGTGACTTTTAGGGGCTAAGGTTTTTGTTTGTTTTTAATGGTAGTTAACATACAGTGTTATATTAATTTCAGGTGTACAACATAGTGATTGGGCAGATCTATACGCTCTGCTCACCATAGTATAGCTCCCATCTGTTACTATAAATGCTCTTACAGTACCATTGACTATATTCCCTATGCTGTACTATCATCCCTGTGACTTACTCATTCCATACCTGGAAGGCTGTATCTCCCACTCCCCTTCACCCATTTTGCCCATCTCACCACCCGCTTTCTCTCTGGCGACCATCAGTTCTCTGCATTTGTGGATCTATTTCTGCTTACTATGGTATTGATGTGTATTTCTCTGATGGCTAGTGATGTGAAGTACTTTGTCCTATGCTTACTGTTTTTTTTTTTTTTTTAAAGAGAAGGAGAAGTCGGAGGGGCAGAGGGAGAGAGAATCTTGCAGGCTGTACGCCCAGTGCTAGAACCCAACTCAGGCTCAGTTTCACGACCCTGAGATCATGACTTGAGCCGAAATTGAGAGTTGGACACTTAACTGGCTCAGCCACCCAGGCTCTCTGCTTTTGGTCATTCTTTTTTTTTTTTTTTTTTTTTTTTTAAGATTTTATTTATTTGTTCATGAGAGACACACACAGAATGAGGCAGAGACACAGGCAAAGGGAGAGAGAAACAGGCTCCATGCAGGGAGCCCGACGTGGGACTCGATCCTGGGTCTCTAGGATCACGCCCTGGGCTGAAGGCAATGCTAAACCGCTAAGCCATCAGGGCTGCCCGTGTGTATGTGTTTTAAGAAATAACATTTTACACATGTTCCCTTCCGTAGGCTTCTCTCTCTACCCTCAGAAGATGAATTACCCATTATTCATTTGATATATATCCAGCTCTTCCATAACTTTGTGTATATATATATATATATGTACTTCTATATGTACAAAATGATTGTGTAGTTTTCAAGCTTAACATAAATGACATGCTGTACTTAATGTTTTGCAACTTGTTTTTCTCATAATTTTGTTTTTGAGATCTGTTTTTGTGCCTATAGTTAAAATAGTAGTCTGTTTTATGAATGTGCCCAACTGTATATATTCTCCAACTCATGGAGGACATTTAAGGTTGTTTCCAGTTTTTCTCTTTTATAAATAATGCCAAAGGGAACATCTTGAACTTGTTCCACTATGCATCTATGTAAGGATTTATGTAGGGTAGATTTACTGGAATATAAGATACATGCATTTTTTTTTTTAAGATTTTATTTATTTATTCATGAGAGACACAGAGAGAGAGGCAGGAGACACAGGCAGAGGGAGAAGCAGGCTCCATGCAGGGAGCCTGATGTGGGACTCGATCCCCGGACTCCAGGATCACACCTTGGGCCAAAGCAGGCGCTAAACCGCTGAGCCACCCAGGGATCCCTGGTACATGGATTTTTAACTTTACTAGTGTATGAAGGTTTCCATTTCTCTATTCACCAGTGCTTGCTATTATATGCTACAGTTTACCAACATTGTACCATTTTATTATTGAGCTTGAGTTTGTTTTAGAAATCAACTTCAATTGGTAAGCCAGGCTGGGAGTCTATAATTGCTTTGAAGTGATTTGTGACTGAAAACCACATCCCCTTGTTGCTTTTCTGAGGAGAAAAAGTGATAATGGCAAGGTAGCATAGGGGACAGAGCCCTGGATTTTTGAGTCAGAGCCCTGACTTCAACTCCTGATTTAATAGCATAAAATTAATACCTGCCCTGCCTAATTTACACATGAGATTATTGTCACATTCAGCAAGAGACTACAGTTCTGTAAACTAAAAAGCAATAGCTAAAGTATTACAAAAGAAGTGAAAACAATTTTGTTTCCTTAGTTTGTAAAGATTATCGTAGTCTACCTACTTTATAGCTTGTTCATACCTAGGCGAATGAAATGGAAGAGATTGGCTCTCATGCAGGTATTTTGAACATTGCCCTTGGAGGAGAGAAGTGGGCATGTGGGAGGTATGCATGAATGAGGGGGCTACAGTCAATCCATGGCCATGTAGGGGAGGTGATTTCAAGCTAGAAACCTTACCCAGAGGTTGGCATACTCTTTCCATTGCTTTTCTGCAAACAGTGAGCTGGAGAAAGATGGCTGCACTGCTCTCGACACTCACTCTTCTAGCCACTTGGAGAAGATTAAACAGTACCAGACTGGGCAGACTTTGATTTGCTTCTTGAAGAAGGTGAGTAGCGCACACCTGCAGTGTGATGCCAGTCTTCTTTGAGAAGAAAAGGGGGAGAAGCTGGAGACAAGGGCCATTAGCACTAAGCATTTGAGTCTGTTTGCTACCCTGTTGGTTTGTGGGAGACCAGAAGCCTAATTGAGGAGCTAAAATTATAACTCACGAAACAATTGGCAACTCACAGTTCAACATATTTATAGATTAATTGTACAAAAGGGAAAGAAAAAATATAGAGGAAGATTTAAAGTAAATGTGTTCCTGGATTCTAGATTCTTGTCATACATCAAGTTCAGGTGCAGTGCACACAGAGTAATAGTACCTGCATGTCAGATTATATGTTCTAGCCTCCAGCGGAGCAGGAGTTCAAGAAAGGGAAGAGATCAGAGAAAACTGCACTGGTTGGAATATATCAGAGAGAAAGTTGGGTTGGGCTTGACCTTGAGAAATAGTTCCTCATCACTGCTGCCGGATTCTTTTTCCATAAGCATCTGGCTGAGCATGTCATTGATTGATGCTTGATTCCTTTGGTTATCTGTTGTCTCTAGGTGAGTTTCATAAACCCCTGATGCCTTGGAGTGGCATTTAAGGCTCTTCAGAAGTGACCTCATACACTTTGTGTACCAGTCACCCTGAGAACCTCCTCTATTTCCCTTCTTGTTTTTATTTCTGTACTCAGATTGCTCTATTCCTACAACCCTTTAAAGCCCAGCATAGGTATTCCCTTCATATTTCTAGTTCTATGTATTCCCATAGCATATTGTATTTCCACTGCTCTGGTTATTTGCATACTTGTTTCACTTTGTAGACTGTAACCTTGGAGATAGAGTTTGGCTTTTATTTATGTCTTTCATGAATTAAATAAACAAAATCTTTTAAAAAAAAAAATGATGTTGAGCCCTGGAGATGATTAACCATCACTGGGCACAGCTGAGCTTGGAAGGGTCTATAGAGGTCAGTGGGATTGCTGCTTGAGGACATCTCTGAGTTCATTTTTGCCTCCTGATTAGCTGAGGCACCAGGAGGGTTACGTGGGCGGCTAGCCTAGCAAAGGCTCCAAACTAAACTCTGAAGTCTGTAAGAAGTGGAGATTGGGCAGGGGCAGTGGGAGACAGGCGGGTGGATTCCTGTCTCTTGGGAACATGTAGGATTAGGGCCTCTTCAACCCTGTGATTTTTAGGAGAGTCTCTGTTTTATTTTATTTTGTATTTTTAATTTTTTTTAAAGATTTTATTTATTTATTCATGAGAGACACAGAGAGGCAGAGACACAGGCAGAGGGAGAAGCAGAGGGAGAAGCAGGCTCCATGCAAGGAGCCCGATGCGGGACTCGATCCCGGGACTCCAGGATCACGCCCTGGGCCAAAGGCAGGCGCTAAACCACTGAGCCACCCAGGGATCCCCTATTTTTTAATTTTTTAAAAAAGACTTTATTTATTCATGAGAGACAGAGAGAGAGAGAGAGAGAGGCAGACACACAGGCAGAGGGAGAAGCAGGCTCCATGCAGGGAGCCCGATACGGGACTTGATCCTGGGATCCCAGGAACACGCCCTGGGCTGAAGGCAGGTGCTAAACTGCTGAGCCACCCAGGGATCCCGAGTCTCTGTTTTAATGAAGGGAAACGGAGATGTTTATATCTATCCCATTTAATTTCTCTTCCTGTTTCTCTCTCCAGTACAATGTGGTTAAGAAATGGCTTGAGGTGGAGATTGCTCCAGATATCCGGGGCAGGATTCCCTTGTTGCTTACTTCTCTCAGCTTCAAGGTCAGTGTGCTCAGAATTCCTGGAGAGGACTCAGTGTGTGGTGTGTTTGCAGTGGGTATAAGAGACCATGTACTTTCTCAGGGTTCGGTTTGGGATATACTTGGTATAGAGACTTCAGTGATAATTTTGGATAAATGACAGACCTTTCTTCAAATGTTAAAAGAATTCTCCTGTCCTTCTAGGTTCTGAAACATCCAGATAAGAAGTTCCGGATTGGCCAGGCCCTGAAGGCTACTGTGGTTGGCCCAGATTCGTCCAGAGCCTTCTTATGTCTCTCACTTATAGGTGTGGTGATGAAATGCTGCCTGGTCAGGAATGGGAGAGGGTAGAAAGGAATGGGACAGAGTTCTCAGGTAGTGCTCAGGCTTAAGGATGATGCCTCAGGTTTTGAAGTTCTCTGAAAGCCTCGTGTGGTTCTTCTGGAAACACTTTTTCTTTTGAGGTTTTGTTCTCTGGCCTGTGTCACTCTGCTACTGTCACCTTTACCGACACAGCTGGTTTACTCATCTCTCAGAAGGGTTTGTCCACCACATGGCCCTGAGATTCCTGACTACATGGTTTGGGAACATGGGTCTTCATGATCATTCTGGTCCACTCAGCCTAGACACCCCAGGTCTGGGCAGCCTCTGACTTTCTTAGCCCGTGGTTGGCCTGCATTCCAATTTCTTTTTCTTTTTCTTTTTTTTTTTTTTAAGATTTTATTTATTCATGAGAGACAGAGAGAGGCAGAGACACAGGTAGAGGGAGAAGCAGGCTCCATGCAGGGAGCCTGATGTGGGACTCGATCCCGGGACTCCAGGATCACGCCCTGAGCCAAAGGCAGATGCTCAGCCGCTGAGCCAACCAGGCATCCCAGCATTCCAGTTTCTTTCTTGGCTCATTTCGCCTGCCCTGAATGAGGTTCATTTTCCTGCCAGGTCCGCACAAGCTTGAAAAAGGGGAAGTGGCCATGGGCCGAGTGGTGAAGGTGACTCCTAAGGAGGGGCTGACTGTCTCCTTCCCCTTTGGGAAGATAGGAAAAGTCAGTGTATTTCACGTGAGTGACTCCTACTCAGAGACGCCCCTGGAAGACTTTGTCCCCCAGAAGATTGTCAGGTAGGCCTAGTTTGTTTTTTTCTCTCTTCAGCTCTATGTGGGATTGTAGATTTCTTTTTTTACAAAGTATAGATATGATACATGATTTTGTACCAGAAAAAAATTGTGGAGAAAAATTCTATTGCTCTTATCTTTCTCTACCACTTTTCACCATTATATACCTTTGTCTGTCATTTAAGACTTTTATACATGGAAGTATAATGTTTTTTAATGTAATAATAGAATTTTATTTTATATACTATTCTGCAACTTGCTTTTTTTTTCTCATAGCTAGTGCGCTAGTATTATGTGCTGGTATTTCTAAATCTACTTTTGTTCTTTTACCTTAAATACTTTTTTGATATTCCATTTTTATCATTATCTAAAACCTCTGTCAATGGACAATAGTATTGCAGTGAATCGTTGTGTGCATGTGTTTGGACAGAGGGCAAGTATATGTGTGAAACAAATTCCCAGAAGTAAAATTGATGGCCAAACGATATTACACATTTTGCCATAGTGCCCTCCAAAAAGACTGGCAATTTATGTTCCTGTTACAAATATGACTTTTTCTCACAATCTTGCCAACAGTGGATATTCTTACATTTTGATCTAAGCCATTGAATAGGCAAAAATTGATCTTTCATTTTAATTTGCTTTTCTCTTGTCACTTTTCCTCTTAATTGGCTGTTTACATTTGTTCTCTGCTTTGCTTGTCTTGTTCTTTGCTTTTGCTTGCTCATTTTTCTACTGAACCATTCATCTTTTTTTTTTTTTTTTTTTAATTTTTATTTATTTATTTATGATAGTCACAGAGAGAGAGAAACAGGCAGAGACACAGGCAGAGGGAGAAGCAGGCTCCATGCACCGGGAGCCTGATGTGGGATTCGATCCCGGGTCTCCAGGATCGCGCCCTGGGCCAAAGGCAGGCGCCAAACCGCTGCGCCACCCAGGGATCCCTCCATTCATCTTTTTAATTAAAGAAATGATCTAGAGATGATTTCTGCAAAAAGAGACCTTTTGCATTTGGGGGGTGCTTTATGAACTATTTTATGTGCAGTACAACGAGCTCGGTTCAGAGTTTTTTGTTTTTGTTTTTTTTAAGGTTATGCATCTTAGCATGAGTAAGGGAAGAGGCAGAGGGAGAGGAAGAGATGCAGACTCCCCGTTGAGTGGGAGCCTGACATCAGGACCTGAGCTGAAATCAAGAGTTGGACACTCAGCCAGCTGAGCCACCCCAGCTCAGAACCACCCAGGCTCAGAATTTTAAAGTCATTAAATTATGACTTTGGTGAATAAATTAGCATTGAATAAATTAGCATTGAATAAAGAGGCAAGGCTTCAGCCTAATACTGTAGACTTCTGAGAATCCAGGTTGGCTAACAGTGGAGTGGGAAGCCTTGAGGAGATGGGCAGGAAAGTTTTAATGCTCTTGCCCATCTCAGGTGTCCCAGCCACCAGCACCTGCCTAATAAATGCACAATTACTTAGCAGAGCTTAAACAGCACAGAGGTATCCAGGGCCTGGAAAAAGAAAAGGAACCCAGGATTTTCTTTGCTTTGTCTCTATTAAAAATGTGGGTGTGGCTTTTAGCAAAAATTTTGAATATATTTTATTGTAACCAAACCTGTGAGTCTCATTCAGTGTGATTTCTTTATCTGTGTAATGTGGATAATAAATTAATTGCCTAAAGGGAGATGACCCCTCAAAGGCCTTACTGCTCTAGGGGCTAGGAGGCAGATGCCAGTCTTGGGAAAATTTTGAATTATTGCTGAGATCCTTTCTACTGCTAAGATTCTGTACTTTGAAGTTATGACTTGAGGTTGCTAAGTGCCGTTTTTGATGAAAAAAGTTTGGAAACCTAACCAAAGAGTAAACCCTGCTTTCAGACCTCCTAGAAGCCTCTCCCTGCCTAGGCTTCTCTGATCTATTTCCTCTCATCTGCTGCCATGAGCCTGCCCTGAGATATCCTTTTGAGTGCCAAGAACCAGGTCACCCCCTGGTCACAGTTTCCGGTGGTTAGTGGCTGAGATTGCACGCTGCTGGAACCCGACATCAGGCTGGTGTCACCTACTATGAGTACCCATGTGGCTCTGTGTGTGTCTTTCCGAGGGCTCCATGCCTCCTTTCATTTTCTTCTCCCAGCATCTTTCTTGGGTAAGAAGAGTAGGTAGTAACAGACTAGTAAACTGAGGCCCAGAGAGGTGACTTGTCCACAGTCCCTCAGCATGTTCTCAGCAGAATGAAGAACAGAGCCCAGGTGTCATATCCCCTCACTCTTGCCTATTGGTCAGCCTTGTGGAGAGGAAGCTTAGGCCCTTTGCTGTCTCCCAGGATACTGAAGAGTCACCATCTCCTTTTCTTGCTCTTGTTCCAGGTGTTATGTCCTGTCTGCTACAGGCCACTTGTTGACTCTGTCACTACGATCATCCAGGTAAGTGTGGTGGGGACAGGAAGAGCATTGAGGAGAGGATGCAGGGATCTGATACAGAACCTAGGGCTTCCCACCTTTCTTTGTGCACTTTCTACCCTGCCCCATCTTTACCCAGAAAAGCTGTAGACATTCACATTGCTAGACAAACCTGTCTGTTCCGACTCTTGTTGCCCAGGGCAAGGCTCATATATCTGAATATAGTATTCAAGGTGACCACCCAGTGGCCCCAGTGAGGGAAGGCAGTGCAACCCCTAGGGTTCTGTAGTTCATGGCATGTGCAATGAAGGGTTGGCCTGAAGGCAGCCTGTTCCATGGTTACAAATGGAGGTTTTTTTGTTTTGTTTTTTTAATGATTTTATTTATTTATTCATAGAGACACAGAGAGAGAGAGAGAGGCAGAGGCACAGGCAGAGGGAGAAGCAAGCTCCATGCAGGGAGCCTGATGTGGAACTGGATCCAGTGTCCCCAGGATAAAACCCCGGGCTGCAGGTGGCACTAAACCGCTGCACCACTGGGGCTGCCCACAAATGGAGGTTTTTGAGGCCAAGTCCTGAGAGGACTTGAGGAGAGAGTGGGGCTGTGCTCTGAAGGTTATGTCCTACAGACAAGTCCAGAGTTGTATTCTTATGCTTAGAGTTTGATTATCACAAGTGAGTAGGGGGTGAGAATGGGGAAGGGAGGGCTGGGGTACATGTACATAAATAAGCCTTTTATTCCCCTAGGACAAACCCAGAGACAAAGAGCAAAATAACTGATCCTGAGATTAACTCCATCCAGGACATTCAGGAAGGGCAACTCCTGAGGGGCTATGTGAAGTCTGTCCAGCCACATGGTGTGCTCTTTGGGTGAGTGAGGTGGCGCTTGGTGGGCCAGACAAGAGTGGCCCTTTTCCCCGCCCTGGCCTGTCCAGGTCCGTGTTCCTCAGTCACCTCTGAAGAGAATATGAAGAAAAGGGAGTCTGGGTTCCCACCAGTTTTTTTAAAATTCTGAAATTTATATATATATATTTTAAAGATTTTGTTTATTTATGAGAGACACAGAGAGAGAGAGACAGAGACATAGGCAGAGGGAGAAGCGGGCTCAATGTAGGGAGCCTGACGTGGGACTCGATCATGGGACTCCAGGATCATGCCCTGGGCCAAAGGCAGGCGCCAAACCGCTGAGCTACCCAGGGATCCCAAATGTTTTATATATATATATTTTTTAATTTTATTTATTTATGATAGTCACACAGAGAGAGAGAGAGAGAGGCAGAGACACAGGCAGAGGGAGAAGCAGGCCCCATGCACCGGGAGCCCGATGTGGGATTCGATCCCGGGTCTCCAGGATTGCGCCCTGGGCCAAAGGCAGGCGCCAAACCGTTGCGCCACCCAGGGATCCCTGTTTTATATTTTTTAAAAAGTTTTTAATTATTTTTAATTATTCCTATTGGTGTTTTGGACAAAGAACATGGCATGTCCAATTTCAGTTTTAAATATGTTTGGATTTTCTTTGGTTTAGTATTTGATCATGATTCATAAATGTTCTGTGAAATCACATAATGTTCACAGCCAGCAGGGAGCACAGCTTTCTCTGCCACAGCTTCATCATTTTCACCTTCAGCCATTTGTGAGTCACATGTTGTGGTGTTCTGGTGTGGGTGGGAGACACCCTTCAGTCAGATCTTCCTTATCCCTAGTAATTGTTCCTAGTTTACAAAGTTCTCTTTATCCTTTTGAGTGCCAAGAACTTTTGTCTATCATAAATTCTTGTCACAACTTGGGTCCCTGGGAAAGTAGAGGCACTAGGCTAGGCTGGGACTCTGTTGTTGTATTTATGACCATAGGATCCTTGTGTCTCTCCTGTCAGCCTTGGCCCCTCTGTTGTGGGTTTGGTCCAATACCCACATGTCTCCCAGTACAGTCCTTCCAAGAAAACCCTTTATAACAGATACCTCCCAGAAGGGAAGCTGCTCACCGCCAAGGTTCTGAGGTAGGTATCTCCCCAACCTCTGCACCTCCACCCCCACGACCCCTTTTTTCCCTGAGAACCCTGGGAGGGGATTCAGAGGTAAACTAGACATAATAGTTTGGGTGGTGTTGATGCAGCATTCAGATGAACAAAGCCCCTTTGTTTGGAACCCTTTATCTCAGCTCCAGCTCTTAAAAGCCCATATGGAGACTTTTCTGTGCATAAGCACTTGCTGGGGACAGAGTAGGGGGACATTACAGCTGCTCCCTCTGTTTTACATTTCAGCATGGTAAAATGTGCAGGTCATTCCAAAGAATACTGAATGGATTCCAAGGCAGGTAGTGCCGGGCCCAGAAAACTGGGCCAATCAGGAGAGGAAGGCCTGGGCTGTTTGCTGTGCTCATGTCCTCTGCTGTCCTCATTGTTGTCATTGTCCCCCTCCTTGTGGTAGCCTGAAGTGTCAGAAGAACCTAGTAGAGCTGTCATTCCTCCCCAATGACACTGGGAAGCCAGATGTGTTTCCTGCCTCCCTGGGACTGCCACTACTAAAACAAGAGGAGAGGACAGTGGAGGCAGAGGAGAACAAGCACAAAGGAGAAGAGAAGGAAGAAAAGAATCAGAAAAGGAAAGGGAAGAGGAACCAAGAGGGGCAGGAGGGGGTGCAGCTGCCTGGTGAGGAGAAGAAAGAGCCCCAGAAACTGCAAGCAAAAAAGCAGGGCAAGCGGCGGCGCCGGGAGTCTGCAGGTGAACAGGTAACGTCCCTTGGGGAGGATGGCCCCCTGCACATGACAGAAGAGTGATTCAAAGCCAGCCAGACAACTGAGTAGCCTTCTTTTGGACTGAGAGCAGTGAGTTTGGATTGGGTACTGGGTGGTGCTGAGAGGGCCAAGGGAGGGCATCGCCCTGGGCTGCCAGTGGGTCCTCCTGGGCAAGAAGGGTGGCTCGGCACCTTTCCCGGTTGTCATTTCAGGAAAGAGTGAACAAGAAGCAAAAGAAAGCTGCTCCATCAGAGGAGGACGACAGTGGTGTTGAAGTGTATTATCGGGAAGGAGAAGAGGAGGTGGAAGAGATGAGTGTACTGCCTAAGGTGAGGGACAGCATTTGGTAAAGGAGGAGAGAGGCTGTTCTGGGGAAGGAAGTCCTTGGTCTCCTGCCTAAGAGCGGAGTGCTCTTAGACTCCATCCTCTTCTCTTTCATTGCCTAAGGCTGCTAGGTCCTCACTTGGTCATCAGTGTCCTGAGGACAGAGATCTGCTTTACCAAGGAGTGGGCTGCATAAAGTAAATTCTAATCAATATTTATTGAGTGGAGCTGAATTAAATGAATGGGATAGGCAGTTATTAAAGGCTTAACCTTTTTGAACCTGTATCCCCCTCTGAAAGATGAGGATAGTACTGTTTGGACTGAGGACTGCCCAGACTTTAGGTACTCACATCCCTACACCTTCAGAACGCTTGTCATGTCTTGGTCCCAGCTCTGCTATTATTTTATATGCATATGGTACTTCATACACGAACGTGTATATGTACACACATATGTGTGAGATTTGTTTTGTGTCTGTATGTTTTAAAAGTTTGCCTAAATTATTTATGAATCATCATGAATTTTGAATAATATAATTACTATTATGAATAATTTACAAGGAAAGCTTTTATGTCATTTCTATGTAGTTTCTCAGTGGAGTGGGCCTAGCCTGGCCCTAGGAGGGGAGTAAGGTTTCTGGGCTTGGTGGGGGCCCCAGCTCCTCCAGGTGGGATGGGGCTGGGGAATAGGGTACAGCCTGAGCTGAGTGCTTTCCTCACACACCTCTTCGATCCTTCAGGAGAAGCCGAGCAGGCCAGCAGAAGTGCCCCGGCTACAGCTGTCCTCTGGTTTCATTTGGGACGTGGGGCTAGACTCTCTGACCCCAGCCTTACCACCTCGAGGAGAGAGCTCAGACAGCGAGGAGGACGACAAGCCACAGCAGTCCACGGTGTCGTATTTTATAGGGCTTTGTCCTTGTGCAAAAATCCCTTGGTGCCAGTCTCCTTTGCTCTGTCCTGGCCTGAGTGTCCCTTCTGACACGGTGGGGCAGTCCCAGGCCTGCGAGTATTCCTAGAGCTTATGGATTACCCTGCAAGCCTTTGGCTTCCACCACAGACCTCCATAGTGGTCTGAGGAACAGATTACTCACTAATTTTTGTGCCTTCCTTAGCAAAAGAAAAGCAAGAAGGAAAGGATGTTGGAGAAGCAGAAGGCAGAGAAAGAGTTGTCCCGCATTGAGGAGGCGCTGATGGATCCTGGGCGACAGCCAGAGTCAGCAGATGACTTTGACCGACTCTTGCTGAGTTCCCCTAACAGCTCTATTCTGTGGCTGCAGTACATGGCCTTCCACCTGCAGGCCACAGAAATCGAGAAGGCCCGGGCTGTGGCCGAGAGGGCTCTCAAGACCATTTCCTTCAGGTCTTGGCTTTGTCTCTTGCTTTGGTGGCGAGTGGCTCTCAACAGGGAGGGCTGTGTCTCCTTGGGCTGCTGGGCTCCTCAACTGTGGGTCCTTTCCTCCTGGGGAGGCTGACAGCAGTGTGGGTGGCTCCCACCAGCACCCATAGGTTTTCAGGCTTTGGCTCATAGTTGTGCCATCTGTGAAACAGATCTGCTCATTTATATTTTATAGTCCCCTTCACTGAAGTAGCTCAGGGTAACATTTACAGGAGTCCCTGTGCTTAATAAGGTACCCAACTTGGAACAAGTAGAACAGGGGAAATAACTCCACATACCTGGGTGTAAATACTCTCCGTGGCCACTTTGTAGGCACAGGGTGGAATGAGTTTCCTGACAGCTAAGAGGAAGGATGACAGTCCTTTGCTTCATTCCCTTAGTTTGGAGACAGAATCAGACCAGAGATTCTGCTCCTTTCTCCCCAAACCTTGTGCTAGTTTAAGATTTTGTGGGCTTCATTTTTAGGAATGGAGGCAGATACCAGGGGATCCCCAGCAGTCAGGAGCTGGCTTTCTTGCTTCTGTGTGAGCTGCAGTGGGGACCAGACCTCTATTTCTCACTTGAGGGTGGGAACTGAGGATTTGGATAGAGCCTGGGAAGGAAGTAGTAGTTCCAGTCAGCATTCCTGGTGGATGGTAGTGGGGGCTTCCCTGGGCTGAGGTGACGGAGCTCACTTGTTGACTCTGTCTCCAGAGAGGAGCAAGAGAAACTGAACGTGTGGGTGGCACTGCTGAATCTAGAGAACATGTATGGCTCTCAGGAGTCGCTGACCAAGGTCTTCGAGCGCGCTGTGCAGTACAATGAGCCTCTCAAGGTCTTTCTCCACCTGGCTGACATCTACAACAAGTCAGAGAAATTCCAGGTAGGTGTCTGAGCCAGACGGCCCACTGGCAGAGGGTCCTCAGTGGCTCAGAAACTAATTCCTGGGAGTTAGAAGGGCAACAAGGAAGTCTCAGGAAAGAATGCCCTCTCTTCTGGATCTGATCCTGCTATAGTCTTGCTTTGTGACATCTGGGCTCTAACTTGTTCATCTTGTTAGTAGGAGGAGTCCTTTTCTCCTACTTCTGCTTTAGGAGTGCAGGGTGAAGATGAGGGAAGTAAAGGGACAGTGGACCCCTGGTGTGTATCCTTTGGGCATATAGCCAGAAGGCAGCAGCTCAGCCAAATGCCCTTTTTCTGTTTCTCCTGTTCCCCTATCCTCATGTTCTATCCTGAGGACCTCCATATAGCACAGGATTAATAGTGAGACTCCCCACCGTGTTAGGCCCCCTCAGATGCTCTCCTCATCTGTGTGAGGCTGAAGCCACGACTAGCTTCTCATGAGCATAGCTGCCCATCTCTGTTGTTGCCCTCATCTGTCTTATCACACTCCACAGTTCACCTTGTCTTTCCCGCAGGAAGCTGGTGAACTCTACAACCGGATGCTGAAGCGATTCAGGCAGGAGAAAGCTGTCTGGATCAAATATGGTGCCTTTCTTCTGCGGAGGGGCCAGGCTGGAGCCAGTCACCGTGTGATGCAGCGAGCCCTTGAGTGTCTGCCCAATAAAGAGCGTGAGTGCTCCTCCCCACCCTCTGGCCCGATTCCTGATCACATTAAGTTCTCCGATATCTGGGCATAGAGATTGGGGGCTTTCTTATCCGTGGGTGGTATGGTGTTAGGAGAGCCTAGTGGAGGGCATATAATGTTTTCTCTGTTGATTATATGCTCATGAACTTAACATGTTGCATTTCAGATGCTAAACTTCAAAGATGGAGGAACAAAAAACAATTAGCACTAATTTTATTGCCCCTGCCCCCTCTCCTTTTTGGGTCCAGAGAGTGAGGTGTCCACAGTGGGAATCGTAGATCAGTGCCCATCTGTGTGTATTTGGCTCTAAACCTTCCCAGTGTTCCCCTTGTCATCACCCACGCCTTCGAACCTGTGAGTAGGCAGTCAGGAGTCTGATCTCTGTGCAGCACATTATGCTGTGGTGAGGGGTCTGTCTGCTTTGTGTGTCTAAACTGTTCTCTCCCTGCAGATGTGGATGTGATTGCCAAGTTTGCCCAGCTGGAGTTCCAGCTGGGAGATGCAGAACGGGCCAAAGCCATTTTTGAGAATACACTGAGCACCTACCCAAAGCGTACTGATGTCTGGTCGGTTTACATTGACATGACCATTAAGCATGGCAGCCAGAAGGAAGTCCGGTGAGAGGGGAAGACAGAATAGAGCTGAATTACCTGTGGGAGTTTGGGGATGTTGGCCAAGTGGATGAGTTTAGCCCCACAGCATCTTCCAGCATCCCTAGTTCTTTTACTCTTTCTAGAGGAATAGTTCTGACATGACACATGAGGTCCTGTGATACTCTCTTTTTGAGACTTTTGCTGCCTCGGGGGCGAGCTTATAGTCTGTGTCTCGGTCTTGGGTGGGTGGTAGGCTGGCCCTAGTGGGGGTCAGGAAACTTGGGTTTCCCACAGAATTCACTGAGCCTTGCTCTTGTGGTAGAGAATGGTGACGGGCTTGCTGTTGTCACCTACATCCCCATGGGGCAGGGAGGATTAGAGATGGGTGGACTGAGGTCCAGAAAGAAGTAGTGCCTCACCCAAGCCCATCAGTGAGTTTGAAGCAGAATGTTTCTCACAGATCCATACTTTCTGTGTGTCTCCATCCTAGTAGATTTGTCCTGACTAACTGTGTAACTTCAGGCCAGTAAGTGAGTGCCTGTCTGATCTGGAAAGTGGGAGCAATCTTTCTCCCCATGGACACCTTAGGAGTTGAAAATGGTAATACGTGTAAAGATAGAAGTGAGAGTGCTGGAGAAAAGAGGGTCTGGTCTGGCTGTAGATCCAGAGGGCATGTGGATGGAGGCTGGTGGCATTCAAGTGGCCAGGGGCTAAGAGGCAAATGCTGCCTTGCTCTTCTTCACAGGGACATCTTTGAACGGGTTATTCATCTCAGCCTGGCCCCCAAGCGAATGAAATTCTTCTTCAAGCGCTACCTGGACTACGAGAAACAACATGGCACTGAGAAGGACGTGCAGGCAGTAAAAGCGAAGGCCCTGGAATACGTGGAAGCTAAGAGCTCTGTGTTGGAGGACTAGGGGCCAACTGGCCTCAGATGATCACTGTTAGCAGTGGACTGGCCTGGCCAAATATCAGGCACCTGGGCAGCTGGAAAATGTTGCCTGAGGACTCTTATTTAAGTGTTGCTTTTTCTGCAACACCTTTAGGGTAATCCTGTCAAGATAAAAAAGAATTTCAGCTTTCTTAGAATTTCTTTCTGCTTGTTTTTAGTACTGTATTTCACTTTTTTCCGTTTTTTTTTTTTTTTTTGGAGACTGCACTTGCATTAGGGGTGGGGGTGGGGCAGAGGAGAGAGAGAGAATCTCAAGCAGACTCACCAATAGGCACAGAGCCCAACTCAGGGCTCTATCTCCCGACCCTGAGGTCATGACTTGAGCCGAAATCAAGAGTCAAATGCTTAACTGACTGAGCCACCCAGGCGCGCCCCCTTTTCCGTTTTTGAGGCCGCTTAGGGGTTGTAGACAGCAGGCTCTTGGACTCCTAGAAAAGCTAAGGCTCTCTCTCTCTCTTAGGAGTTTCCTGGGGAGCAGAAATGGAGGGGCTGACTCCTGATGCTCTTGTGGTCAGGATCCCACTTTGGCCCTGGCAAGCTCTCGGTCCAGCCAGAGGGGGCCAGTAGGGCCCAAGGAGTGGGCCTCCTCCCCTAGTCTCGGAATCTCTGGGTTCCCTCAGCCTGAGCTCAGCTGTGCTGGTGCTCTTGTGGAGTATGTGAGGCTGGGAAGAGGGCAAGGGCAGAGCCCTCTGGAGAAAGGACAGTTGGGGAACCAAGGCATCTGAGAGGAAAGCCACAGGTATTGGCTTAGACCACCCGGTGAGGTTTCCTCCCAGGCCTACCAGGCCCAGATTATCCAAGCTTTCCAAATGGGGCGCCTCATTTGTGAAATGGGGTCAAAAAACTACCTCAGAGAGTTATTTTGTGGATTAAGTGAGAGTGTGTATGTCTGTGTGCTACCACAGGGCCTGGCGTGTAGGAGGCTCAGTGAGGACGTGGACTGCTCAGTTGGGGAGAGCTGCCTGGTTTCTCTGTGTCTCCTCGTAGCTCCTCTGGGGAGATGTTGCTGGGTGGAGGGCATTGACTGGTTTGATGGTTTTCCTTGAGACCTGAGGGAAAAGGGACATGATGGGTCCACACCTAATCCTCCCTGTGACCCTTGTAAACTTCCCAGAAAGATGGTTTCCACCTCCTTTGATACGTAATAATCCCAAATGTTTCAGAATTCTTGGACACCAGCAGAGACCAGGCTAGTTGTTGAAGCTAGTTCTTTTTTGGCTTGGTCTTATGGGGATTAAATGTTTTCTTTGGCAGGGCTTTAAATGCTGTGAGAGCTGGGGAGCTCTTCCTTGGGAAGTGACTGGGTGGAATGCTGGGAAGCAGGACAGGGAGAGCATCGAGGGTTTTAGAAGTGGCGGAGGTGATCAGGCAAGAGCAGGCGGGTGAGGGTGGGTTTTGGTCATTAGCACTACGTTATCTGGGGGAGATAGTCTGTCCTACTGAGTGCAGGATCTTCTGACTTGTGAAATTTAAAGCGATCTCTGAGAAAAGCCAGGCTTCACCTGTTCCCCAGATCAAATCAGATAACTGAATTGAATTGTCAAGACATCATCAGCCATAGGGTCATCCGACATGTGGGACACCTGGCTTTCCCTGCACTCCTGCCCTCCCATCCATCTTAATCTTGCCCAGGGTCTCTCGGTCCCCCCTCCCTCCTGCAGAGGATGGGATTTGGGCCTGTCTCCATGACCCCTTGCCTGCTATGGCATGGCTTGTCCAATCATGCAGACACCAGGTTAGTCCTTTATACTAAGAAAAACTTTATCAAAAAATTTAAGTATATAAAATAATGCCAGAGCATACATTGGAGGGCATCTTCCTGGCTGAGCGCTGTTGAGCCAGGTAACCATATGCAATCAGTCACACATCCATTAATAGCACGATATCCTGTACGAGGAGTCTGCTGGTGAGTTTCACGGTTACCTGGCTCTGCTGGTCAGGGCTTCCCAGCCTTGGAGTCCTACCAGTAAAAGGCCATCCGTGTCCTAGTTAATTAAGGACGAATTTTGCAAAGGGGTCTTTTCTCCAAAGCTGTTGACCCCAGTGGTTGGTGGCAGCGGGAGAGGGGGGTTTCTTCAGGTCTGAGAACCTTCCTGTGGGAGCGGACCCCATTGTCTACTAGCTCTCTCCACACCCCAGGTTACTTTGTGCTCCTTGCTCCTGGCCTGTTTCCCCAAAAAGTTTAAAAAATCATCCCCATCTGATGCTGCTGTGAGCACGCAGTGGAGTTCAGTTTGAAACCCAAGTACTGTCACTTGCAAAGAGTGTGATGAAGGGCCCTCAGGAGGTGAGGGGGGCCATCTCCATGGTTTCTGGTGTTGTCCCATTGCCTGCCAGACCTTGGGCCCACTTGTGCAAGCGGCTGTACAGTGGGAGGCCCTGGTTCTCACGGTACAAGTAGACGCCAGTGATGGCGTTCCACTGTGGCCGAGGCTGTGTGCCTTCCACTGGGAACCTGGCAACAAGTTCCTCGTCATCCTTGTTGAGTGCCACGAAGCCAAAGAAGCGGCGTACGTTGTTGGCAGCCAGCACCCGTGAGTGTACCTCCGCGGTGCGCTGGAAGAGCTGGTCCTCATTGGTGCGGTACTGCGCCCAGTAGGCCTCCTGGCGGTAGCTGAGTGGTGAGCAGTAATGCTTGAGGCACTTGGTCAGGAACACCAGGATGGCCACCACGCCGATGAGTAGCCATCCGAAGAGCTGGCCAGAGAAGGTGCAGGGTTGAGGAGGGGGGCAGGGAGCTGCCTGGACCCTCACCCACCCCAGGAAGAAGTCTGGTCACAGGGCTTGGGCTGGGCTGAACCTGGCCCACACCCCACTCCGAGAGCAGATCCTACTTCTGTAAGGGAAGCTGGCCCTTCAGGCTGTGATTCCACTATCCTCATTGCCTTGAAATCGCATTATCTGTTTTGTTTTTTATTTCTTTCTTTTTTTTTTTTTTTTTTATTTATTTATTTATTTCTTAAAAGATTTTATTCATTCATGAGAGACACAGAGAGAGGGCTTGGTCTTATGGGGATTAAATGTTTAAGAAACAGGCTCCACGCAGGGAGCCCGATGTGGGACTTGATCCCAGGCCTCCAGGATCACACCCTGGATGGAAGACTGCACTAAACCGCTGAGCCATCTGGGCTGTCCTGTTTTAGTTTTTTAGAAAGTCTTTTGCTCCTTCTATCTCCCTCATGCTCTGCTGCTCTAGTGAACACTTGCAGCTGTGTTTTCTGCCCAGGCCTCTGCCCTTGCCCTCTCTCCCCCTGACTGACCTCTGCTCCTTCAGAAGTGAGCCACAGCTGTGGCTAGGATTGGGGCAGCAGCGGCTGCTTCTGAACTAAACATCCCTTCTGGCTTGGAGCTCCCTGATGTCAGCAAAACCTGGGGCTGACTCGGTGCTAGGCTGGGGTCCTTCTGGGGATGGGAAAGTGTCAACTCCTAGAGACAGCAGATGTTTCATAAGCTTATGGGGGTTCATGCTCAATCTTGGAGAAAAAGGGGCTTAATCTATGATTGGGATAAGGCTGAGCCAGAAGAACATTCTTTTAGTGTTTAAAACTTGCCTCACCAAGTCCTAACCCACAGGTTACCTGGCTCAGATATCTTAGACCAGCTCTAGCTTCAACACTGGACCATCCCGGTACCTCCCCAGCAGGCATCACCTAGGGAAGAGAGAAGAGGAGCTTCCCTCTGCACAGCCTTACCTGGGACTCATACTTGAGCCTGCGGGTGACCTCCTCCCGGAAGCCTGATAGGTTGGCGGGGCCCTCCCCGCAGGGGAACCTGGCCAAGATTTCCGTGGCATGGGCTGGCGGGAAGCCCTTCTCCCCAGCTGTGAGTGAGGAGGGATCCACAAACTCGCTGAGAGCGCAGACATAGGCCTCACCTCGCAGCAGGGAAATGACGGACCAGGTGACAGGGGCCACCGCTGCACGGCCCAGGATGGAGCTTAGGAGGAGGAAGTTGGGGGCAGCTGAGCAGTTCTTGGCCCTCCGGTACTGGCACTCAGCGACCAGGTTCCATGTGTGGTTGTTGAGGATGACCCCAATGAGGAAGAGGGCCAGGGCAGGCACGCCGATGGCCGTCAGCCCGTACAGGTAGTTGCGGGCAGGTGAGCAAGGGCAATGGAAAGCCACCACAGAGAAGAGCTCCTGGCTGCCCACCGTGCCCAGTGCCACCAGCCCATTGAAAATCATCACATCCTTGCTCTTGAAGAAGAGCGACAGGAAGCGGAAGTTCTCTGCAATCAGGGCTGCCATGGTGACAAGTCAGCTCAGGGACCAGCTGGGAAGGTGGGGGCAGGAGGAGGAGACAGGGATGGGTGGTTCCCAATGGGACTAGGAAGGAGTGCAGGTGGGTGGGCATCTGAAGGCAGGGCACAGTCTTGCCATTTTATCCCTTCTGGTGGCCTGTCTGGTGCTTCCTGTGGAGTGGTAGATGACTGATAAACGTTTGTCTCTGAAAACTGAAAGAAATCGACAGCATCTGGTATGGCCATGCTGGTGAGAAAGGGGGAGATCTGGGGAGCCCTGGGGCCTAGGGGATGTGGTAGCCACTGCTCACTGAGTTCCCACTGGGTGTCAGATGCTTTCCATCCCTCATTGCCTGTTGTCATGATCCCACATTGAGCTGTCATATCCCTGTTGTGCATAGAGAAAGCAGAGGCTTTCTGAGGCTGAGGGGCTTGCCAGGGTCACATGTGTGTCTGCCTTGGGCACTTGGGTTCTTGTTACTCCCACAAGCTTCCCTTGAATTAGGGATGAAGAATGGCCTTGTGGGACTGGAGGATGTGGGGCTCCAGGTGGTACTAATGTGCTGAGGGACCTAGGACTATTTGGAAGGTGTGATGGGCATCACAGCTGGAATGGGTTTCCTGGGAGGTAAGGGACTTGGGTTTGATTCAGCTCTGTGGGGTGGGGTGGGGTGGAGAAAGGCCCCTGGTCGGTGCCGAGCAAAGCACAGTGTCCCTGGAGTTCATGAGAACTTTTCATTTGGGAGACCTCAGAGTCCAGACTGGTTTAGGAGATCTTGGCTCTCAACATACATCATGGCTTTTCTGTTTCTCAGTGTCCTGCTCTGTGAAAGGAGGACAAATCATTCCAGCCCTTGGTCTCCCCATAGGGGTGCTGTAGGGAATAAATGATGCCTGACGATTGTCCTATGTGTGAGACCCTCCATCTCATCCTGTCAAGGCTTTAAGGTGGCTCCCAGAGGTGAGGCAGTGGAGACGACTCTCCTTCCTGCCAAGATCAGGAAACTAAGGCCTAAAGAAGTGAAAGTGCCTCTCTCGAGGCCATCACAGTATAGAGGTATCTGGGCAGGACTTTTGAGCCTGCCCTATAAGGAGGCTTGGGAAGCAGATAAGGGTGGGTCCTCTGTTTTCTTGGTCTTCTGACTGTGCTCTGTGCTCATCCATGAGAGCCCTGGCGAACTTTCTCTTCCCCACCCTTTCCCTACCCAGCAGCCTCTCAGGGGGCTTCCCAGCCTGCCAGTGACAGGGATGGAAACTAAAGCTCTACCATCCCCACCAGCTCATCCCCAGCCTGCTCGGCCATGGTCTGGGATGTGGACAGCCTGCCAGGAAGTGGCCACGCCTGGGGCTCTTTCTAGACCCCACCCACACAAGCAGAGAGATGGGTATAGCCAGGGTGTGGCCCGTGTCCTCCTGCTCTGGGGGCTGAAAAACAAAAGTCCACAGCCAGAAGCCAGGGAATGGAGGGAAAAGATGGACAGCAAACAGGTGGGGACCCCTGCCATATTTCCTTCTGTGCCTCTTCTCTACACTAACACCCCACCCGGTCTCTGCCAATGCTGCCAGATGGGGCAGACAGAGCTCCGTGACCACGTGGGGAGCCAGGAGGAGGAGGGAGCTGACTCTTCCTCCCACTCACAGCCCAGGGGCTCCATCCCTCTCCCTGGGAAAGAGTTTGTAATGTTGCCAGAGATGAATGGGTTAAAGCTGGCTCCTCTTCCCTCTGCCTCTTCCCCTTTTGGCTTCAAGGCTCCTCATG
Organism: Vulpes vulpes; assembly: GCF_048418805.1. Taxonomy (NCBI): domain Eukaryota; kingdom Metazoa; phylum Chordata; class Mammalia; order Carnivora; family Canidae; genus Vulpes; species Vulpes vulpes. The sequence continues at coordinate 93,198,622 of NC_132794.1, forward strand.
ACTTTCATGAGGCCCTGGGTTCATAAGCTGCCCAAAGCGTGGTACAAGATATCTGAACACAGCGGGTGGTGAGCAGAGGCGGGGCCAGGCCATCATCTGAGACTACTGGCCCTGTCCCTCAGGTCAGGGAGGGGGGTCACATCTGGGCCTGGGTGGGATCTCTAAGCACAGCAGTCGGGGCAAGAAGACAGGACAGGCTGGGAGAGGGGGGCACCACTGGCCTTGCCTAGAATGCGGAGACTCAGTGAGGGGACTTTCTCTCCAGGACAATCCCTCTGGGCAGCCTTGAGCAGTCCTGCCACACTCCCTCGCCTGGCAAGCCTCAGGGAGGGGCCCTTCCTTACCTGATGCCAGCTGCAGCGCCACCCAGTGGCTCCGGCCTCCGCGGGGCGTGGGCCTACAAGGCAGGCCCCCCTGAAGTGCTGCGGGCCAGCCGTGCCCTCCGCTGGCTCCCTTGTGCTTTCTTCTGCACTAGAGCAGGGAGCTTGAGATGAGCAGGGCCTGGGGCTGGTGGTGTTTTCAAAGAAGTTTTAAAATCCAGGAAAGAGGATGAAACAGCAGGATGGAACTCTGTGCAGCAACCAGTGGAAAAACAGCCTCCCTCCGGCGCCAGGCAGAGGAGGGCGGGCGAGGAGGGCGGTGCAAGAGGAGAGGAAGTTCAGCCGCGCAGCCTGTGCGCGCCTGGCCTTGCCTCCTTGCCTGCCGTCCTGAGCCAGCTGCCCTGGCAGGCGGCGGGCGGGTAGGCGCCCTGACAGTGCTGCACACCAGTGGGACCAGTTCAGGGGCCAGGCGGGGGACCTTCCCGGACATCCTGCCTGGGCCTGCCCTCCCTGCCCATTTCAGGAGCACTCCTCATGCCTGACTCCCACTGGACAGAAGCTGCCACAGAGACCCCGGCAGGGTTAGAGGGCAGGGTCATGCCATCAGGATACACAGGCCAGGGCCTCCCCACTTATTCTGGTTCTTCTCCCTGAGAGCCATCCTGCCCCCTCCAGTCCTCCCCACCACTGGCTCTTCTCTCCATACTTCAGCTAACCTCAGGCACTGCTTCAAATCTCAGGAGGGCTGGCAAGTGATTCTCTGAGGCCCTGTGGGCAGAGCTCTGGGTGGTGGGTGGAAATTACAAGAAGGCAGCTTGCTGAAAGAACCCTTCTGTTATCATCAGAGCTGCCCAGTCTGTCCTGGAAAGTGGTCATGAGCTCCCCATTCATGGGAGTGTGCAAGCTGAGGCTGGAAAGTCATGGATCAAGAATGCTAAGGGGGAGAGCTCTGCCCGAGGATGGGCTAGATGACTCCTATGATTAAGGGAGAGACACCCACCTGCCCCAGCCTCCTGTCAGCTCTGCAATACTTGTGGTTCTAGACAGTGGACTGCTGAGTGCCATGCTGGCCTCTGGGAGCTGTGATTGTCCATGGGTAGGAATGAAGGGAAAGGACCAGTGTTCATTATTCAGATTCTACTATGTGCCAAACACCTCCAGATTCTTCCTCAAAAGTTACCCTCCTTTATTCTCCTTAAGATCTATTTTACAGACAGACACACTGAGGTTTGGAGGGGTTTAGTGAGGTCTTACAGCTCTTGTTTATGAACCCCAAGCTTTCTTTTCTTGACATTTGTACCTCTGAATATTCTGGGCTGGCTTTTCCCCCTGGAAGCTCCTCCCTACCTATCAACACAGACCTGGTCTCTACTCCTCTGAGCCCTCTCCACATTCAGGACCTAGATGAAGTTGCACCCCCCAGAGGAGCCTAGAGGGCTCCTCCAGCCCTGCAAGCCTATAGGGCTCATCCTCCTTCCAAATAAGCGAAACTGGATCTCAGAAGTGGTAAGGGAGGGAAGAATAGATGCAAAGAAGGGAAATCAGTAAAGCAGTGTTGCAGGGATCAAGATCAGAATGAGTTCTTAGGGGACGCCTAGGTAGCTCAGTGGTTGAGCATCTGCCTTCGGCTTAGGTTGTGATCTTGGAGTCCTGGGATCGAGTCCCACATCAGGCTCCCCACAGGGAGCCTACTTCTCCCTCTGCCTATGTCTCTGCCTCTCTCTGTGTCTCTCATGAATAAGTAAATAAAATTTAAAAAAAAAAAAAGAATGAGTTCTTTTTTTCTTTTTAAAGATTTATTTAGGGATCCCTGGGTGGCTCAGCGGTTTAGCACCTGCCTTTGGCCCCGGGGCGCGATCCTGGAGTCGGGCTCCCCGCATGGAGCCTGCTTCTCCCTCCTCCTGTGTCTCTCCCTCTCTCTCTATGTCTATCATAATTTATTTATGATATAAATATAATCCAGGATCGCGCCCCAGGCCAAAGGCAGGTGCTAAAGACAGAGACACAGGAGGAGGGACACAGGCACAGACACAGGCAGAGACACAGGAGGAGGGAGAAGCAGGCTCCATGCTGGGAGCCCGACTCCAGGATCGCGCCCCTGGCCAAAGGCAGGTGCTAAACTGCTGAGCCACCCAGGGATGCCCAAGAACGAGTTCTTAGATGAGTAGGATTTATATCTTCTTGGCCCTCAATTCCCTCCTTGACACGGTGGCTCCAGTTCTTTATGTCACCTTCCCCTTATGTCCAGGGAAGGAGGATAAGCATTCAGGGTAAAGAATCTACAAACACATTAGCCACCACATACCCAATGCCTGCTCTGTGGCACGAGCTTTCCATGCTTCACCTGTTTCATGATTACAACAACCCCATCAGGCAGGTACTCTCATCCCCATGGTACAGATAAGGAAACTGAGGCACAAAAAAGGAAGCAATTGGTCTGAGGGACACTGTAAGTGGTAGAGCCAACGTGTGACCCAGTTCTCTCTCTCTCTCTCTCGAGTCTGAGCTGTTTCTACTCTAGGCAGATCCCCCCCCCCAATCCTCCCATCCTCATCCCTACCTCAGGGGCAAAGCCTCTTAGCACTCTGGAGCCCCCTCCCCAAGGTTTTTGAGAAAATGGGGAAGATATCAGCTTCTTTCCTAAATGTCCAAGTTCTGGGCTGGTCTGATTTCCCCCTGAGATTTGGATGTGAAGGTGTTCCAGGTGGTCTCCAAGGATCCCTCCAAGGGATGTTGGTATGGTCAGATTCAGGGGCTGAATATTAACCCCCAAAGGTGATGGTATTAAGGGGTGGGCCCTTTAGGAGGTGCTTAATTCATGAGAACAGAGCCTCATGAACGGAATTAGTGCCTTGAAAAGATGCTTGCCCCTTCTACCTTGTGAGGACACAGCCAGAGGGCATTGACTTTGAACAAGGAAGAAGGCCTCCATCAGAACGTGACCATGCCAGAGCCATGTTGTTGGACTTCCAGCTTCCAGAACTATGAGAAGTAAACTGTTGCATATAAGCTACTCAGTCTCTGGTGTTTGGTTGTAGCCTCTCAAATGGGTAAGACAGGAAGACTTAGTGCTCAGTATTAAATAAACGTGCAATCCACTTGACGATTATAGGGTGGCCTCCATGGTGAGCACACACTCTGGTTTCTCCTGAGTAGACCTAACTTCTGGCATCTTGTCTCATCCCCTGTCGCAGCAGGTGTGTTACACCAGGTGAAGCTGTGTGCCATGTCCTTACAACCCACTCTCAGCCTCATTCAGGAGCCTAACCAAAAGCAGAGGATTCCTGCTTTGTGAGGCAGCTGGACGCCCTCCCACTCCCTGAGAATTGAGGATGAGGGAACAGAGGTTGTAAAAATTCACAGCCAGAGTGGCTGTAGGACCTGAGAGGAGACAGTGAGGCAGGGCTGAAGTGGCTGGAGAGGGGCTGGGCAGGTGGGGGCTTGTCCCTCCCCAGCCAGTTCTGAACCCTTCTGACTAATACTGCTGGGTCACAGCTGGAGGATTGCTGTCCCCTTCCAGCTCCAAGTTTCCTGCTTCTACGGGCAGGTGAATGCCTGGGCGCATAGGTCTGCTCTAGGGGCTTACCACCCACACCTGCAGGCTTCATTTTCCATCTGGTTTGGGGGTCTGAGAGGCTGTGGGCTCATACCCCATTCCCACTTCTTCACTTGGCCACGGTTCACACTCTGCTGAAGTAGGTGGCCACCTCCTTGCGTGGAGGCCGGGGCCTGCCTCCTGCCCAGCCGTTGCCCATCAGTGGTTCCTCCTGGCCCAGCTGCAAGGGCGGCTTGCATTTGTGCCAGCTCGTGAGCAGCCTATTCATGGTGCCTTGATCCGTGATGCCGCGCAGCTTCTCCCTCTCCTCTTCAGCCCCGTCAGTGGTCGCCGGGGCAGCTGAGCCAGCAGGGGCCGTGGCCAGTGCCCCGTGGGCATGACCCAACTCCAGGTCATGGTTCACCGCCTCAAAGAACTGCTGGATGCAGACCTTGGCAAAGGCCTTGGCGTGCTCTGTGCACGTCTCATCAAAAAGCTTGCGCTCGATGTCAATATAGTGGGACCAGTACTTGCTTTTGAGGAAGGCAGCCTGTGTGAAGCAGGGTCGCACGGAGCGCACGACAAAGGCCAGCAGTGTGGTCAGCAGCACAAAGGACCAGCCCAGTGCCTGCAGGGGAGACAGGGGGGAGTTGACTGGCACTGCCCTCCGGCCCCCCCAAGCCTGTCTAAAATCCCCAAGTACTCTGGATCAGGGCTTTTAGGGAAAAGAGTACTGAGGGGTAAATGACTTCACCTCTTGAACTCCATTTTCCTTTTCTGTCAAATGGGCATAGATACACCATCTCATGGAAATGGGATCCTGCGAGTAAAATGCCCGTGTGTAGGCCTGGCACTGAATACACAGGAGTTAACTGGGCAGACCTTGGAACTAGGCAACCTGGTTTTGGACGCTGTCTCCAGTCCTTACTAGTTGACCAGGAGCAAAGTATCTAACTTCTCTGTTAGATACCTTGGTCTCCCCACCTATAAAATGGGGCTGCTAATGGTCCATTCTCACAGAGTTTTTGTGAGGACTAAATGTGATCATGAACAGTGCAGTGCCTGGTCCATAGTTAGTGCTCAGTAACCATTAGCCACTATTATCATGTCAATAGGCCCTTGCTACCCATAGGCCTTTTCCTTGACCTCCCAGGGCCATAGTGACCCTTCCTCTTCTGAGCTTTGTATGTCTTCTCTGGCTCCTGGTATTGTCTGCCTTTTGGTAGCCAGCACTAAACGAGCCTCTATGTGGGCTCTGAGCTGGACCCTCAAGAAACAAACAAGACACTTGCTCGAACTCTGCTGAAGAGCACTAGACATTTGGGCGCTAGATCCAATCTGCCAATAATTCACCGTCAGGCATGGGGCAGGAGGCTCTCCTCACCTGGGCTCCCGGATCAGCCCCCAGCTACACAGAGAAGCCTTTGGTCAGATCAGGATGTGAGGGGCGGGTAAATGTCTATAATTGGGGTCAAGGGGTTGAGGCTGAGCAAATACGGGCTGGGAAGCTGCTCTGCATGAGCTTGGTCTGGGGGAAAACCCATGTGCTGGTCATAGACGAAATGTGGACCCCATGAAGCTGGGTCTCCTCAGATTTCAAATACAGCCAAGAATCTGATCTTTATGTGAAAATGTCTGGTTTTCCAAAATTCCAAGACTGAATTCTGAATTCACTCAGCAGGCCAGGCAAAACATGTCTATAGGCCAGGCAGTCTGTCCTCTAGGGGACCTCTTAGTTCATGATGCAGTGGTTTAAAGGTCAGGCAGAGGGACAGCTGTCCCAGGCCCTGAGGCCTGGTACAATAGCACAAGTGCCCACAGGGAGGAAGTGGTTTGGAGGGAAGCAGAGCTTGTACACTCAGAGTGTGACATTCACATGGGGCATTGGGTGGAGACGTGGGCCCCACAGGAGGGCTGGAGCCAGGGAGCCAGGAGTCTGGATTTGCCGGAGCAGAGTGTTCCTTTAGCCCTGGCTCCCTGCCCCTTCCCTGACAGCCCCTGGTCCATCTGCTGTAAGGACATGCTGCTGCTTCCTTCTTGTGCTGCAGTGATTGCAGGGGAGGCCTGGGGGCTTAGACAGGGGAGGGTCCAGAGGGTCCAGAAGACAAAGGAGTGGGGCTGGGGGGACCAAGCTCTATATTTCCAGTCAGTGGGCCCTCCAACCCTACCTTTAGGGCACATCCCAACAGTGCATCCCCCTCACCCAAGCCCTCCCTTCCAGGGGCACCAGGACCCTTGGATCCCACTCCCTGAGCAGGGAGGCACCTGCTGGGGACATTTGGCAGGGAAATGTACCCAAATGGCCCAGCCACCCACCTGCCTCACCACTGCCTCAGCCTGGAAGAAGAAAAGGATGCAAATACACCAGGCTTGGGCAGCCCGGGTGGCTCAGAGGTTTAGTGCCGCCTTCAGCCCAGGGCCTGATCCTGGAAACCTGGGATCAAGTCCCACGTCAGGCTCCCTGCATGGAGCCTGCTTCTCCCTCTGCCCGTGTGTCTGCTTCTCTCTCTCTCTCTCTGTGTCTTTCATGAATAAATAAATAAGATCTTTAAAAAATATATATGCCAGGCTTCCCCATTGGAGCTCAGGATGGAGAATGTGGGGTTGGCTGAGCTGTTGGGTCCACTCTAGGGACAGAGGCCTCGGGACTGAGGTAGCCATCGTACTTTTTCCAGACAGCACTGATGCAGAGAAGACACACAGCTCTGCCTTCAGAAGCCCTGGCCTCAGTTGGGAAGGTATGCTCCTGCCCCAAAGAGCTCCTCTCTGAGAGGAGACCCAGCCCAGCCTGGGAAGCTCCAATCTATCGGGAAAACATGACTGTGCCCTGAGGAAGCCTCATTTCAAGAGGAGGGGGATTGGACCTTGCCAGAGGGACCCTGGGCTGCGAGGGGAGACCCAGGCCGAGGCTGTGCTGCCCCCTCACCTGGGAGATGCAGCGCAGGTAGCGCACGGCCACCTCGCGGGCCAGCAGCCAGTCGCCGTCATAGATGTCGGGGCAGGGCACCCGGGCCAGCAGGCGGGCGAGCTCGGGTGGAGGCAGGCCAGGGGCCAGGCTGCCATTGCCTAGCACGGTCACTGGTACGGCGGTGCAGAAGGCACAGAGGAAGCACTTGCCATCCAGCAGCGTGACGGCCACCCAGACGACGGGTGCGATGAGGGCGCGCTGGGCCATGGAGCAGAACATGTAGCGCAGCACGGCGGGGTCCTTGGCCCTGCGGCCCGGCGGCCGCTTCCACTCCTCAGCCAGCATGGACACATTGTTGTTCATGACCAGGCCGAGCAGGAAGAGCACGAGGGGCGGCGCCAGCAGGATGCCCGCGCTGTAGGCCGCGTTGTAGCCCGGCAGGCAGGGGCAGTTGAAATCGAAGGCGGAGTACATCTGGGCGCTGGCCAGGGCCATGATGCCGCAGACGCCGTTCATGAAGGACTCCTGGTTGGACTGCAGGAACTGGAAGATCATCCGGAACTTGTCCATGGTGCCCCCTACGGGGCCCGGCGGCCTCGGCCCTCCTCACCGCTGCTTCAGGGTGGCCCCCGGGGCCCGCTCTGCCCGCCGGGTGCCCACCTCATGGCTGAGGCGGCCAGAGCTCGGGCGGTGGCTCAGGCCACTGTCTCTTTGGGAAACCGTCTAGGCAGGGGCTGGCGGCGAGGGCGCAAGTCAGCCAATCCTGTGGGTGCGGCCAGGGTCCTGCCCCTCCCGTCCCTTCCCCTCCCGGGCTTCTCTTTGCACGGCCGCCTCCGGCACTGGGGAACCACGAGGGCCACACCCGCTGGAGACCGGTTCTGGGGGGGGCAGGGAAGGGAAGGAGGCTCAGACGCAGGCTGGGGAGACACTGTCTCCCGCAGAGCTGGAGTTTGCGAGAATCCAGGGCTGTGGCAGGGCCTGAGCTTCTTGACCTTCTACTTCCTTCTTCTACCCTTCCCATTGGGTCTTTCCTCCATGCTGTATCAGGGTTCATGAGGGCTCCTCCATCAGTTCAAACAGTGATGTAGAAGGTAGTGACGACAGTGATGGTGGTGGCGGTGGTGATGGGGTAGTGTTGGTGATGGTGGTTGTAGTGATGGTAGTGCTGAGGATGGCAATGCTGTTGGGGGTGGTGATGCTGGTCACAGTGGGGACAATGGTGGTGGCGGTGGTGGTAGAGGAGATAGTGCTAATGCAGGCTGGCATAGTACAAAAATCCCTGAATTTGGAGCCGGAGGATTGCAATCTGCAAGATTGCCAGGTCCCCTCCTGGCTGGGCAGGGAGCTATGCCTGTGAGCATAATGCAGGTGCTTTTCTGTCCTGTTGCTTTTAATATTTAAATCTGTCCTGATTGCTTGTGTCTCTGTGGGTGTGTCTGTGTGTTTATGGACTGTGGATGACACATCCTTTCCTGACTGCATCTTCTACTTCTACTCCCCCAGATCAGAAATTAAGGGGGTGGTGCTGTGGGGTTCATGCCTGGAGCTGTGGCCTGCAGAGTATCTGGGGAACCAGGCCAGGGCCCCTTCACCACCATATCCAAGTGAGGTGGAGCTTAAAGGACTCCCTTTGATGTTGCCAGCTCTCCCAGAAAAACAGGTCAGATCCAGCTCCAACCAAATGGAGCTGAAGCAGAGCAAGAGCCTGGATGGGGAGGCCAGGTGGGGCCTTCAGATCTGTGTGTCCCTGTGTGTGCCCATGTGTGAGCTCCCTGTGGCTTTGGGCCTCTGTGTATCTGCATGTGTGCAAGTGACCATAGGAGAGGTCTTTGTGTGTCTCTGTATGACCCACAAGAATACCACTGTCTGGGGCTTCCCTTGTGTCAGGCCTGATGCCAGCACTGCACAGGCATCACCCTGTGTAGCACTCATACAATCCTATGGGATAGGTGTTACTGTCCCCATTCTACAGACCTGGGAACTTAACTGAAGTTAAGTTACTAACTAAAGTTCCCATGGCTTGTAGGTGGAGGAGTGGGATTTGAATTCAGACTAGGAGGCACCTGGGTGGCTTAGTGATTGAGGCAGATTGAGCATCTGCCTTTGGCTCAGGTCGTGAACCCAGGGTCTTGGGATCAAGTCCTGCATCGGGCTCCCTGCAGGGCACCTGCTTCTCCCTCTGCCTATGTCTCTGCTCTCTCTATGTCTCTCATGAATAAATAAATAAAATCTTTAAAAAAAATGAATGAATTCAGACTAGATGGGAGTTAGGGAAGGAGGGGGAGGGAAGTTTTATTAGGCTTTCCTCCTCTGGCTGAATCAGGTTCAACTGTTCTACTAGTTTGGATGGAAATGCTAGTGAATCACAAGTAGAATTTGATGGGGAAGGATGTTGCCCTCCTCAGTCCTCAGACTGGAGCACCTTGGCTGGTGGCCCCTGGGGGGCCCTTTTTGGGGGCTCTCCAGAGGTGCACCCACAGGTGGAGAGCAGGATGAGGGAGATCCAGCCAAAGAGGTGTCTGCCCCCAGACATCTACTGCAACATCAAGGTGTGCTGAAGACAAGGGTTCTGAGGGGCTGGCACCCCATCCAGCTCCAGGTGGGGTGGTGCAGGAGCCCAGGAGTATGGCTCCAGGTGCTGCCTGGAATCTCTGTTTTCTATACTGGACATGGCTCCTTGTTTGTAGCTCATGTGCCCTTTTAGTGGCATCCAAGTTGGCTATCAGTTCTAACCTCTTTTTTACTATATGCCATGTGGCACACATTCTCTGCGAATTCTAACTTCAACATTAAAAAAAAAATGCTTGATATAGGGGTACCTGGGTTGGCTCAGTCAGCTAAGCACCTGCCTTCAGCTTGCGTCATGATCCCGGGGTCATGGGATCAAGCCCCACATAGGGCTCTCTGCTTGGTGGAGAGCCTGTTTCTCCCTCTCCCCCTGCTTGTGTATGTGCATTCTCTCTCTCTCTCTCTCTCTCTCTCTCTCTCTCCCTCTCTCTCAAACAAATACATAAAATCTTAAAAAAAAACTTGATATGAAACGGTTTGGTTCGTGGGGTTCCTGGGTGGCTCATACTGTTAAGCGTCTGCCTTCTGCTCGGGTCATGATCCCAAGGTCCTGGGATCCGCACACCCCTGACCCCCACAACCCCCTACCCTACATCTGGCTCCCTGCTCAACGGGAAGTTTGCTTTTCCCTCTCCCTCTGTCCCCCACAGTGTATGTTCTCTCTCTCATAAATAAATAAATAAATAAATAAATAAATAAATAAATAAATAAATAAACAAACAAACAAAACCAAATATCCCTCCAAAACCCAGTTTAACTGGATTCTAAGCCTATTATTATCACAAGAATTTTGTTTAGTTATTCCAAGTAAATGTGTGTTAGATTCTTTACATACCATTCAAACTCTTGTAAATTTTTGAAAAGATCGTCATTAAAAAGCCTTCGTGGGGGTGGGATAAATGGGAGGAGGTCAAAACAAACTTCCAGTTATAAAATAAATAAGTCATGAGGATGTAATATATGGCTTGGTGTCAATAGTTAATAATTCTATATCACATATTTGAAAGTTGGATCTTAGACGTTCTTCTCAGGAAAAAAAATTGTAACTGTGTGTGGTAATGAATGTTAACTAGACTTATTGTGGTGATCATTTCGCAATATATACAAATATCTAATCATTACGTTGTACACCTGACACCAACATGTTATATGTCAATTATATCGCAATTAGAGAAAAGAGCCTCGAATAGGAAATGCCTGTGATTATTTCAAGCAAAAAAAAAAAAAAAATCTGATGTTAAAAAATTGTGCTCACTGAAGCCAGCTCATATTTCTCATTCTGAGAGATCTGGGAGACTTCATTAGGATGTTTTATACCAATTCAGTATTTAATAACTTTCCTAGTACTTTGTACTACATTTTTCTTACCATCATTATATAAGGAAGATGTAATGTTTTTTTTCCACCAGGCCCTGTATAGATGTCTCCAAAGCCCCTAAGTTTGCCTCAGTGTATTGTACCAGTGTTATCAGTGTGTTGATCCACTGGGATGGGAAGATTAGGAACCTCTCTCCTACTGGGGAGAAGGTGGAAGTGGCCTGTTGAGTCATAGCTAAGGCCAGAACTGTGTCAGCGACCACAGAAGGGACACAGGCTGCTCATCTGTGGAACAGGGAGAATTAAAGAGCTTACCTCTCAGGCTGTGGTGAGCCTTAGGGGGGCTGCTGCAGGGAGGAGTTGAGTGCAGCCCTGGGCCCCCAGCGAGTTCTCAAGTAGAGGACCCTTATAACCTGGGAATGGTAATAATGATCAATTCTGCACTTGAACATCAGTGGTGCATTTTGAAAATCTATATTCGTTTCCTATTACTATAGAAAATTACCACAAGTTCATTGGCTTAAAACAACACAAGTGTATTTTCTCATAGTTCTGCGGGAGGGATGAGGCAGTCAGGAGTCTGAAAGAGGTCACAATGGGCTAAAAATCATTAAGGTGCTGGCAGGCTATGCTCCAGGGGGGAATCCATTTCCCAGCCTTCCCCGGCTTGGAGAAGATACACACATCTCCCGGCTCACAACCCCACGTCGCTTCGGCCTCTGCTTCTGTGTCACTTCTCTTCCCATGATCCTCCCACCACCCTCTTCTAAGGACCCTGATTGCATGGGTAGTCCTGGCTAATCCAGGATAGTCTCCCCATCAAGACTTTTAACACAATCACATCTGCAAAGTCCCTTTTGCAGGTAACACACTCCCAGGTTCCAGGGACCAGGAGGCGGACTTGGGGCCCACCATTCTCATCTGCTGCAGTATGGTCTTCAGTGGTGCAGCTAGCAGTGCTCTGTGTCTTTCTCGCCTCTGCCCTGTAGCTCCTAGAGTGTGACTGGGTATAAATGGAAAACAGGAATGTCATGTCCCTGCTCAAACTTTTGGATGTCTTGGGTGACAAACTCAGCCACGGCTACCACTGTGGGATGAGCACCAGTCCCTTCACCTCCTGCCCCCAGGAGTTGTCCTGACACCCATGCCAGTGCTGCCGAGTCCCCTCCGGATTGGAGGAGTGAAGAGTGGCATGAAAAGTAGCATGCAAAGGGGGCCTCTGGAGAGTGGGTGCCGAACCTCTAGGAAAATCTCTGATTTGCGTAGGAGAGCACAAGTGTGTGTCGAAAGCCGATACCGATGCCTCTTTCGTTCACTGCTGTGTTCCTAATGCTCAGCCCAGTGTGGCTGGTTTAGTAGATGCTCAGTGAGGGAGGAATTCAGACACAGAGAGGAGATAGTCCTGTCACTCTGGCTCTGGGCTTGCCACCAGATTGGATTCTGTGAGCAGGGTGGGGAGGTTCTGAAGAGCAGGTCCTCCTTCATGTGAAGGGTGGCTGGGTGCAAGGAGGGGTGCTCAGGAGGGGCTGGTGCCCACTCAAAGCTCATTACCATGGTAACAACCAATGTCACCTCCGCCCTGCTACCAGTTACCACCCAGACCACTTTCTGTTGCTCTCCTCTAGAGCTTCAGGGGCACTCTCCCCATCCTACAGCCCTCTCTGCCCTCCCCCCTGCAGAGCAGATCAAGCAGAGATAAGGACAGGTCATTTCATTTGGCCTCAAAGGGCCAGGCAGTCAGGCTGTCAGCAGAGAACTCCTTTACCTCCTATGGCACCCTGGAAGTGGAAGCGTGTTAGCATGGACATGATTCCTCTATTCTCGTCATACTTTTCAGGTCCTGATGCCTCTTCCTATGTTGGGGTGCTAAGGGTCCCTCCCACATCAGTATCCTAAAACAGGGCAAGCTCCAAACCTCCCACCTGTCCTTTATAACCCTGGGGGTGTGTTGGGGGGCAGGGGTTAGGCACTGCCCACGGATTTATATGAATCCTACAGAACCCCTGCCCCATCTGCCTCGCCAGGACACCTTCCTGGGTGAGCAGTCCTCTGCCCTACAGAGTTACCAAAAACCAATGATATTCCTTTAGTCCTCCCACTCCTGGATCTCCCTGAAGCTCTGGATTTATTGTGTAGCCTTCCCCCATTGTGAAATTTACTTGTCTCTGGCATTCTTCGGGACTTTTCCTCTGTGATTTTTCCTTTTTCTCTCATTTACTGCCCCCTCTTTCTCCTTCAAAGCTCTGAAGTTCTTGTTCCTTCCTCTTCTCATTCAAGTCTCTCTCTTGCTGGCCCTGCCCACTCCTGCAGCTTAAACATCCATGCCGTGTCCTTCCTCCTGACCTGTGGGCATGCAGTTGCCTCTCATGTCTAGTTGCCTGCGGGATCAAGCCACAGTCCTGACCTAAACTCCCAAGACTCATTTTCCTTGCAGAACTGCAGCTGTCCAGGCAGCTTCTAGTACCTTTCTGCCTTGCCCAGCTGGCCACTGTGTCTCCCAGGAGACAGGCCCTCTCTGCAGGGCATGGTCAGGAGGGGTACCACCCAGAGTTGGCTGGGGCTGGGGTGATGAGCTTGGGCACTCATGATGGCTGCTCTCCAGGGAGATGAGGGTCTTTGGGAGCAGGTGGGAGCCTTCCAGCCATGTCCCTCACTCCCTGGTTGGGTGGCATGCACTGCTCCAGGCATCTCGCTCTCATGGGATGTGAGCAAATGGTGGATGGACAATGGCAAAGAGGTTTGAATTGGAAACCACATCATTTGGGGACTGAAGGGTAAGGACACATTTGAGGGCTGTCAAGGGCCGAGGAGCCAGAGAATGTGTCATGGGATGCAGGGCTCAGGAGCAATTTTTTTTTTTTAAGATTTTATTTATTTATTCATGAGAGAATAAAAAAGAGAGAGGCAGAGACACAGGCAGAGGGAGAAGCAGGCTCCATGCAGGGAGCCCGATGTGGGACTTGATCCCAGGTCTCTAGGATCAGGCCCTGGGCTGAAGGCGGCGCTAAACCGCTGAGCCACCCAGGCTGCCCATCGGGAGCAATTCTTGATGGGACTCATCAGAAGTGGGCTCCTTGGCCCCCTAGCCAAGCTCCTCCGCTTTCACCAGGCTAAACGGTACACCTCTGCATTTGGTTGTGTGCTCACTAGATCACGTCATCTCTCCCTTCCAGACTGGAAATGCCATTAAGACAGAGCTCTTGGGCAGCCCGAGTGGCTCAGTGGTTTAGCACCACCTTCAGCCCAGGGCGTGATCCTGGAGACCCAGGATGGAGTCCCACATGGGGCTCCCTGCTTGGAGCCTGCTTCTCCCTCTTCATGTATCTCTGCCTCTCTCTCTCTCTCTCTCTCTCTCTGTCTCTCATGAATAAATTTAAAAAAAGAAAAAAGAGCTCTTGGGATGCCTGGGTGGCTCAGAGGTTAAGTGTCTGCCTTTGGCTCAGGTCGTGATCACGGGGTCCTGGGATCGAGTTCTGTATCTGGCTCCCTGTGAGAAGTCTGCCTCTCCCTCTGCCTGTGTCTCTGTCGCTCTCTGTGTCTCTTATGAATAAATAAATAAAATCTAAAAAAAAAAAGAGAGATGTTGTCTGCCCTATTCTCTGGCACTCTGGGCATTCCATCAATATTTGCTAAATGAATAAGTGACACATATGCTGCCTCCTTTCCCAATTCTTTGCCTTTGTTCTTGCTGTTTCCTCCCTGTAGGTGCCCTGTGGCCCCACCCCCAACTCTCTTTCCATTTGTCAAAACCCTCCCTCTCCTTCCAGACTCATTCAAAAAGAGCCTTCCCTGATCCCCCAGCTTGGAGCCATTCTTCTCCATGCTAAATCTCTGTGGCACATGGCTTGCCTCTATCATATCACTTATACATTTTTCTTTGGTATAATTCTTTGGTTATAATTGTTTCTGTATCCAGCTCTGTCCCTGTATGACAGTGAGCTCCGTGAGGGCAGGTTACATCATCCGTGTATTTTTTCTTTCCTATTTCCTGGCACAATGCTTTCTGTGCATTTGGTGCTTTATAAGTGCACAGTACAAGAAGGTAGGGTATTGACTGCAGTCAGTGACTTTTTACTGGGCCAAATGCTGCTTCCTTGCAGCCCAAAGTGGGGTCCCTAAGCCCCTTACCCTGAGCTGACTGGGCTATCTCTAAGATCCCTCTTCTTCCTTCCCATTCAATCCCTGCTAACACTTTGGTTAAATCACGCTCTGTTTCAGACATTTGCATGGTCTGACCACAGCACAGTAGGTGGAGGGAGGCTGAGCTGCAAAGATTATCTGGTCATACAAGTCTCTTGGCAAGAGCCCAGGAGAGCAGAGATTGCCTGATATGGAGGGCGGCTGGGCTCCAGGGGGACATCCAGGGGCTCCTGCACTGCCTTCCAGGCCCTGAGGACCAGAAAAGCATGGGGGGAACTCAGCTTTGCATATCTGTGGTTACCATCTGTGCTGATGGAGGCCATAGCAGGATGTGTTTGTATGAGTGAGTGAGTGTGTGTGTGTGAGTGTGTGTGTGTGTGTGTGTGTGTGAGAGAGAGAGAGAGAGAGAGAGAGAGAGAGAGAGAGAGATGAATGAGTCATCAGGGAGGGGCAGAGGTCCAGAGTTGCTCCGAGGCTAGATCTTCCCCACCTTTCCTGTTTGGGCTGCCAGAGCCTGAGTGGTAGTTCTTCCAGCAAGACTTAACCCTGGTGTTTCAAGGGTTTTCCTTCCTAGCCAGGCCCAACACTCACACTTGGCGCAGAGGTCTTAAACACTGGAACGCCTGCATGGTGCAGTCGGCTAAGCATTGGGCTCTTGGTTCCAGCTCAGGTCATGATCTCAGAGTGGTGGGATCCAGCCCCACATTGGACTCTGCGCTCAGCGGGGAGTCTGTATGACACTCCCTCTCCCTCTGCCCTTCCCCTGCTCTCTTGCTGTCTCTCTGAAATAAATAACTAAATAAGTCTTAAAAAAGAAAACAAAACATTGGCACTTATCAAATCACCTGGGGTGCTTGGTCAGTGTGGGCATGTCTGGGCCCACCCCTGCCCTGATTTTCAGATCTGTTCCCTGCACCACACACCTGGAACTTGCTAGTTATTACTCAGAGAAACTCAGGGGAAGCTGCAGGAAACCCAACCAGAGCGCTGAAAACAAATACACAAACTATCTAGAGGGCTGAGACTTCTGTAGCAGCCAGGCCTCCTGGGATCAAATTCCAGCTTCTCCATGGGTGACCTTGAGCAACTTAACCTCTTTTGGCCTCAGTTTTCTTCTCTAAAATGGGGCTAATAATCATCCTACTTCATGAGGTTATCATGAGGATTAAACGAGTTACATATGTAAAGACCTTAAAACAATGCCTGGCATATGGCAAACATGTTAGATGTTATTATATTATTATTTTTAATTTAGAATCTGTACATCTAGGATCCAGAATGCACAGCAGATCTACTTAGACTCTTGCTAGTTCACAAGTGTATCACCCAGGAGCCTGACAGAGATGCAATATGGGACCTAGTCCTAGATGCACTGAATCCGAATCCGCATTTAACAAGAGCTCCGGGCAACGGTGAGCATCTTAAAGTTTGTGAAGCCCTGCCTTAGAGCATGCTGGAGGCCACAGCCTGAAATTCGGCCAGAGGCCAAGCCATTTTGAGGAAGGAGCCCAGCAAGGGTTAGGTTGCCCTGCCTGGGGGTCCCCATAGCCCGGAAAGGCCCCAGATGGTTGTTAGGGGGGCATTCCCCGCTAGGGTCTCTACACGTCAGTGTGCTGGGGCAGCCTGGTGCCCAGGGCCACTGTGGCGGCGCGGTGGCTGAGGCCACCTGCCCGGAGCCCAGGGGATGCCACGAGGTCGAGCGGTGGTTTGCTGGAGTACCACGTGCTCAGGAGGCGGTCCACCTGCTCCCGGCTGGAGACCGCCCGCAGGTGGGCCTTGCTGCCACCGTCGCCATCCAGGCCGTCGGGGCCGTTGGGCATCAGAGGGGGCTCGGGGCGCCTGCCCGCGGTGTCCCGGCGCAGCCCGCGGGCCCGCATCTCACTCTGCATGCTGGCGAAGAAGTGCAGCACGCAGCGGTGCGCGAAGTCCCGCGCGTGCTCACAGCACGTCTCGTCAAAGAGCTTCTGCTCCAGGTCCACATAGTTGCTCCAGTATCTGCGCTGCAGGAAGACTGTCTGGTCGAAGCAAGGCCTCAGGCAGCGGGCCAGGAAGGCCACGATGATCAGGAGCAGGGTGATGCTCCAGCCGATGGCCTGGGGGGCAGGGGTGAGGCCGGGTGCTATACAGCGCGGCAAGGGTGTTCCAAAGTCTCTCCCTTTCCTTATCCCTCCCATCTCTCCCCAAATCTATCCATGTTCCCATTTGCTCATCCCTCCTACCAACCACCTCCACCCATCCTCACTTGCATTCAGTCTCATCCTTGCATCCATCCGTCTGTCCAACTCTTTCTCCACCCATTGGTTCAGCGGTCTATCCTGTCACCTATGTATCTATCAGCATCCCATCCAGCCATCCTCGCTTCGGACCTTGTGTCTGTACATCATACATCCTCCTACCCATCCACTCATGTTTCCATACTCTCATCCTTTCTTCCATTTATCCACCCACCCTTCATTCATCCTCCCAACCTTCTTCCTGAAGGAAACCAGAATGTTACCCCAAAATATGCCTCTTTGACATAAAAATTATCTTGAATGGAAGACAGGAAGCAGCAACCCTAGGAACAGTTCTCTTTACCCTCCTCTTTTGTGCCTAAAGGCAGGAAATATATTCTCCTTTTACTAGGAAACAATTCTTATCTGCCCAGAGACAACACCAGAGGAATCTGCTGACAAACCTCACGTAGCTTCTGGTCATCTATTGACCTTCCACAATTTCTGCCCTTGGAGCCAGACACTGCTCTCCTTCGTCCTGTCATTGTTCTACAAAGGCACTGCTCTTTTTGAAGATGGCAGATAAGCTGCAGTTCTAAGCCACCACTTTGAGTTACTCTTTTTTGTTTTAGGTTTCTCCCATGTGATATGCACTGGGCACATTAATAAACTGGGTTTTCCTCCTGTTAACTTTTTTGTTAGAGTCTCAGCGGGAAACCTAAGATGCATGGAGGCAGAGTTTTGCCTCCTTACACTCCACCCACCCATCTACCCACCCACCCATCACCCACCCATCATCCACCCACTCATTCATCCATCCATCCATCATCCTTTTTTTTTTTATCCCGTCCTTCACCTATCCTCACAGGTGCTTATGCATCCCATCTATGCAGCCACCTGTCCTATATTTTGGAAGAGGCACTGGGGACCTCACACTTTAGTGGAGGAAACAAGGAAACAGTGATAGATAGATTGGCTGAATGCTATGTTGAGAGATGTATAGGGGGTCACGGAAATACAGAAGAGGGACACCCAATCTGAACTTGAGGACTCAAGGGAACAGTGGGGTGGTTGCTGAGACCTGGAAGTTGAGTAATAGTTATATAGGATACAAACAGGGGACAGTGTTCCAGGGCAAGGGTGAGGAAAGACTTGAAGAGTTCCCTGAGTTTGGAGCCCACACCTGCCCAACGCCTCTCCCTACCTCCTCTCTGCCCACCCAAAGCTTTAGTCTCTCCAAGGCTGTGCTTAAGACCAGAGCAACTGTGTGCTCCTGGGGCAGAGAAATCACTCCTCTAAGTCACAAAGACATATGAACCCTTATCATTTGTAGATCTGGTTTACAAAGCTCTCTTATTTGGCCTCTCTCAGGATTTCCCCTTCCCCCTACCAACGTAAAATAGTCATGTGAGTGTTTTACACGTGAGGAGCATTTAATGTGCCCGATAACCTACATCTGAGTCAGGATTCAAACCTTGGTGTGCCTGAAAATTCAATGCTCTTTCTGGTGAACTAGTGAGAGCCCAGAGAGTTTAAGCCTGCGGGGCTCATCCACGTGGAGGAGTCCAAACCTCCCTTGATTTTGAGAGGCTGAGACCTAGATGGGGGAGTAATGTGGCTAAGGCAGAGTCTGACCCAGAATCAGACGTGTCCTGAGCACCGGTCCTGTCTCCATCATGCACTTGTCTTGGCTCCCACAAAGGGCTGGGTTGTATTTTTATTCCCTGTAGCCCCAGCCGTGCTCTGCATGTGATGGGTTAATGTAAATACTTTTGTGGGGACCCAGCCCCAACTGGCCTCTGGGAGGAATCTGGAGTCTGGGCTGGGGGGTGGGGCTGGAGTCTGCCCCCAGGGTGATGGAATGGATGCCAGTGTAGGGAGCTAGGGGCCTGGGGAGGACCTGCATTGCAGTGAGGTGGTTCAGAGGGCTTGGAGTGATGACACTTCAGATCCCTGCCCTGTCTCCTGTGAGCAGTGCAACTTGGGTCTGTGAACTAAACTTTCAGGACCTCAGTTTCCTTATCTGCAAAATGGGATGATAATAATTATACCCATCTCATCAGGTTATTCTGAGAATAAATGAAGTAATGCGTATGAAATGCTTAACACAGTGCCTGATACATAGGTGCTCAATAAATGGTAATTAGTATTATTCCTGAGAGGTGGCAAGAATGTGCCTATGGGGTGGGGGGCAGGGCAGAGCAGTGTATCTCCAGGGCTTTTGTCATCTAGCTTCCTGGGGATGGAACTAGCTGACTTCTGGAGGGTACGGGCACCTGGTCTCTGCCCTGGGGTGAGTTAATGTTGATAGCAAAGTGTGTGCTTCTTAAGGCCCAATGGAGTCCTGTTTAGGGATTATGCTCCTGATCCTCCCAGGGGTCATCCGCTCCTTGGTTGTGTTTCCAGCAGCAGAGAGGGGCCCTAGGGAACCACTCATACCTCCTCGTCCCAGGCCCTTCAGAAAACAAAGCAGGAGATTTTCTGGGGCTGGGAGAGAACCACCCAAATTACCTGGGACAGGCACCGTAGGTAGCGGGACACTGCCTTTCTGGCGGGGCTGTCCCTGACCAGCTCGTCCTCCTTGCAGGGTACCTTGGCCAGGAAGAGCTGCACCTGGCTGGGGGTCATGTTGGCAAAGTCCAGAAACTTCTCAGGGTCCACAGAACTGCTAAAGGCACACACGAAGCACTTGCCATCAAGGAGGGCCAGTAGGATCCAGATAAGGGGGGCAGCCAGTGCTCTCTGCAGCACAGAGGAACACATATACCTAGGGGTAGAGGAAGGCAGGGTCACGAAGGTGGCCGGAATTCAGCTGCAGCAGGAAGGCTGTAGGAGAAAGGCAAGGATGGACTTCCCAGGAGGGCTAGGAGATACCTGATGAGCTTACATCAGAGGTCTGGGCAGCAGAGGGCGGAGAGGCTGGAGGGCTGGGGGCCCCAGGAGATCAGGAGAGTCCTGCCTGCAGTCCCAGGATGGGAGCACTGGGGAATTGGTAGGCCCCCTATTCTAGGCCCTGCCCATGCCAGAGGCACTTCTATCTTTGGTGAGGGCCTCTGACCTCAACCACCTGCATGGCTCTGCCTGAGGGCTTTGGAGGAGTCTCTGCTCCCAGAGGGGGTCACTAGAAGCCTGGAGAGTTAACAACCCTAGTCAACCTTCAATTCACAGGGACGGGGCCTGGTGGATAAAGACCACATCTTCCTAAACTCTGGGTGAGAATTGTGTTCTATCTGTGTTCTCAGAGGGTCCCCAGAAGGACTGACCCCAGGCGCCCACTCACGATCACGTTCTCCCCAGAGCTGCTTTTGGGGAGAGCCTAAATGAGGACAGCCCTGCCCAATAATCCTTCTAGAGGCAGTGCCTCAGACACCTCCCTCCAGGTCTGGAGGTGCTATACTCCCTGAGCCACAGGGGAAAAGGCAAAGGGCATGGCCAGTGTGTGTGACCCTTGTCACATGGCTGAATCACAGGGAGCACAGGACCCCCAGTGCAACATGAAGCAGAGGCTGCTGAGCAGGGTACGCAGGTGTTGTTTCTGACTTGGACTGTGTACAAACCATAAAATGGTGTATGCTGGGGGTGTGTATAAGGGCGCAGGGCCCACCCAGCAATGAATTATAAATGCATCATGGATAGGGGTGGATCTGGTGTTTTCTAGGGGCAAGGAGGTTAGAAGGTGGAACTGGGGACTTGTTATGACTGTACATTACATACCCTTGAGAACACTGCATTTGTGCATACCAAGACTAGGGGAAAAATAGAGATCAGTAGGCTGAAATCCCCAAGCCCCTCCTGCCACTGCCCGCAGATCTAGAGCACTTAGACCTTTTGTCCAAAACACTCAGGGCAGTGGTGTCAGCTTGGACTGGGAGTCCACCTGTGTTTGAATCTGAGCCATGCTTCTTCCTTGCTGTGGAAGCTCTGAGTTACTCACCCTCTCTGCTTCAGGCGCCTCATCCTGGAAAACGGGTCTAATCCTGGAGCCCTCTCAGGGCCAAGGTAGGAATTCAGAGGCTGTGTACACATGGCACTTGGCACAGAGCATGGGACCAAGGTGGTGCTCAATATTGGCCAGGGAGCATTATGAATTACTAAAGTCCATCAACTGATTTTGATATAGTGCCCCAGCAGGTACAAGGCTCTGAGGACACAGCGGTTCAGCAGGTGACATTCCTTGGCCCCGGGGAGCTCACAGGTAGAGGGAACACAGCCTTGGAGCCAATCACGCCTCCTACGATGTGGGCAACCTGGCTGTGCGTGTCACGGGATGGCCCTTCATGTACATACTGAGTGATAACTCATGGCCAGTGAACAGATGTGACCTGCACAAAACCTGGGAATCCTATAACATCCATGGGTCTCCAGCACCGGCCATGGAAGGGTGACAAACGACAGGAACAGAAATACCTGTTTCCAGAGTGGAAACTGGCTGAAGAGCCCCTGTGGGCTCCTCCTCTTCCCAACTGGGGGCACACCTGATAGTGCCTATGGGGGTGCATGGGGGAACCCTGCCAATACCCATAAGGATCACTGGGCTTTGGGAGCCACCTGGCAGGGACTGGGGGGGGGGGCCCTGACAATCCCACTGTGGGTGGTGTGGGAGCGCACCTGATGATCCCTGGGTCCTTGGTCCGCTGCCCCACGGGCCGGCGCCACTCCTCAACCATCACCACCGACTGCCGGTTGGCGAGGAGGCCGCAGAGGAAGAGGGCGAGGGGGGGTGTGAGCAGCAGCCCCAGGCCGTACAGGGTGTTGTAGCGCGCCAGGCAGGGGCAGTTGAAGTCAAAGGAGGAGTAGAGCTTGACGGTGACCGCGGCCAGCAGCAAGCAGATGCCGTTCATCACCGACTCTGAGCTGGACTGGAAGTGCTGGAAGAGCATGCGGAACTTTTCCATGGCTCAGGCCCGCTGGGGGTGGGCGGCCGTCGGGGGAGCAGGGAGGCTTCGGCCACCTTCCTAGCAAATCCAGATGGCTCTGGGGGCTAGGGGGGTGCAGAGGAGGGTCTTCTTTTCCAAGGGACAAGGAAGGGGTGATGTCCAGCCCCCAGCTCAGCCTCTTGGGGCCCAGCCAAGGATGTCAGGCGGAGGCAATCTCTCTCCACGAAGGCCCCCTGGCCAGCCCCGAGTGCCCCCCAGTGGCACTCCCCTCCTCTCTGGAGGAAACAGTCACTGCTCTGTGCCACACCAGCCCAGAGCACCTCTAGGCAAATGTTCCCTGCCCTGTCACTCCACCCTCCCCAGCCCATGCCTTCCTGTCTTCGGGGTTTGGATGCTGGGGCCTGACAGCTGGTGGGGCTTCTTTGAGTGGATAGGCAAATTTGGGGTGTGGTAAGGCACCGATGCTGATGGGGCTGATTCTATTTTCTGGTTTTGGTCCAAAACACCATTTGACTCAGCTGAGCCTAGGGAGACTTCACAATGACTTTCACGCTGGGAGGACCCAGGGGGCACTGGCGCCTGCCTCAAGGCTGCCTGAAAGAGAAGACCCTTGAGAAGAGTCTGAATGATGTTTCAGTATTTGCTGGGTTAGGGGCTGTGGAAGGGAAAGGCCTTCCTGCCAGACACCACATGGGCAAAGGCATGGAGGTGAGAACAGCTCAGTGTAGGCCAGGGGTCTGGGGCTGCTGGAATGCAGTATCAGGTAGCAGGTGTCATGAGAAGGTGCTGGAGGGGTCAGTGGGTGCCTGTGACCTTCTCGGTTTTATTTTGCTGTCTGCAGGTCTGGCCACTGACTAGCCCAGGTCTCTCTAAAGCACAGCTTCTATCACATCACTCGTGTGTTCAGGTGTGACCAGGAGCTCCCTCAGCTTTCTTAGCTTGGCATTCAAGGCCCTCCCATTGTACCCACACATGCCCCACCTCCACACCTTTGCTGACACCATCCTTCCTACTCAACCACACTTGCCCCTTCCTTGAATCTGCTCTTAATGCAGCTCAAGTGCAGCCCTGTCACCAAGCCCCACTCTGGTGACCTCAGCTCTGCGGGAGCCTCTACCTCCCCTTTGGTCCCTGAAAAGCTGCCTCAGCCTGTTATTAATCCTCCTCTGAGATGGGGGGTGGGCAAGGATGTGGCCTGCAGCTTTTTTCTCTGTAGCATCTAGCATGGTGCTGAGTGCATAGCAAGTGACAGCAGATGTTTGTTCTCTGGGATACTGATGCCTAGACCCCTTTATTTGATCTCTGGCTCTGACCTCTCTGCCCACCACTTGGCTTGCACCTGCCTCCCTATCCACACTTCTAGGAAGCCAGTGAGTGGAATGTAGGTCCTGCCCTAATTTCTGTCTGTCTCTCCCTCTCTCTCTCTCTCATTCTGTCTTTGTCTCTCGGACTCTACCTCCTTAGAGAGAGAGAGAGTGTGTATGTGTGACTCTTTGTGTCCCTCCATGTGTCTTTCTGGGGGTCTTTCTGTCGCCATCCCTCTCTCCGGGTTGCTTCCTCTTTTTATCTTTCCCTTCCCCTCACCTGCTGTCCACCCCTTAGCACCCTTGTCTTCCTGGCCCCCACTTCTGACTTTGGCAGCCTCACTTGAGGAGAGGAGTGAGGGTGCCCCAGAAGGACAGGACTCTGTTCCTGGGGTCATGGGTCAGGGGGCCTTGGGCCTGGAGAGTGGACAGGGGATGGGTGAAGTGCCAAACCCCAGCTACTCACCCTCTCTGGCTCCCTGGCTCGGCCCAGGGTGACCTCTGAGACAGAGAAAGCCTCAAGGACTGGGATGATCCTGATCCCACTGACCCCTGCTCTGTCCAACCTGGACCTGCACCCACCCTGGGCTTGGGGCGATGGCCTCAGTCAAGTTCATGTGTCAGCCCAGGTGTCCTTTTCTCAGACCCAGGGTCCTGATGGTCATGAAGGCCACTTCCCACCAACCCTGGGGGCACAGGAGGTGAACATCCTTCTGTATGCTCATCCTCAGAGACCTGGTCCAGCTCTCCCATCTCTGTGGAACTCGCCTGGACTACTGCAGGGACATGGAGCAGCCTTGTTTCTCTATTCTCAAATACCTCTGAGAAAAATCTCCAGTTTTTCTGATTAATCACAGCATTATGAAACATTTAAAAATAAAGAACATGAACATGTTGCCATCACTGCAATCCCCAGAGTCTCCCTGCCCCTGCATTGGTGTAGGTCCTTCCAGACTCTTTGCAGGGCCCACACGGAGCAGAGCCAGCTGGCCTGCCTGGTGCTCTTTGGGAGAACCGCTACCCACCATGAATTCGCCACTGCGTGTCGCTACTCACCCAGCGACAGCAGCAATGGGGTCGTCCTGGAGAGGCAGCTCAGGCCTTCAGCAGCTCAGGCCACAGCTCTGAGATGCATCCTTTTCCCCTGGTTTCACCTTTCTTTTTAAAATTTTTTTAAAATTTATTTTATTTTATTTATTTATGATAGGCACACAGTGAGAGAGAGAGGTAGAGACACAGGGAGAGGGAGAAGCAGGCTCCATGCACCAGAAGCCTGATGTGGGACTCGATCCGGGCTCTCCAGGATGGTGCCCTGGGCCAAAAGCAGGCGCTAAACCGCTGCGCCACCCAGGGATCCCTGGTTTCACCTTTCTGAAGGATAACAGCCCAGCTGTTTGAGAGACCCCTGGGCCTGCAAAATAAATTTTGTATAAGTCACTTAGTCTGTATTTTCAAGTCAGCCTATGTTCTGCAAATTTCATACCTATTTGTGCAGTCTATACTTATGATGAGGTAAAGACAGAAACCTGGTTCTTATTTATTATTTGTATTTTGCATAATGAGAGTGTTCGTCTGGGTCCTGTGAGACAGGATTACCTGTGTGAGGGAAAATGGGGAGGGACCTGGTGAAGGTGGGAGGGCCGTCAGGGGCATGCAAGTGTGAGAAACTGAGTGAGAAACTCCTCTAGCCTGGTTCATTCTCCTAATGTAGCTGAAAACGGCCACTGCCACATTCTTCAGGTGGCTGTGGGTTCCAGAGAGGCTGGACAGACGCCTTTTGAAGGTTGCAACAGCCTGGTGGGGACAGAACTAGGCAGAAGCTGGGATCCTCCTTCCATGCCTTCCAGGCCCTGCACACCTGCTGGGCTGCTGACCCTAAGAGCCACTAGCCCCTGATAACCTAGGGAGCCCCCAGAAAAAAAGCAAACAATCTTTCTGGGAGAACATTGCAGGAAACTGAGACAGGGTCTCTCTCCCAGGTTATCCCAGCTGTTATGTCTCACAGCTCCAACCTGGGAGGTGACCCAGAGCTCCCAGGTCAGCCCACCACAACTTAAAGAGATACTATTTTCCAGAGTGTGGGTGTAGCTTCACATTTTAAAAATTCTATATTTTTTAAGTACCTACGCTTAGAGCAATGATTTTAGAAATTTCCCAGTACAACCACAACGATTTCTATTAGAAAAATTCAAAGGGGTTATGGAATAAGGTAAAAGGGGAGGAGGATCATATTTTGTTGCCAGGAGCCGGCGTCTGCTGAATCAGAAGAGGCAGAAAGAGAGCAAAGAATCTGAGAGAGCTTTCCTTTACTTTCATGTGTGGGAGGATTTGAAATTGCAGACTTGCTACATGATTGTGCCTTCACGTAAACCCCTACCCCACCCCAAGGGTCTCTGGCTATGTTATTCTGGGTCTTTTAATGCTGGGGACATGTTTTCAAATCCTGTTTTCATTTTAAATGGTGACGTAAAAAAATGGTGACATAAATCTTGTTAGCAGTTTTCAATATGTATTAACTTGTGATTGGAAGATCTGCATAAGGGACACCTGGGTGGCTCAGATGGTTGAGCCTGTGCCTTCAGCTTAGGTCACAATTCTGGGGTTCTGGGATCGAGCCCCATGTCGGGCTCCCTGCTCAGCGGAGAGTCTGCTTCTCCCTCTCCCTCTCCCCTCATGTTCTCTCTCAGTGCCTCTCTGTCTCAAGTGAATAAATAAAATCTTAAAAAAAAAAAAAAGGAAGATCTGCATAGAACAAGTCTTTGGTTTCTCTTCATTTTCTGAGGGTCTTGCAGAGATATCTTGGTGGGGGGGTCTTCCAGATTTTTTTTCCTTTAACAGGAATATGGATATTATTTGAGAAACACTGGCTTTACCACTCTTGGAGTTCCTGGGACTGAGAGGGTTCTTTAGGTCTATGTACCCTCATTAGAGAAACTCAGTGTATCTGAAGTGTGTGAGTGTGTGTGAGTACACGCATGCGCATGTGTCAGGGCGTATCTGTACTTGTGGGTTCATGTGTGTGTTATAACATCTATAGAGGGTGTGCATAAGTTATGTGTCTTTAGAAATCCAGGTGTGGCTCTCTTTCTTATTTCTGTAGTGAGTACAATCTCCCCTGAGGTTTCTTTTTCTCTTTTTCCTTCCAAAGGAAGACATTGGAGGTGTGTCCCAATGGTGCCCTTTCCATCTCTAAGAGCTGGTCTTCTCTTCTATCCTGATGACAGAGGTGTCTGCAGGATCCTGGTGATGGGACCTTCTGGTCTGTCTGTGGCAGACTGGGGAAAATCAATGTGGTACTTCTGTGGGTTCCACTCTGGTGACTACATGGAGCCACGTGGCCCTTCAAGGACTGGAAAGAGGATGAAAATGAAGAGAGGTAAGTAATGGCCTGGGGAGAACTGGCTGACCATCTGAGAAAGTCTTCAGCTGAATTCTCGTCTCATTCTTTATACCAAAATCAATTCAAAATGGCTCAGAGACTTCAACATAAAAACTACAACCATAACACTTCCACAGAAAATGTAGATGGATGTATTTATTATCAGAGTCAAGGCAAGACCTTGGTGAACAGCACAGAAGTGAATAGGTCTGAAGAAGATGGTTAACGTAGGCCTCAACTCCGGTGGGCAAAATACCCATAAACAAAGTAAAAATATCAAAATGAAAAAAGACATTTGCCACTCAAAGGCCTAGGTTCCCTAATTTGCAGAGGGGTCATATAAATCAATAAAAGAAGTGAACCATCCGGGGCAGCCCGGGTGGCTCAGCGGTTTAGCGTCGCCTTCAGCCTAGGTTGTGATCCTGGGGACCGGGGATCGAGTCCCACATCGGGCTCCCTGCATGGGGCCTGCTTCTCCCTCTGCCTCTCTCTCTCTCTCTCTCTCTCATGAGTAAATAAAATCTTTAAAAAAGAAAAAAAGAGAAGTGAACCATCCTCTGGGAAAATGGGCAAAGAACATCAATGGGCTAATCACAACAAAACAAGTAGCCGAAGATCCTGCAAGGATTCTAAGTCTCACACATAATTAAATACTAATCTAAATAAGCAGGTGCCTCTTTAAACTTACCACATTGTTGGAAACTAAAGGGGTGATAATTTCCAGTGTCAATGAGGACTTCGGGAAACAGCTGCTTTCACAAACTGATGGTTAAGAGTACAAGTTTGTAGGGCTTTTCTGGGACAATTTGGTGATATAGTTAAAGCAAAAATTTAAATAGACATGCTCTTTGGCCTAACAACTACACAGCTCTGAATTTGTCCTATGGATAGATTTGCCTGGAAGTCTCCAAGATAAACGAACAGAATACTCCTTACAGCTTTGTCTGAATGGCAATAAAACTGCAAACAACCAAAACTCCTTTAAATAAATTACGTCACAGCCGTAAAATGGGATTTATGCAACTATTAAAAGAACGAAGCAAATTTATGTGTGTTCATATGAAAAGATCGTTAATAGATCTTTGGGTAGGTTTAAAAAGCAGTTTAGTGTATTGTGCATAGTGTATGATCCCTTCTAAGTAAAAACGATATAAATATGTAAAAATTTTGGTATCCTGTCATCTTTTTGCTGGAGGGATACACAAGAGATATGGACAGTTATTGGGTGGTCAGGGAGAAGGGACTTTTATGTTCTTTCCATTTCCTTTCTGTGTTGTTGACTTTTTTTAAAAGAGAAGGGTAGGGGAGGGACAGAGGAAGAGGAAAAGAATCTTAAGCAGGCTCCAAGCATGGAGCTGGACCTGGGGCCTTATCTCAGGACTCTGAGATCATGACAAGCCAAAATCAAGAGTCGGATGCTTAACCAACTAAGCAACCCAGGTGCCCCAGTTGTTGACTTTTCAAACAATGGGTACATATGAATTTTATTTTTAAAAGATCAATAAGTGACACCTGGGTGGCTCAGCAGTTGAGCGTCTGCCTTTGGCTCAGGGGATGATCGCGGGATTCCGGGGATCGAGTCCCACATTGGGTTCCTGCAGCGAGCCTGCTTCTCCTTCTGCCTGTGTCTCTGCCTCTCTCTCTCTCTCTGTGTCTCTCATGAATAAATAAATAAAATCTTTTAAAAAATCAATAAAAGGCTGTTTTGTGCCCATGGGGGTCTTACCTCATATTTATGATCTTAATTTTTAAAAAGATTTTATTTATTTATATGACAGAGAGAGAGAGAGAGAGAGTGCACAAGCAGAGGGAGCAGCAGAGGGAGAGGGAGAAGCAGGCTCTCTGCTGAGCAGGGTGCCTGATGTGGGACTCCATCCCAGGACCCGGGGATCCTGACCTGAGCCAGTGGCAGATGCTTAACTGACTGAGCCACCCAGGTGCCCCTATGATCTTAACTTATATAATGCCTACCATGGAAGTAAATGCCTCCTGTATTGCTATGTACATATCCACATATGGGGTTGTAAATAAGCTGTTCTGTGCATAAAAAACCAAGCCTGTTTTTGATCCCCCTCTCCCAAAAAAAAGAAAAAGAAAAAAGAATAAAAGAGGCTGTCTGGGTAGTGGACTTACGGAATTAAAAAACAGGTTTCCATACACAAATTGAGAAATGTTATTACAAAATTGTATCAAAATACATGACAAACACAACATATGCCATTTCAAACATTAATATTCTTCTACACTTAAATTTTTGGTCTTTATCCCACAGTTTACAGAATGTGGAACAATTTCCTTGGTTCATAGTCCATTTCTAACTCCCTTTCTCAGAAGAAAGAGATAAGCTTGGTTTGGTAATATTATTTTCACTTCTCTCTCTCTCTCTTTTTTCACATAACAAGATGAGCACGTGGATTTTCTAAGCAAACTGACACGAAGTTGTTTCTAGTCCCTGCTTGGGGTGGGGGGCTGGTTTTCTGGCATGGAAATCTTGCCAGGGGTGCCATCCAGCCCTAGATGTTGGGCCAAATGCGGAGACGGGGCAAACATAGGTGGCTTGATCTGGGGAGAGAGGAACCCAGACAGTTGGATTGTCTGGATTCCACTTCTACTCAATAAATACCAAGACCAGAGTGGCTCTGAGGCCCCCCTTCTCTTGTTGGCTGCCCACACAACTCATAAGAGTTCTGAACTTGCCCGTTGAGTTTGGGTAGATGTAGAGGTGCTTGCGGGAAGACAGCTGGGCTGGGAGTGGCAAACCCCAGGTCTGAGGGTGATAGGGTGCTCAGACAGGCAAGCTTAAGGAAGTGCCCCTTTACTGGCTACACGTACCCTCAAGTTCTAGCCACATGGCAACAGCTGTTCACTGGGCATCTGCCCAGGGCCAGGTGCTGTGCTGGGGTTGGGCACACACAGGTGCCTGCATCAGGCACTAGATGCAGCCAGTGGGGCATCTCTGTGAACTGGAGTGTTCTGGAGAGGACCTCCACTTGGCTTAAGTTTGGGGAGATTCTCCCAAGTTCTGGAAGAGAGTATTTGTTGGTAGATTTGACCTTCTAGCCACCATGATGGAGAGGGCGCCTCCGGAAGGCCAGTCTCAGGTCAGGATGAAAGATGAGAAAGTGGCCTTAGGGAAGCCAGAAATGCCCAGAGGGTAATATTTCAGTGGCTGAAGAGTGGGGCTAATTTCCTCACCAATACATTTTCTTGACAATGAAGTAGCTGATGGAAGCTGTAAGGACATGTATTTCCCCCATCCTCACCTCCCCCAAAAAAGCTCTTTGTTTTGAAAGAGAGAAAAAGAGCAACCTGTAAACATGTTAAAGATGTTTTGATTGACTTGAGGGTCCCTGCAAAATGTTTGCCGGGAAGGAAGAGGATTCCAGTGGAGATCTAGCGCTACCTAGTGGAGAGAGGTTGAGAGGGAGGGAAGAGGAGCGGAGAGATGGGGACACAGGGTCACTGGTGCCTCTGCTGAGAGAAGGCTTCCCACCAGCTACCGTCGGTAGGCAGCGGGGTTCCCCTGAGGTGTCTTTGGGTGAAGGTCAGAACAAATGAGTGCCTCTGGCACCTCTCCTTGAAAACATGGGTAGGAGGGAGATATTACATGCCAGCCAGTGGGGAGAGATGAGTTTCCAATTCCTGGTCTGGGGTGAAGGGCATTTGAAGTGACTGAGGCTATTGGCTTGTTGGATGTGTGCCTCCTGACTCCTATTTGTCTTTCAACTTTTGCCAGGAAGGAATTTTAAATTTTTATGTAGTCATATTTATCATACTTGTCCTTTATGATTCTCTAGTCTTTGTAACATTCTTAGAAAGGCTTTCCTGACAAGGAAAGGTCATTTATTTTACTTTTATATATTTTTAAGTGGGCTCCCTGTGAGCAGCATGGAGCCCAGTGCTGAGCTTGAACTCATGATCCTGAGATCAAGACCTGAGTTGAGATCAAGAATCAGATGCTCAACCACTCAACCCAGGCCTCATAGATGTTTTAAACTATCTTTACCTGGGTGGCTCAGTTGGTTGAGCAGATTCTTCATCTCAGCTCAGGTCTTGATCTCAGGGTGGTGAGTTCAAGCCTCGCATTGGGCTCCATGCTGCCAGTGTGGAAAAAAACAAACATCTGGGACGCCTGGGTGGCTCAGCAATTGAGTGTCTGCCTTTGGCCCAGGGCGCGATCCTGGAGACCCGGAATCGAATCCCACGTCGGGCTCCCGGTGTATGGAGCCTGCTTCTCCCTCTGCCTCTCTCTCTCTCTCTCTCTCTCTCTCTCTCTCTGTGTGTGACTATCATAAATAAATAAAAATCTTTAAAAAAAAATCTTAAAAAAAAAAAAAGCCAAACATCTATGAGAGAAAAAAGATGCTTGGGTATTACCACCACTTTGATCATCAAAAAAAAATTTTCAGGGCAGCCCGGGTGGCTCAGCGGTTTAGCGCCGCCTTCAGGCCAGGGCCTGATCCTGGAACCCCGGGATCAAGTCCCGCATCCGGCTCCCTGCATGGAGCCTGCTTCTCTCTCTGCCTGTGTCTCTGCCTCTCTCTCTCTCTCTCATGAATAAATAAATAAAATCTTAAAAAAAACAAAAAACAAAAACAAAAAAACTTTTCAGTTTAGTTATTTTCAATCTATTTCATTTTCATTAGTGGCTGTGTGTTCCCTGGCTAACTTCCAGAGAGCTGAGCCAAAGCGCTGGGAGTCTTCAGGGCCTCTCATAAGTTTTAAGGCTCAGGCGCTCAGTGAGGACGCCTCATCTGCAACAGGTGTCTTACTTAGTCTAGGCACTTGGAGGAACCCCATTGCGGGGCAGGCACAATATTGCAGAGATTTGGATTCAGACCATCAGAGGGCTGTACTTCATTGCTTCCTTTATCAGTTCCTAGGCAAGTGTCTCAGATTCCCTAGCCTTGAGATTTTCACTTGTAAAATGGAGATGATAATAATAATAATAATAATAATAATAATACCTCATGGGGTTGTTGCCAGACTTAAATTAATACAGATGAATTGCTTAGATTGAAGCTTGGTCCTTATGGCTGAGTGCTCCATAAACATCACTGGCCACTATTATTGAGCCAGTAGGCTTGGGATGGGTCATGAGGGATGCTGGACTCATTTGAATTCACTAGACAAGTTTCCTAGACAAGGATACTTGTGCTCCTCTTTCTGGTGTTGAGTATTTTCCTTTCTGCGTGTAGATGGGACCTCTACTTTCCTTTTATTTATTTTATTTTTATTTTTATTTTTATTTTTTGGTATTTATTTTATTTTTAAAAATATTTTTATGTTTTATTTAGTTGAGAGAGAGAGAGAGCATAAAGGGAGAGGGAGAAGCAGACTCCCTGTTGAGCAGAGAACCTGATACAGAGCTTGATCCCAGGACCCTGGGATCATGACCTGAACCAAAGGCAGACAGTCGACTTACTGAGCCACCCAGGTGCCCCTCTACTGTCCTTTCAGATGCAACCTTGGGAGGGTGTGGCCTTAGCCCTGAATTTTATCCATTGGCAAGATAGGCTCAGTACCTAGGTCTATGGGCTTTCCGAGGGTCTGCTTAAGACTGGAAAAAAAAAATATTGTCTCCAAACTATGATGGAAAAATGTCAAAATCAAAATTAATAAATATTTACTTACTTGCCTACAAAATGTAATGTTTTGTCAACTTCATTAATCATTACATGAGTACTTATAAAGATTCCATTATGTTTAAAGACAATTGTAGGTTTTTCTCACTTGGCAAGAAATCCAACACATGCATGATTGCTTAGAAATAAAACCAATTTTAAATTCAATGAGCTCCTTTTAGTCTAATGATTCCAAAAGCCAAATTTATAAAAATCCTTTCAAAATGTTTAAGGCAGGAAAATTATGTTTAATGTGGGATACAGTATATTTTAGTGTGTTTGACCTGATACAATTGAGCTACAAGAATAAGAGTTTGAGGGTTTATGAAGATCTTACAATTGGTCATGGACCTAGAGGCTACCTCCCAAGGGGCAAGTCTG
The DNA here is from genome assembly GCF_048418805.1 of Vulpes vulpes. Lineage (NCBI taxonomy): Eukaryota > Metazoa > Chordata > Mammalia > Carnivora > Canidae > Vulpes > Vulpes vulpes. Next base: position 93,231,188 of record NC_132794.1, read on the forward strand.
TCTGTGGAGCAGAGGAAGGGGTTGGGGTTCCCCCTCCCTGCAGAGCCACCTCCTGTCTCATCTTCCAGTGTGACTACCCACTTGGGTGGCAGCCCACACTTACTTGGGTATCCAGCTTTCTCTGGGATAGCCTGCGGGCATTCTTTAAACATCATCCTTTCAACTTGAATCCATATCCATATGGAACAGTTTCCTAAAGTGGCATCAATTAATGACCTGCATCAGATTTTGTGAAACCATAATCTCTTGGGGAGAAGCCTGGGAATCTGCATTTTATCAACCATGTGTGCCCCCCCACCATGTGTATATGTTTCTGATGTATGCTAAGTTTGAGAATCATTAGTCTAGAGTGTGTGCACCACAGGAGGAGGGTAAGATGATCCTTCTAAAAAACAGATTTTATTTTCTTAGAGCAGTTTTAGGTTCACAGCAAAATTGAGTGGAAAATACAAAGATTTCCCATATACCCACACATATGCATAGTCTCTCATTATCAATATCCCCCTACCAAAGTGGTACCTTTGTTATCATCAAGGAACCTGCATTGACATGGTTTCACTCAGAGTCCATAGTTTATATTAAGGTTCACTATTAGTGTTGTACCTTCTATGGGGTTTGAACAAATGTGCAATGACATTATCCACCATTATGTTATTATACAGGGTAGTTTCATGGTCCCAGGAATCCTCTGTGCTCTGCCGATTCATCCTTCCTTCCCCACCATCTTTGGCAACAACTGATCTTTTTACTATTGCCATAGTTTTGCCTTTTCCAGAATGTCATATAGTTAGAATCATACAGTAAATAGCCTTTTCATGTATTTTTTCATTTAGTGATTTATATTTACGTTTCCTCCATGCCTTTTCATGGCTTTTAGTTCATTTCTGTTTAGCACCAAGAAATATTCCAGGGCCTAGATGTACCACTGTTTGATATTCACCTGCCCAAGGACATCTTGGTTGCTTCCAAGTTTTGGCATTATGAATAAAGCTGCACTGCTTCAGTTATTTATTCTTTCGCAATACCACACTGTTGTGATTACTGTAGCTTTATAGTAAATCTTGAGGTTGGGTAGCATCAGTTTTATAGTTTTGCATTTTCCACTTTGGTATGTGACCCATTTTGAGTTAATTTTTGTGAAGGGTATAAAGTCTAGAGTTTTTTTCCCCTGCATGTAGATGTCTAGTTGTTCATGTGCCATTTGTTGAAAAGACTACCTCTGCTCCATTATATTGCCTTTGCTTCTTGTCAAAGGTCAGTTGACTGTATCTATGTAGGTTTATTTCTTGGCTCTCTATTCTGTTGCACTGCTCCATTTGTTTATTTTTTCACCAACACCAAACACTGCCATGATTACTGTAGCTTTACAGCAAATCTTGAAGTTGGGTAGTGTCAGTCCTTCAGCTTTGTTCTTCTTCAATATTGGTTATTCCAGGTCTTTTGTCTCTTCATATACACTTTAGAATCAGTTTGTTGTTGGGGTGCCTGGGTGGCTAAGTCAGTTGAGCATCTGCCTACGGCTCAAGTCATGATCCTTGGGATCATGGGGTCCTGGGATAGAGCCCCACGTTGGGCTCCCTGCTCTGTGAGGAGCCTGCTTCTTCCTCTCCCTCTGCTGCTCCCCCTGCTTGTGCTATTGCTCTGTAAAATAAATAAATAAATAAATAAATAAATAAATAAATAAATAAATAAAATCTTTAAAATCTGTTTGTTGATACCCACAAAATAACTCGCTGGGATTTTTATTAGGATCTATAGATCAGTTTGGAAAGAATGGGTATCTTGACAATATTGAGAACCACTGTGTGTTCAGCCCTAACCTCAGCCCTGGGAGATAGGAAAGTGGAATACATAAAAGCACAGGAGAGGCTCCCCCATGGTGCTGGCAAGGAAACTCACACAGTGCCAGGCATAAGGTAGGGCTCAATAAATGGTCACTGGGGCAATGAGAGATGCCAAATTCCAAAGCACCTGGGCCTTATGGTACCCATTCCATGCTCAAATGGGTAGCACAGACTCCCATCCCTTAGAGGGAAGGCCTGGCCTCAGGAAACACCTTGTGAGAAGGTAACAGACCAGGTGGGCTGGTTTTAGCAAGTCTCTCTGGCTGACCAGGTAGCTGTACTGATAGATGAATTCCCTGATTTATTTGTTCATTGGTTCATTGAACAAATATTTATTGAGTATCTATTATGTACCAGGAACTCAGAGATCCCCCCCTCTAACATGTCCAGCCACCTTCTGCAGTTCAGGCAGGACAACAACCCTACAGAGACTTTCTGATGACCTGACAACTATGGATTGGGCCTTGGGGGATAGCAGGGGAGCCCTATCTCCCAGCCTAAGGAAGGTTGTGGGTTTTCCTTATTTTAAGGTTAGCTACTTGACAGGGAGGAAAGTATCATGGTATGGATGAGGGTGGTCTCAAGTTTCAGGGAGTCTGGGTTGGCCTAGATGAGCCCCATTCTTGCCTGCCTGGTGGGGACTCTCCCTGTGGCTGGTTCTGGGCTCAGCATCCAGATGCTCAGGGAAGGAATTTATTATTCTCGGCCAAATATTTTATTATTTATATTTGTGGAGACTCTTCAGGACTTGAACTCATCTGAGAGCTGTTGGAGAGTGAGAAAGAAGGGAAAGGCAGAGGGGGACCAGCAGGAGGAGACAGGCAAGGAAAAAAAAGAGAAGAGAGACGCCAGGAGAGAAAATGACAAGAAGCAGAGAAGCACAGTGAGAAGGGGAGAAAGACAAAGGGAGGGAGGAAAAGAGGAAGAGAGAGAAGAGAAAGGAGGCAGCCTTAAAGGAGAGAAAACAAGACAGAGGGAAGAGAAAAGTAGGGGCTGGAGCTGCTGTTGGAGAAGCCCCAGCTCTGCCCTACCTCCCTGCTTGGGCTCGTCCCTCTCCTGCGTGCTGGTGTGAGCACTCACAACATCATCCACACACACGTGCACACACATGCAAACATGTATGCACTAACACCCATCCCCTTGGGCACCGCCTCCAGATTCTATACTATGGGGAGGCGGGGTTGCCACGGTGACAGGTACCAGAACCCCACCTCATGGGTATTAATAGCTTCCACTGAAGTCACTGAAATGGTGATTTCATCGAGCCTTATCTCCCTGGCAGGTTCCTTCTCCCTCCTACCTTCTAGGATGGGGCTAGAAAGGACCCTTGGGGCCACACAGGCCATTTCCCTGCCTCCTGGCAGCTGCCTTGGTAAAGAATGGACTGGAAGCCTCAGGGATTCTGCCCCAGTGTCCAGTGGGAAGGAGACTGCTAGAGTTCCTTGATCCTTTGAGCTGAGTCTAAACATAGCCCCTCCCAGGAAAGGGTTTCTGAGACACAGGACCCACCCCTCAGAGGGGTCACTCTCAGCTTCTCTAGGTCCCATGTGGTTATACCTGTCTTCTCGAGGTCCCTCCCTGGCCAGACACTTGCACCCAGTTGACACTTGATGGTGGTATCCCTTCCCGCAGTACAGAATTCCCTGGAAGGGCTAGGTCCAGGCTTGGGAGGTGGCTCAGGGTGCAAAATTTCAGAGGCACTTGCTCTCAGGCTCGAGAAGTACCGGGTTGGCCCTGTACTGCCTCAAGAGCCAGTGCCCCTCACATTTTATACCAGGGATGCCTACCTCGCCTTGTCCACTCCTGGCTCTGCTGAGATTCCTATTACCTCCTCAATCGTCTTGGGACAAAGGAGGTTTCTTTCCTGCCCTCAGTTCCCTGCCTTGGTCTTTGATTCCTTTCACCTTCCCGTGAGACTTCCTGGGATCAGGCTGCAGAGCCTATTGCTGCCTCTGGACTCCCCTGATGGGCACTGGTCTCTGGCCCTCATTTCCTCTTCCCTTTCACCTTCTCTCTCTCTCCCCTGCTTTGCCCACAGTCCCAGCTTTAGACTACACGGGGCCTGGGACATCCCTGCTGTCCTCTACTTTTGGGGCCTCCATCCCTCCACCCCCATCTCCTGGCCCATGCATTAGCTTCTCCTCCCTGGGGAGGGGGGTAAGTGGAACTCTAGGGCAGGCCTGAGCCTCCTCCCATCCACCCTGCAAATCCTGCAAATCCTGCACTTCATTCACACTCCAGGGGAATTAGTCTGGTCTATCCAGAGCCTTCAGATTTATTCTGAGGCCAACAGCAGCTCACAGTGATCTCATTGCAGAAGACTTTAGGGGGTATATGAGTGTGTGTGAGAGTATGTGTATGCTTGTGTAGAAATGAGTGTGCAAGAGAGTGCAGAGGTGTGTGTGCAAATGTGTGAGTGTGCTGCCATTCAGAGTCCATGGATTCCTGATGCATGAGTCATTGGTTGGGAGTGAGCCTCGAGAAGATATGCTCATAAATAAGACAGCACCCTGACCTCCGTGTCCATTCTGCAGTTGGCTAGGCACGTGATACTGGGCATCTAAGAGGCTGGAGGCAAGGGTGGGGGCTGTCTTTTCCTCCAGACCCCATGGAGCAGCTGTCATAGATATTTCTAGCTTGCCTGGAGTCCCAGACATTTATGGATATGATGCCTGCAAAGGGTGGGGGTCAGGGGAGGGACATAAAGAGCTTCACTCCCAGGGATCTTTAGTGGAGTTCTGCTGGCAGGCAGGCAGTCACCCATCCCACAAGTATTTTTTGATAGTGTGTCACGTGCCAGGCACTCTCCTAGGGGTTGGGGACATCACAGTGAATAGAGTTGACCTGCCCTCTCTCTCCTTACAGACCTTATGTTTTAGTGTGTGTGGGCTAATATAAGGGGGAAAGGCTACTTTCAAACTAATCCCACTCCCCTCCCCTCAAAAAAAACAATAATGGTATGGAAAGTGGTGGAAAGTGGGGGTTCTTTAGTTGGGGTGGACAGGGAAGGTCAGGAGGTGACACATGAACTGTTCCTGAATAATGAGGAACCGTCATATGGAGACCTGAGGGAAGAAACTTCCATAAGAGGATGGATGAGATGCTTGTTGTCAGCTGACGCCCTCGCTGGATTCTGGATCAAAGTTGCGGAAGCCAGTCAGAGAACTAGAGGTGACCTAGAGGAGCAGGAAGGAGATTCTCCGTCTGCGGGGGACCACGGCTCATCTTCTACCCCAACAGACAGGGAGAAGGAGCTACCCTGTATCCAGATAGAAGGAGAACGGCTCCTTTACGCCTTCCTGCAGGCTTTCTGGTAGCAGTGCTGAACAGGAAGATAAAAGGGTCATGTGAATAGGCAACTTACTGAAGCCCTCACTCCAGGAAGCCTTTTACTGCGAAGGGCCACAGAGCTCGGATTCCCCCACCTTTTACAGCTGACAGGACCACTCGGTTCAGAGTCGGTGGTTCTCTGATGGTTTGTCCCTGAGATCTGCTCCTCCAGTTAGGCCAGCAACCCAGTCTCCCAGGTCCGCTCTGTACTCACCAAAGGCCCCCAGTGCTAGGCGTGCAGGAACCAGGTGGCCCGGGCTTCTTGTCCCGAGCCCTGGCCCCAGCGCACCTTCAGATGTGACTGAGGGCCGAGGGCCAAGAAGTGCTGGCTGTGAAATCTCACCTCCCTGAGAGAATCATTCACTTACCCCCCGCCCCACCCAGTTTTCTTCCTGAGCTTTCGCTGTGTGCCTGGCCCCAGGGGGGCTGTCCTCTCGCGCTGCGCCTGGCACCCAGGGAGCTCGCCTTCTCGCTGTACCGTTTCTCCGTTTTCGACACCAAGTTCCCCCGCGCGCGAGGGGAAGGCGCTCAACTCCCGCAGCCCGTACCCCCGCACCTTACCCGACCTGGCCCGGGCCCCGGCGCCGCCCGCCGAGCACCACATCTGGCTGAGCGGGCGCGCGCGTGTCACTAAGACGCTCATTCACCGGCGCAGCTGTCCCCATAGCAACCGGAGCGGGGGAATCCTGGCGACGGCGGCGGCGGCGGAGGGCGGGGGCGCGGCGGCGGGGGCGGGGGCGCCCTGCACGCCCCGCGCTCCCCCGAGCCCCGCGGCGCGCGGACCCGCCGGCCGGCTGCCACCACGCACGTCGCCGCAGCGGCCGTCCCCGCGGGCGGGGAGCGAGCGGGCCGCCGAGCCGCCGAGCGCCCGCGCCGGGAGCCCCGACTCTATGGCCCCGGGGGAGCGCGCCGGAGCCTCCGCGCCGCCCACCAGCAGCGGGAACCCGAGCCCCAGCCCGAGGAACAGGGGAGCCCCGGGCGCCGCCGGCCCCGGCCCCGGCCCCGGCCCCGGCCCAGGGGCCAGCGGGCAGCCCCCGCCCCCGCCCCCGCCCCCGCCGCGGGGAATGGCAGGCGGGTAGCCGGCGAGCGCGAGGACCCCCGCGGCGGGCAGGCCCGGCCAAGGACGGCGCGGCCCCGAGAGAGGGAGGAGAGCGGCGCCCGCCCGCCCCCGGCCGCAGCCCCGGCAGGGCCCTCCCCCGGCGGCGCGCGCCCGCGCGCACACACCCGCGCGCCGTGTCTCCGCTCCTGCCCAGCCTCGCCTGCCCCCCGCGAGTGCCGAAGCCCCCGGGGCCGGATGCCATGGGCAACAACTTCTCCAGTATCCCCTCTCTGCCCCGAGGAAACCCGAGCCGGGCGCCACGGGGCCACCCCCAAACCCTCAAAGGTAAGGCAGGCTCCGCCGGGCCGGGCGCCGCGGGAGGACTGGGGCGCAGGTGCAGGGGCAGGGAGCGGTGCAGAGGTGTAGTTGGGGAGGACAGGCGGGGGCCACCTGTTGTGCGTATTTGGAGACTCGAGGTGCGCATCTGGCCCTGGAGGTGGGCTGGGGGTGGGGGGCTGCTGGTGGGGGTGTGGAAAACCGGGAGGATGGCGTTCCGTGGGGTCTGCGCAGTTTCCTCGCCAGCACTAGGAACGTCACTGGAGTTAACTCAGGCCGTGATGCTAGGCTAGCGCGCAGGGGTTGGGAAGGGCATTTGCCCAGTGGGTAGGCGAGTGTGGCAGGTTGCTCAGGACGGCCAGCTGTGCTTCTCAAGGGACGCATCACAGTCCCGTTTTTTCACCTGCCCCGCGGCTGGCTGGAAAGGTCAGGCTGGAGGCACTAGTTGCATTTCCAATTGGAGGGTCTTAAAGATCTAGGACTGACTTACAGCAGCCTGGGAGAAGAGGCCAAGGCTGATGGCCTCTGGAGTCCTCTGCAGCTGTTGACTTTTTGCACCCACTGACTCAGCTTGGTTTCGGGTTCCTCCAAAGGCCAGATGTCCAGTCGGAACCTTAGAAAGGAAAGGGTGGGAGTCTTGAAACAGAGAAACATTTATTAGGAATGTCTTTGCTGTCCAAATCCCCAGACCCACCCAGCCCCCCCCCCCCCCCCCCCAGGGAGGCCCAAGGCCCAGTTCTCAGCCCTGCGGCTTCCAGCGCCTGTCTCTGACCTTTGCAAGACACAACTGGGTCCTCCCAGGCCCTCAGACCCCACAGATTCCCTGCAGGAAGCTGCTTTTCTATCGGCCTCAGAACCAGCTAGCACTAGTCCTGGGCATTCGAATGGCTAAGAGCCAGAAAGGGAAGCCCTTGGTCTTCCACAAAGAACCACCCACTTCTTTAGCCCCTTGGGTTGTGAGAAGGATAATAGTAATACCCCTTGGCAAAGCGTCGTTTGCCACGAACTGTCATGAACACCTGTTCATGTGAGCTAGGAAACTACTCTGGGTAGTCAAAGCTAATCATACCCATTTTACAGTTGAGGAGGACCGATGCTTGTTTTAGGTTCCCGAAGCCAGCGAGAAGCAGAGCTCGGCTGCAGAGCTACATCCTCTGACTTGGAGTTTGTCATCAATCTTGCTGGACAGCTAACCTTCCGGATTGGGGGACAGGACAAGACGCGGGACCATTGTTCTGTGTTCTAACTCCAAACCTTCCAGAACTTCTGCTCTCCCTTGGTTTGGGAAAGTCAGTGGGTTTGTTGTCTTTCTGGAAATTACTATGGTGGAACATGTCAGTCCTTTTAACGTAACATATTCATCAGCCTTGTGATTCTCCCTGCAGGCACTGATCCTAGCAAAATGGAGATCCAGGCAAATACTTATGCATCAGGTTAGGATGTTCACGGCAGTGTTGTTTATACTAGGAAAACAACCTAAATGCCCTGTAATCATGGCATATTTTCTTGGTGGAGTATTATACAATCTTTAAAATTGTATTTTTGTCTTTTTTCTTTTTAAAAAGACTTTATTTATTTATTCATGGAAGAGAGAGAGAGAGAGAGAGAGAGAGAAGCAAACAGATAGACACGGGTAGAGGGAGAAGCAGGCTCCCTGCAAGGAGCTTGATGTGGGACTCGGTCTCCAGGATCACACCCTGGGCTGAAGGCAGCGCTGAACCACTGAGCCACCCAGGCTGCCCTAAAATTGTATTTTTGAAGAATATTTGATGACTTGGGAATACGCTCACTGCAGCATAATGACATTTGAAAAAAACAGAATACAAAGTTATATAGACTGTGAGATCTCAGTTTTGTTTAAAAAAATATGAATGTAAAAAAAAAAAACCAAATCCAAGCCCTGAAAGTTTCCAAAGGGTAACAGTGGTTTTCCTCGGAGCCATGGGTAATGGGTATCATGTAAGATTTTCTTTTCTTTTTTATACTTTTTTCAAGAATTTCTACAATAACCAAGTATTATTTTTTATCATCCCAAATAAGCTGTAAGTCTTAGTGTGTATAAAGACTATTTCTGAGCATTGGGAACAGATTCCTAATGATGGAGGAACCTGTGGACATTCTGTCCTTTAATGTCCTTCCTCACAAGTGAGAAGAATGAAAGGAAGGGAGAGTGATTTGCCCAGTTAGTGCATCAGATGGCAGAGTTGGGTTGAATCCTTCAAGGGTAGGGTAGCTGGACCAGTGGGTTGACTTGAAATTTAATTGTTCACAAACTGCCCAGTGAAGGCCAGCTTGCTCCGTCCTTGACCCTAGGGAAGCCCAGAGAAGGCTTTGGTAATTTCACCCTTTTTAAATCTAAAGTGTGGGATTATGGGATGTGAGGTCTCCATGGCTGGAGTCTTTGTCAAGGGAGGGAAGGGGCAGGAGAGGGTCTGGGATCCATCTACCTCCCTGTTCCCACCCCAACTTCCTCCCCCATCTGACTCCCCACCTATGTCACCTGGGAAGCCACCCTGTGCTGCCTCTCTGGTTAGCAGGAATCAGTTCTTCTATAGGACTCAGTGGTGGTGAAACTCCCCACCCCCCTACATCTCTCTCCCTCTACCCATCTCCCTTCAGGCTTGATTTACCAGAATCCACTCTCTTCTCCCTTCCCACACACCTGCTGCATGTGGCCATGAGAATTTTGATTCTGCTACTTCCAAGCCTGAGATGAAAGATTAGAGCATGCCCATGATGGCCACCTATGGGTACCCTCATAGGTGTACCATGTCCTTTGTCTGTGGTCCACTGATCCTGACTTTTCCCCACCCTAAAAAAGCCATCAGATTTATTCTGTGATTGTTTTAGTGTCCATTCCAAACTGTATCGGCATTGACCTAGTAGTCTTCTCTGATATATGAGTGGTCATCCAGAATTCTGTTTCAATTGTATTGGTGTTGACCTCAATACTGATTCTAAGCCTGTCCACCCAGACTTGTGTTCAGATTGCTTCTGTATTCACCCTGAACCCTGTCTAATTCATATCAGTGCCTATCTGGAAATTTCCTGGGGGTGGGGAACTCTCGATTTTTTTCTCTCCTATAATTACAACCTCTATTGAACTTCTCACCATTTTAATTAAAACAACTGGAAGAGGTCTGACATAATAGGGACCGTGGGACACATTGGAGATCTAAGATTGGTCTGGCTATCAGGCTGACATGAAATGAGGCTCATCCATCACCTGTCAGTTCGTAGACTTTGGTGTTCTCCCTGGAGACACACTGACTTCACTTCACTGCTGGCGATTCCCACTGAGGTCTGAACAGTGTTGGTCTAGGAGTATCCAGGGGAGGGATCCAAGGCATAGCTCTGGGCTTAGGACCAACAGACAGTTACGAGGAGTTGCTATGTGCTTGGCCTAGAGGTGAAGGCTGCTGACATCCCTGTATATTCAAAGGCTGAAGATCTCTTTGAAAAGGCGAGCAGATTTGAGCTGGACATGGATGGAACTGCAGAAATTGGGTATATGGCAAGGGGTGGGTGCAGCAGGAGTGCTAGGGTCTGGGGAAGAAGGTAGGGGAAGGGACATACAGCAAAGCCCTGTATGGGAAGCAATGACTGCGTATATATTCTCAGTGATGGGTACAGGATAACTGGGGCAAGGGGCTTATGCTTCATGGAGTCAAAGGCAGAGAATAAAGATTTTCCTCCTTTCCAAGCTCTTTCTGAGTGCCTGCCTGCTTGAGGCTAAGTGTTGAGGGGAAGGTAACTAGGAAAACCTTTGGACAGGGCTATCCAGCCCCAGTGGTCACCCATGGGGATTGGATGGGCCCCCTCCCATCTATTTAAAATTGCGGTGAAATTTACATGAAATCCACCATTTTAACATTTTATTTCCTTATTTGTTATTTTATTTATTTCAGAGAGAGAGGGAGAGGGAGGGGGAAGAGGCAGAGAGGAAAATCTTCAAGCAGACTCCCCTCTGAGCATGGAGCCTGACACAGAGCTCAATCCATGACCCATTGAGATCATGACCTTAGCCAAAGCCAAGAGTCAGACACTTAACCGGCTGAGCCACTAAGGTGCCCCATTTTAACATGTTAAAGTGTACAATTCAATGACATTTAGTACATTCACAGTGTTGTGCAGCCACCACCCCTATCTAGTTCCAGAACATTTTCATCACCTCAAAAGGAAAGTCTGTACCCAGTAAGCCGTCACTCCCCATTACTCCCTCCCCTGAATCCTTGACTAAGAATGCTGCTCAGAAACACTAACCTGGGAAGTGGTGGACTGGGATTTCTACCCAGAATGCCAAAACCCATGAGAAAATTGGTTTTGGGCGAATTTTTGCATATTGGGGCTTTCTCTTCCCTGACCTGCTGGGATGGCTTGTACTCACTTCCAGGATATGTACATTGAGGGTCAGGCATTGGCTCTAAATCACAGTGACCAAGATGGAGGCCAGGTAGGCAAGAACAAGATGGGGGAAGGGGAGGATGCAAGGGGGCAGGAGCTGGGTACTGCCTGGGGGATGCCAGGGATGCTGTGTCTTGGTGTGCCAGATGCCTGGGCCTATTTGCTGTTGGTCTGTGACTCTCCCAAGGGCTAGAGGCTTAAGGGCTGCTTCTCACTGAACTGGTTGCTTTGGCAACCCTGGGCAGGATGCAAGTGGTCTCCTTGGTAACGCCTGGGAAACCTGCCTATGGGGATGGAGGGAAGTGGACTGGCCAGTGGTCAGGCAGGGTGGCACAGGCAGAGCTGGGCTACGCTACCCAGATCAAAGGCCTTTGAGGAGGGTCAAGCTTATAGAATAGGCTGGGCCGCCTGTTGGCTATTCTCCAGCAAGCCAGAGTCCAGAGGCCCAGGGGAACTGGGGGCCTGCCTGGCGACACCAAAGGCACTAATGGGCCAGGCCAGGAAGTGGGAGGAGATGGGGGTGAGAGTGGGAAGCGGGGAGAATATAGCTTCTGGATGACAGATCCAGCCACAGGGTTTATTAAAAGATGCTTATCAGAGGTCATTACCCAGATCCTGCTGCTTTGGGAAATGAGCAGGTGCTGACGCCTGTGGGGGGCCGGGCGGAGAGAAAAGAAGGTCTAGGAGAGGAGGAGAAGGAAATAGACAGAGTCACTGGCAGGCAGGTGGGAGGCCTTGGCTTTCTTTCTGCTCTAGCTGCATTTGGGGGGTAGGTGGGGCTCTGCGCTGGGCTCTGCAACCAAAGTTCTCCTCGGGTGAGATTTGGGGTCCCAGGGATGCTTTGATGGGAAGGGCTCATTCTGTGGTTCAACAAATACATACTAAGCATCAACAATGGGCCACTCTCATAGACATGAGGATACAGTGGTATACAAAATAGATGACAGTTTGCTGCCATGAAGCTTCCCCTCCAGTGGAGAGGCAGATGAGAAGAAAAATGACAAAGGAACAAAAATGAATCAGAATATGATAAGTATTAACATGCTATGTGCTGGAGCCTGTGCAAGCTCTTTATACCTATTATCTCATTTAATTAAAAATATTTATTTTAAAGAGAGATAGAGAGCTTGAGTGGGCAAAGAGGCAGAGGGAGAGAGAGAGAGAGAGAATCCCAAGCAGACTCTGTGCTGAGCACGGAGCCTGATGAGGGGCTCAGTCCCACAACCCTGAGATCATGACCTGAGCCAAAATCAAGAGTTGGATGCTTACCCGCTGAGCTACCCAGGCGCCCCTGATCTCATGTAATTTTTAAACAACTTTGCGAAGTAAGTATGATTATTAACCCCATCAATGGATGGATAAACTGAAGCATAGAGGTTAAGTAACTTGCTCAAGCTCAAATGGCTGACATGAGGTGGAGCTGGGATTCTGGCCAAAATCTTTCTGAGTTTGGAACTACTGCTCTCTCTTTCTCTTTTTAATCCAGACATACTTAGGAGACATTGTGGGTTTTGTTGCAGATCTCTGCAATAAAGTGATTAAAATAAAGTGAGTCAAATGAATTTTCTGGTTTCCTAGTGCATATAAAAGTCATGTTTGGGGATCCCTGGGTGGTGCAGCGGTTTGGCGCCTGCCTTTGGCCCAGGGCGCGATCCTGGAGACCCGGGATCGAATCCCACGTCAGGCTCCCGGTGCATGGAGCCTGCTTCTCCCTCTGCCTGTGTCTCTGCCTCTCTCTCTCTCTCTCTCTGTGACTATCATAAATAAAAATAAAAAAAAATTAAAAAAAAAGTCATGTTTACACTATACTGTAGTTTATTAAGTGTGCAGTAGCATCCTGTCTAAAAAGCAGAGTACATACGTTAATTAAAAATACTTTATTGCGGGATACCTGGGTGGCGCAGCGGTTTGGCGCCTGCCTTTGGCCCAGGGCGCGATCCTGGAGACCCAGGATCGAATCCCACATCAGGCTCCCGGTGCATGGAGCCTGCTTCTCCCTCCGCCTGTGTCTCTGCCTCTCTCTCTCTCTCTGTGACTATCATAAATAAATAAAAAATTAAAAAAAATTAAAAAAAAAATACTTTATTGCTAAAAAATGAAAAATAAAAATTGTAAAAAATACTTTATTGCTTACCATCATCTGAGCTTTCAGTGAGTTGTGTTCTTGCTGGTGGAAGGTCTTTCCTCAGTGTTAATGGCTGCTGACTGATCAGGGTGGTGGCTGCTGAAGGTTGGGAGGGTGGCTGTGTTTTTCCTTCCTTCCTTCCTTCCTTCCTTCCTTCCTTCCTTCCTTCCTCCCTTCCCTTCCCTTCCCTTCCCTTCCCTTCCCTTCCCTTCCCTTCCCTTCCCTTCGTTCCCTTCCTTCCTTCCTAAGATTTTATTTGAGAGAGAGAGAGTGTGTAGGGGGGAGGGGCAGAGGGAGAGAATTTTCAAGCAGACTCCTTGCTGAGCGTAGAGCCCAACACAGGGCTCTATCCCACGACCCATGAGATCATGATCTGAAACCAAGAGTCAGATGCTTAACCACACAGGTGCCCGTGGCAGTTTCTTAAAATAAGACAACAATGGGGCGCCGGGGTGGTTCAGTTGATTAAGCATCTGCCTTTGGCTCAAGTTGTGATCCCAGGGTCCTGAGATCAAGTCCTGCATCAGGCTCCCTGCTCTGTGGGGAGTCTGCTTCTTCCTTTGTCTCTGTCTCTGTCTCTGTCTCTGTCTCTCTCTCTCATGAATATATAAATAAAATCTTAAAAAAATAAAACAACAATGAACTTTGCTGCATCAGGGATGCCTGGGTGGCTCAGGAGTTTAGTGCCTGCCTTCAGCTCAGGGCATGATTCCAGAGTCCCGGGATCAAGTCCCACATTGAACTCCCTGCATGGGGCTTGCTCCTGCCTCTGCCTGTGTCTGCCTTTCTCTGTGTGTCTCTCATAAAATAAGAGATTTCATGATTTCACGATTTATTTTGAATAAATAAAATCTTTTAAAAAGTTTGCTGCATCAATTGACTTTTCCTTTCTCAAGTGGTTTCTTTCTTTCTTTCTTTCTTTCTTTTCTTTTTTTTAGATTTTATTTATTTATTCGGAGAGAGAGAGAGAGAGGCAGAGACCCAGGAAGAGGAAGAAGCAGGCCCACGCAGGAAGCCCTGCATGGGACTCGATCCCAGGTCTCCAGGATCACACCCCTGGCTGCAGGCGGTGCTAAATCGCTGCACCACCGGGGCTGCCCCTCTAGTGGTTTCTATGTAGCATGTGGTGCTAACTCGATAGCATTTTACCCACAAGAGAACTTTTATTCAAAATTGGAGTCAGTCCTCTCAAACCCTGCTGCTGCTTTAGCCACGAAGTTTATATAATATTCTAAATCCTTTGTTGTCCTTTCAACAATCTTCATAGCATCTCAAGAAACCCACTTTGCTCATCCATAAGAAGCAGCTCCTCATCGGTTAGTTTTATCACGAGATTGCAGCAATTCAGCCCCATCTTCAGGCTTGACTTCTAATTCTAGTTCTCTTGCTATTTCCACCCCATCTGCAGTTACGTCTTCCACCAAAGTCTTGAACTTCTCAAAGGCATCCATGAGGGTTGGCATCAACTTGTTCCAAACTCCTGTTAATGCTGACATTTTGCTCTCTTTCCATGAATCACAAATGTTCTTAATGGCATCTAGAATGGTGAATCCTTTCCAGAAGGTTTTCAATTGACTTTGCCCAGACCCATCAGAGGAATCACTATCCATAGCAGCTATAGCCTTATGAAATGCATTTCTTAAATAATAAGACTTGAAAGTCAAAATGACTCTTGATCCATGGGCTGCAGAATGGAAATTGTGTTAGCAGACATGAAAACAACATTAATCTCATTGTCCATCTTCATCAGAGTTCTTTGGTGACCAGGTGCATTGTCAGTAAGCAGTAATATTTTGAAAGGAATCTTTTTTTCTGAGCAGTAGTTCTCAACAGTGGACTTAAACTATTAAGTAAACCATGTGGTAAACAGATGTGCTGTCATCTAGGCGTTGTTCCATTTATAGCACACAGGCAGAATAAGATTTAGTATAATTCTCAAGGGCTCTAGGATTTTCAGAACGGTCAATGAGCATTGACTTCAACGTAAAGTCTCTCATTGTATCAGTCCTTAATAAGAGAGTCAGCCTGTCCTTTGGAGCTTTGAAACCAGGCGCTGACTTCTCCTCTCTAGCTATGAAAGTCCTAGATGGCATCTTCTCTAATAGAAGGCTGTTTCATCTATATTGAAAATCCATTGATGAGTGTAGCCACCTTTGGGAATGATCTTAGCTAGATCTTCTGGATGAGTTACTGCAGCTCTTGCTGCTTCATTTCACACATTTATGCTGTGGCCACGGCTTCTTTCCTCAACCCTCATGAACCACCCTCTGCTAGCTTCAAGCTTTACTCCTCCAGTTTCTTCACCTCCCTGAACCTCCACAGAATTGAAGAGTCAAGGCCTTTTTCTGGATGAGGCTTTGGCTTAAAAGATGTTGTGGTTGTTCAGACCACCAGAACTTTCTCCATATCAGCAATCAGGTGGTTTTGCTTTCATGTCATTTGTGTGTCCACAATGGTAGCACTTCTAATTTCCTTCAAGACCTTTTCTTTTTTCTTTTAAGATTTTATTTATTTATTCATGAGAGACTGAGAGAGGCAGAGACATGGGCAGAGGGAGAAGCAGGCTCCCTGTGGTGAGCCTGACGTAGAACTCGATCCCAGAACCCCTGGATCACACCCTGGGCTGAAGGCAGACACTCAACTGCTGAGCTACCTAGGTGCCCCTCAAGACCTTTTCTTCTGCACTCACAACTTGGCTAACTGTTTGGCACAAGAGGCCTCGCTTTCCCTATCTCCCACCTTCCTCACTAAGCTTAATCACTGCTAGCTTTTGATTTAAAGTGAGAGATGTGAGACTCTTCCTTGCACTTGAACATTTAGAGGCCATTGCAGGATTATCAGTTGGCCTAACTTCCATATTGTGGTCAGTGGAACAGTTAGAACACACACAACATTTATTGGTTAAGTTTGCTGTCTTATATAGGCATGGTTTGTGGTACCCCAAAACAATAACTGATTATAGATCACCTATGATCAGTTATATTTGATCATAGCTCAAATATAATAATAGTGTAAAAGTTTGAAATACTGTGTGAATTATCAAAATGTGACACAAACACAAAGTGAGCAAATACTATCAGAAAATGGTACCAGTAGACTTGCTTGATGCAGGTTGTCACAAATCTTCAATTTGTGAAAGAAACTCAGTATCTGCAAAGTGTAATGAAATAAAGCACCATAAAACAAGGTATGCCTGTAACCTCTTTATTTAGAATGGTTTTAGATTTACTTATTTTAAATTTAGACTTATTGCAAAATAGTATGGAGTTTCCAGATACCCCTGTCCAGTTTCCCCATTATTTTTACTTTTTTTTTTAAAAGATTTTATTTATTTTTGATAGTACAAGCAGGGGGAAGGGGGAGCAGAAGAGGGAGAAGCAGGCTCTCTACTGAGCAGGGAGCCCAATGTGGGGCTCAATTTCAGGACCCTGAGATCATGACCTGAGCTGAAGACAGATGCTTAACCGACTGAGCCACCCAGGCGTGCCCAGTTTCCCCATTATTAACATCTTAGTATGGGAAATTTGTGACAAATAATGCACCAATATCAATACATTGTTAATAACTAATGTCTATACTTTATTCAGATTTCCTTAGTTTTCCCAATATTCTTTTTCTGTACCAGGATCCCATCCAGAATATCACATTATCTTTTTAGGATCCATTTTATGTATTTAGTTGTCATGTTTTCTTAGGCTTTTCTTGGTTTTGACAGTTCCTCAGGCTTTCTTTGTTTTTGGTGACCTTGACAGTTTTGAGGATTACTGGTTAAGTGTCTTTTAGAATGCCCCTCTCTTGGGATTTCTCTGATGTTCTTCTCATGATTAGATTGCTGTATAGATTTTAGAGAGGGAGACCATAGAGGTGAAGTGCCATTTTTCATCACATATCAACAATGCACGCAATCAACATGATTTATCACGGGTGATGTTGACCTTGATCGCTTGGCTGAGGTGCTGCTTGTCTGATTTCTTCATTGTGAAGCTAAAGTTATACTTTTCGCCCTTTTCGATATTGCACTCTTTAGAAAAAAAGTCCCTATGCACAGCCCTCACTAAGGATGGGAATTATGCTCTACTTCCCTGAGTCCTGGGCACTACTTTACTCTATCAACCATTTCTTTAGTTACCCAGTCAGTTGGATCAGTTACTTTTGGATAAGGGCTGTGAAAAAAAAAAGACTATGGACTATCCTGGGGGAACTTGACCTGGTCCTGGGGGTCTGGGAAGGTTTCTCTAGGGAAGTGATCTGAGGATGAGTAGGACTTGGCTTTATGTTCCTAGAGGGGTGCATCCTTGACCCCTGCCTGTTCAATGCCACTGGCCACCTTAAATGTCATTGTGACATTAAAAAAAAAAAGCTCTCCCAAGGTCTTGTCTTGTCTTTTCTTTTTTTTCTTTTCTTTTCTTTTCTTTTCTTTTCTTTTCTTTTCTTTTCTTTTCTTTTCTTTTCTTTTCTTTTCTTTTCTTTCTTTTCTTTTCATTCCAGTAGTCAACATACAGTGTTGCTTGCATTAGCTTCAGGTGTACAATATAATGATTCAACAGTTCTCTAATTACTCAGTGCTTATCAAGATAAGTGTATGCTTAATCTCCTTCACCTATTCTACTCACCACTCCACCTACCTCCCCTCTGGTAACCATCTGTTTGTTCTCTAAAGTTAAGATCTCCCACATTTTTAAAAGCATCCCAAAGGGGGCAGTACCACCCCAAATGGAGAGCATGGAGCTGGATGTGGAGAGCAACGTGGAGAGTGTTCCTGGCAGGGGGCCTAGTGCAAGCCCCTGGGCTTGAGGACAGAGTTTAGAGTTGGCTCCTGCAAAATGTGGGGGGCGGGGGGGGATGATCCCAGGCAGATGTTATCCTGATCCTCTGGGCCAAGGAACTTTCAGCAGAAAATCATTAAAATCATTGCCTTGCCTCTCTTCCATGGTCACAGAGGCTGTCTATGCAGTGCTGGAGCAGGAGGAGGAGGAGGAGGAGAGATGGCCTTTCCTGGAATGAAGGAAGAGGGCAAAGAAAGTATATCTGCTGGCTTATCTTTGTGGCCCTCTTTGCCTCCATTGCCCCAGAATGCCATCTTAGCTGCCCCAGAGGTTGGGGAGGGGACAAGGAAAAAGGAGGATATTGCCAAGAGGGGGTGTTGTCTTTTTAAAAAAATATATTTTATTTATTCATGAGAGACACAGAGAAGGAGGCAGAGACATAGGCAGAGTGAGAAGCAGGCTCCCTGCAGGGAGCCTGATGCAGAACTTGATCCCAGGACCCGGGGATCATGACCTGAGCTAAAGGTGGATGCTCAACCACTGAGCCACCCAGATGCCCCAGTAGGTGTTGTCTTATCATAAGGGTGGTGGCCATTCCACATGCTCCTGGCATTCACCTTTGTCTTTCCCCTGTGGCTCACCATAGTGTCTACTCAGCATCCACTGAAAGGCAGATCTGCCCCCAGGGGATGGCCAGTCTAGAGTGTGTCCATCCCCATGGGGGTATCCATCCAGGTGCCTCTGAGAGTGAGGGGAGGAGGCCCTCTGCCTTGATCAGAGTAAGTAAAACTGCAAGGATGCGCCAGCTTATTTACTTCATGTGTTGGTGCCCTCTTGGTGCTGGACATGGCTCTGGGTAGGAAGCACTGAGCCGTGAACACTGGGCATTGTGTCTGCCCTTGAGGCACTCCCAGCCCAGCCTTATTTAGTTTAGATACCTGTCCATATTGGTAGAAAGGTCCTGGAGCCCTTTTTCTCTTCCATGTCTGCTTTCTTTTCCTTTCCTTTTCTTTCCTTGATCTTCCCAGCAAATGTTCCTTTGAACACATTCTCCCAGAGAAGGGAAAACTGGCAGGTGGTCAGGTGTATGTGTTGTGGGGCTGGTGGAAGGGCTGGTGGCCCCTGACTTTGAACATAAGAACCCAATATATTGTAGAGACCATTTTGTTCCCATCACCTTTCTCAGCCCCAGTCTGGTGTTCTCAGTCCCAGGGAGGGGAAGTGACTTGGCCTAGGTCATACAGGAGAACTGGACCAGGTGGTATTGTGGTCTTATGGCTCTGACCTTGTTGGATGATAATGCTCTCCAGAGTCTGCAGAAGTCAACCCCAGAGGGACAGCTGAAGGGGATGAGTGCTTGTCCCAGCTGTGCTGTGTGTTGTCCATTGGGGAGCTATTAAAGGGCTTTAAATGGAACAGTAACAGAATCACTTAAATGTCTTAGAAAATTCTGGGGCAGGAGAGGACCAGGGCAGGGCCAGGCGGGAGGCTGCAACAGACGAACAGGGGAGGAGACAGGTGCGGCTTCTGCCAGCGTGGGGCAGTGAGCAGTGAGGCAAATAGAATGATTTCAGTTTGAAGATTTGCAGGTGGTGAGAGAGATATAGAGGAGCTGCTTGTGCGGTCACATATCTGGGGAGATTCTGACTTCTAGGGCAGTGGTCAGTGAAGCACCCAGGTGGCCTGGCTTGGAAAGGCTTGGATGCACCGGGAGGGTGGGCCTCTTGGGAGGTGAGGGATGTGTGTGCCTGTGTGTGGGTGTTCCCTTGAGTGCTGCGTCCCACCCAAGCTTTGAGGTCTTAGAGCTGGGAGGAGAGACAGGTGAGTGGGCATGGCTGGCCCTGGGTTCTTAACTCCATCTCTACCATCTGGAAAGTCATCAATAATTAATATTCCCTCTGCCTGTCACAGGTGGCTCCCGGGTGGGCAGAGGCAGGGTGCTGGAACCTGTGATGTGATGTGTTTCTGGCTTCTGCTGGCCCCCAAGCCAGGGGCCTTCAGTCCTGATCTAGCCAGGCTTTCTCAGGTGGCTCCTGGCTCCCAGCATACACACATAAACCATGGAAGGTGGCCATAAATCAGCCGGGACAGGCCAAGGCTGCTCTGGTTTTCCCAGAGTTGAGATCAAAGCCCTAGACCCTCACCCTGGGGCTCAGTACTTATTAAATTATTAAACTGTCAGGGGAAAGCAGGAGGGACTGGATGGATGGCCATATAGTAAAACAGAATGAGGAAGAATGGGCTGAGAAATGAAGCAGCAGGTGGTACAGATCTCTCTTCAAGACAGAGATTTCATTTCCTCTGGATATATCCCCAGAGGTGGGAATCATTTAGTAGTTCTACTTTTAATTTTTAGAGGAACCTCATATGGTTTACTAAAAAAATTGCTATACCAGTTTACATTCTCACCAACAGTGTACAGGAGTTCTCTTTTTTTCCCACATCCTTATCAATATTTGTTATCTGTCTTTTTGATAAGAAACATCCTAACAGGTGTAGGGTGATATTTTATCGTGGCTTTAATTTGTATTTCCCTGATGTTTAGTGATGTACCTTTTCATGTCCTGTTGGCCATTTGTATGTCTTCTTTGGAAAAATGCCTCTTCAGGTCCTTTGCCTGTTTTTAAATTGAGTTACTATTATTATTTTCTTGCTTTTGAGTTGTAAGAGTTCATTATATATTTTGGAGGTTAACCCCTTATCAGAAATATGGTTTGCAAATATTTCCTCCCATTCCTTAGGTTGCCTTTTTATTTTGATTGTTTCCTTTGCTGTGCAGAAACTTTTTTGTTTGATATGATCTCACTTGTTTATTTTTTCTTTGGTTGCCTGTGTTTTTGGGATCCTACCCAAAAATCATTGTCAAGACCAATGTCAAACTTTTCCCTATCTTTTCTTCCAGGAGTTTATAGGTTCAGGTCTTACGTTTTAAGTCTTTAATCCATTTTATGTTGATTTTTGTATATGATGTGAAATAAAGGTCCATTTTAATCCTTTTGTTTATGGACACTCAGTTTTCCCAAGACCATTTATCCTTCCCCATTGTGTATTCTTGGCATCTTTGTTGATAATTAGTTAACCATATATGCATAAATTTATTTATGCATTATTTTATTCTATTGATCTCTATATGTCTTTATGCCAATACCATACTGTTTTGATTACTATAGCTTTGTAATATACTTTGAAATCAGGAAGCAGGATGTGAGGGCGATCTGGCTGCGACATCTGTCACCCCATTGATCGCCAGGGTTGATTCGGCTGATCTGGTTGGCTAGGCGGGTGTCCCCTTCCTCCCTCACCGCTCCATGTGCTCCATGTGCGTCCCTCCCGAAGCTGCGCGCTCAGTCGAAGAGGACGACCATCCCCGATAGAGGAGGACCATTCTTCGGTCAAGGGTATACGAGTAGCTGCGCTCCCCTGCTAGAACCTCCAAACAAGCTCTCAAGGTCCATTTGTAGGAGAACGTAGGGTAGTCAAGCTTCCAAGACTCCAGACACATCCAAATGAGGCGCTGCACGTGGCAGTCTGCCTTTAAAAAAAAAAAAAAAAAAAGAAAGAAATCAGGAAGCATGATGCCTCTAGCTTTGCTCTTCTTGTTCATGATTTAGCTATTCAGCATCTTTTGTGGCTCTGTACAAATGTTGAGATTGTATTTTCCATTTTTATGAAAAATGCCATTGGAATTTTGATAGGGCTTGCATTGAATCTGTAGGTATCTTTGTGTAGTTGTGGACATTTTAGCAATATTAGTTATTAGAATCCGTGAATATGGGATATCTTTGTGCTTATTTGTATCTTCTTCAATTTCTTTCATCAGTGTTTTATATTTTTTGGTATATGGACTCTTTCACCTCCTGGGTCAAATTTATCCCTAAGTATTTTATACTTTCTGATGTCATTGTAAATATTTTTTGGATAGTTTGTTATAAGTGTATAGAAACACAGTGAACTTTTGTATGCTGATTTTACATCCTGCAACTTTACTGAATTTATCAATCTAACAGTTTCTGGTGTCTTGAGATTTTTAAATGTATAAGATCATCTCATCTGCAAATAGAGACAGTTTTACTTCTTCCTTTCTTATTTGGATACCTTTTATTTCTTTTTCTTGCCTAAGTGCCCTGGCTAGGACTTCTGGCAGTTTACATTTTTGTTGTTGTTGTTGTTGTTGTTTTAAACTGGGCTCCATACCCAAGCTCAAGCCCATTGTGGGGTTTGAACTCATGACCCTGAGCTCAAGATTTGAGCTGAGATCGATCACAAGCGGATGTTCAACTGACTGAGCCACCCAGGTGCCCCTCTGGCATTGTTTAAATACAAGTGACAGGAGTGGGCACCCTTATCTTGTTCCTGGTCTTAAAGGAAAAGCTTTCAGCTCTTTACCATTGAATATGAGGTTAGCTATGAACTTGTCATATATGGCCTTTATTATGTTGAGGTACATCCCGTATTGAGTGTTTATTGAGTGTTTATGATGAAAATATGTTGATTTTGTCAGATGCGTTTTATGGATCTGTTGAGATGATTATATGATTTCTTATCTTTTATTTTGTTAATATGGTATAAGATATTTATTGATTTGTATGTATTATACCATTCTTGCATCCCAGGGATAAATTCCATGTGATCATGGTGAATGATACTTTCAGTGTGCTGTTGAATTCAATTTGCTAATATTCTTTTGAAGGTATTTGCATTTGTGTTCATCAGGGATATTGGCCTGTAGTTTTCTTTTCTTGTAGCATTCTTATCTAGACTTGGTATTAGGGTAATGCTGGCCTCATAAAATGACTTTGGAATGGTTCTTTCCTCTTCATTTTTTTGGAGGGAGTTTGAGAAGGATTGGTATTAATTCTTGTGTAAATGTTTGATAGAATTCACCAGTGAAGCCATCTGGTTCTGGACTTTTCTTTGCTGGGAGATTTAAGAATACGTTACCCAGCAAAGCTGTCCATCAGAATTGACTAAGCAATGCAAATGTACTCATACAAACAAAACAAAACCTAAAGTAGTTTAAAACCTGCCTTATAGGAAATGCTAAAGGAGTTCTTCAAGCTGAAAAGAAAGGACACTAACTAGTATCATAAAAACATATGAGAGTATGAAATTCCCTGGTAAATGTAAATGTATAGTCAGATTCGGATACTCTAATATTCTAATGGTGGTGTATAAATCACTTACAACTATAGAATAAAGGTTAAAAGACAAAAGAATTTTAAAAAGTTGTAATTTCAGGCAGCCTGGGTGGCTCAGAAGTTTAGCGCCTACCTTCAGCCCAGGGTGTGATCCTTAGAGACCCGGGATGAGTCCCAAGTTGGGCTCCCTGCAGGGAGCCTGCTTCTCCCTCTGCCTGTATCTCTGCCTCTCTCTCTCTCTCTCTCTCTCTCTCTCTCTCTGTGTCTCTCATGAATAAATAAATAAAATTTTAAAAAAGTTGTAATTTCAATAATTAGTGGATTACAACATAAAAAGATGTAAATTGTGATATCAAAAACAAAATGATTGGGAGGCAGTAAAAATGAGCTTTTATATGTGAACACAGTTGAGTTGCTATCAGCTTAATATAGACTGTGATAAAATGTTGGCTTGTTTTTAGAGAGCTAGAGCATGTGCTTGTGCACAAGCAAGGGAGGGGCAGAGGAAGAGGGAGAGAATCCCAAGCAGACTCTACCCACAGTGCGGAGCCTGATATAGAGCTTGATCTCAAGACCCTGAGATCATGATCTGAGCAGAAATCAGATGCTTAACTGACTGAGCCACTCAGGCGCCCCTACAGAAGAGAATGAAAACATACCACTATAGAAAATCATCAAATCACAAAGGAAGACAGTAAGAAATAGAAAGGAGCAAAGGATCTACAAAATACCCAGAAAACAACAAACAAAATGGCAGTAGTAAGTCTTTATCAATAATTACTTAAATATAAATAGTCTAAATTCTCCAATCAAAATACATAGAATGATTGAATAGATAGAAAAACCCATAGTAGTTGTTCAAGACCCAATGAACTACCCAACTATTTAGCTTCAAGGATACCCCTAAGCTGAAAGTGAAGGGATGGCAAAAGATATTCCAGGCAAATGGAAACGAAAGTAGGAAGGGGTAGTTGTACTTATATAAGACAAAGTAGACTTTAAGTAAAAGATTGTAGTAAGAGACAAGGTCATTATATAATGATAAAGGGATCAATTCATCAAGAGAAACTAACTATAGTAAATATATATGTACCTAAAATCAGAGCCTATGTAAGTTTATAAAGCAAATATTAACAGGTCTAAAAGGAGAAATAGACAGCAATTCCATAATAATAGGGGACTTCAGTTCTCCCCTTTCAACAATAGGTAGATCATTCTGACAGAAAATCAGTAAGGAAACATTGGATTTGAACTACGCTTTAGACCAAATGGACCTAACAGACTTATACAGAACATTCCATCAAACAGCCACAAAATAAACATTCTTCTCAAGTGCACACAGAACACTCTTTAGGATAGATCGTATGTTAGCCACAAAACAAGTCTTAACATATTGAAGAAGATTTAAATACTATCAAGTATTTTTTCCAACCTCAATGGTATGAAACTAGAAATCAATTATTAGGAGGAAATTGGAAAGTTTACAACTATTTGTAGATTGAACTACATAGTCCTGAACAACCAGTTGGTTAAAGAAGAAATCCAAAGGGAAATTAAAAAAATCTCTTGAGACAAAAATGGAAACACAACATACCAAAACTTACAGGATGCAGCAAAAGCACTTCTAAGAGGGTAGTTTATAATGATAAGTGCTTACATTAAGAAAAAAGAAAGATCTCAAATAAACAACCTAATTTTACACCTCAAGGAATTAGAAAAAGAAGAACAAACTAAAGCAAAAGTTAGTAGAAGGAAGAGAATAACAAAGATCAGAGTAGAAATAAGTGAATGATAATAGCAAAGACCAACAAAAGTTTGTTTGTTTGTTTGTTTTTTTAAGATTTTTAGGGTAGCTTGGGTGGCTCAGCAGTTTAGCGCCACCTTCAGCCCAGGGCCTGATCCTGGGGTCCCGGGATTGAGTCCCACGTCAGGCTCCATGCAGGGAAGCCAATGTGGGACTCCAGGATCACGCTCTGGGCCAAAGGCAGGTGCTAAACCACTGAGCCACCCAAGGATCCCCCTAAAAGTTGGCTTTTTGAAAAGATAAAGTTAATAAGCCTTTAGCTAGACTAAGAAAAAAAAGAGATAAGACTCAAACACCACAGAAATACAAAGTATCATAGGAAACTACTGTGAACAATAATGTGTCAACCAGTTGGACAGTCTAGAAGACATGGATAAATTCGTGGAAACGTACAACCTACTAAGACTGAATCATGAAGAAACAGAAAATCTAAACAGACCAATAATGACTAAGAAAATCTCCTCTTTTCATGGCAGGGATAGCCTAGCTGGGCCTGAGAGATACAGAGGGGGTTTTCCATCTCCTGGGCTGGCCTGGCAAATCCTTTGGAGTTGAGGAAACCAGCCAGACACCCAGACCCTGGTTTGGAGCCAAGGACATGGAGGGAGAGGAGGAATGAGGCTGTGAGTGACCAGAATGCCACTCACATGGAAGTTTCCACACCAGAGTGCAGCCCTCCTAGAAACTGGGGCTCTGGTTACATGAGATTCTTCTGATTCCTTCACTGTAAAATGAGAAGGAAACTGTTTGAGGGAGTTTGGGTTTTCTTGTCTGGTCCCCAAGTTGAGTGTGTTAGAGAAACAAAATATAAGGAGAACCTACATCAGTTGTTGAGAAGAGAGTTTCCCAAGATTCAGGGCTTGTTCTGAAATGGGGGTTTACTAGTGCTAAGATTCAGATCCTAGGGCACAAGGCTCAATTTGGGGTGAAGGTGCCATTTCTGTAGGCCAGATTCCAGCTTAGTATTGAGGTGCCTGTTTTGGGGGTCTGATTTCCTGTTGGGATGAGAGTTCCATTCCTGGAGGGGAGTTTTTACTTCGGGATCCTGGATTCATGATTGCAGTTGAGCTTTGAGTCTTGGGGCCAAGCATTCCCTTTGGTGCTTGATATTCTAGGATTGGGGTGAGGTTCTCTTCTTGGGCTTGGGGTTTGATTATCAGGCTGGAGGTCTTGTGCTTTGGGAGGAAGAGAGGAACTAGAATCCCCTTTCCCTTCTGGAGAAGACTTTCTGGGACCAGCAGCAGAGGAATGGGCCAATAGACTCATGAGCTGATGGTCATGAAGCCTGGGTTCCATCTCTTTCCTGGATGGGAGACTGAAGATAAATCACTTGTAAGCTTTAGGTCTCTGCTAGAAGCATGGCTGGGCAGTGGTATTGACTCACAAAGCACCATCCAAGCTTGCTTGATCCTTCAAAATGACACTTAATGGTGGGCTCCATAGGAACGGATGGCCATTGCTTGGTGAGTCAAATCCATGATGACAGCACTCCAGCTGCCCTGGGCACTGTCAGCTTGGTCCAATTAGTGCCAATCGGATCTTAACTTGTGCTGAGGGTCCCTGGGGCAAGGGAGCACACTATGAGTGGGATATGTTAAATCTGGGTCCCTGGGGCTCGGTGTGTGGTTCAGGAGGGTGGGAGCTGGGCTCGGTTGGGCCCACAGCTTCCCTCCTAGTGGGCCAGTTTTCACATAGCCCAGACAGTGGATGCAGACATACCATAAACCATGATCTGCAGTGGCCTGGCTCTTTCCCTTGTGCTCTGTGGAGTGACTGGGATGCAGGGGGATTGTTGTGTCCTCTTGCTTCCAGCTTGGCTGGCGCCTCACTGAGAAACATCTGCTTCTATATAGGGCCACCACCTGAACTCTCCTTTCTCATTTTTTTCTCCTATTACTCCAGTGTGGATCCTCTCAGAGAGCAGAAGTTGAGGGAAGCCTTCTTGAAGCTCTTCTTTCTCTTCCCTCCTGGATCTTACCCCAGATCTCCTAGAAATTGCTGAGAGAGGTGATCTTGGTCCTATTTCCTGGAGGAACAGCCTGAGGTCCAGTTGGATGGATGTTTCCAGGGCACCCTCAGTGATGCTTGTACCCACTTGCCCAGGGTCGCAGAGGTGGGCCTTGAATGGGGGTGCCTGCCTTATGGCCTCCTATCCCCCATACACCCCTCTTGCAGGTGGAGCTTCCTGTCTCAGAGGTCTTCCTCTGTTCTCCCCACATGGAAGACAGCAGTGAGTGATGCAGAGCTGTCAGGGTGAGGCCATGTAGGGAGTTTCCAGCTCAGGGGCAAGTTCTCTAATGTTCTGCTTTAGGACAGAGCCCCTTCCTTATGTCCCAGGAAACTCAGGCACCTGAGAAGGTGGGGGAGTTTTCTCCACCACCAAGTCTGTCCCAGGGCTGTAGGGGGTGCTCTGTCTGGGTCTGTAGGGACCCTCCAAGCTCCACTGACTGGGCCTGGCCAAGGTACATGGGAGGCTGAGAGGCTTGGGGGTCCCACTGGGCTAAGGAAACTCAACCCAGACATTGGCCTCTGGAGTTCCCCACGGGCATTTGGGGGAACCTAGGGTGTGAGGAGGGAGGAGGAAAGGCAGGTAGGGTAGAGGCCCTGTGGTTGAGGGATGGGCTCTCGAGTCAGATTTTGTCTTTGCTGCCTGTGCCACCTGGAGCCAGAGGGTTAACTCTTCCATAGCCCCATTTCTTATTGGAGATGATGCCTGCCTAGTAATAAATGCATAATAAATACTAGTTATTGTTGTTATCATTAGGCTCCGCCTTCAGGTCTGAGCTTAGACATCATTTCTACCAGGAAGCCTTCCCTGACCACCCTGGCTAGGTTAGATGGCCTCTGTGCCCTCCTCACTGCAGCCCTGTGCTGTCCTCATAGCACTGATCCAACGAGGCTTCAGGCCATTATACCTGTCAGGGTCTAATGCTGTCCGTGTGCTCACCATTATGTTGCTACCACTGGTGCCTGGAACACACAGTAGACACTCAACAGATATTTTGAAATGAAGGCAAGAATGGTGAAATGAAGGCAAGAATGGGCTGATTCCAGGGAAGCCGAACTTTTTTCCATGGGCCCTCAGGGCTGCTACAGCCCACTTTCTTTTCTTGGTTGAAATCACATTTTCTGAATGCCAGGCTCTGGGGCAAGACAAGGGAAGGCAAGAGTGATAGGAAACTGTTGGTTCATTCATTCCTTCTCTCATGGCACAGATGTTCTCTGGGTGCCTTGCACGTGCCAGGCCTCGTGCCAGCCTCTGGGGAGAGACATGCTCCTGTCCTTACAGCACTTGTGGTGCTTGTGGCCAGCTAGGTTGAGTAGAGTCAGGGAAGGCTTCCAGGAGGAGAGAGTTGTTTTGAAGAACGATGGGAAGTTTGGAAAGATAATGGATGGGCCTTCTCCTTGGGAGTGGGCAGAGAGCAGAAGAGCAGATGGAGCTGCCAACGTATGGCAAGAAGACAAAGCTGGCCAGTGACATTGTGGCCTGCAAGCGTGGGGTCTATCTTGCTAAAGATGGGTTTGCAAGCTGTGGGTACCACTGATGTTAGCTCTGCCACCCACAGACAGGTGACCCTGGGCAGGTCATGTCATGCCCCAAGGCTGGTTTATTCACCTCGAGGATGGGAACTATTGTGATGCCTGCCACGCAGGATTGTTGGACCACTGTAGCAAATCACTGTGTCAAAGGAGGTGGCCCAGGTAATAGAGGGATGGAGGGGCAGGCCCTGCAGGGGCAGGCTAGGAGGCAGGTATGGGGGTGGGGGCCATGTGGGAAAGCAGGAAGGCAGCCCCACTTCAGGCTTTTCTGCTTTGTAAATAATTAAATTGTTATCTTGGGTTTATGGTGCCCACACTGCAGGAGGCAGATGGGGCAGCTGGGAACAAGGGGCCGTATTGTCTAGGAAGTGGTGGAGTCCCTCCCCTTCTCCCTTGTTCCCAACCCCCTGGTCATGGCAAGTCATGGGCAGGGAGTCAGGAGCCTGCTAGGGTCTTCTTGCCTTGTAACTCCTTCCCTGCGTTTCTCTTTTTATCTTCCTGTCTCCACATCGCCATTGTCTGGTCCACCTTCACATTCTTACCTCTGCAGACACATAGCCCCCCTTGCCCCCTCGGCCCTAGGCGCCATGTTCTTAGTTGCTATTGCCCTGTACCCACCCCACATTACTGTCCGTTGAAACCCTCCCCACCATCGTCTTTCCCAGACACCCCCACCTTCTGAGTCCAGCACTGCCCCCCAGGTCTGCTCGGGGGGCCTCAGGGGAGCACTGACCTCTCCCTCGCCCCATGCTCCAGAGACAAACAGTCGTTTTTTCATTTTTAGTGCTTAATACTGAGAATGTGAAGGTCTGTTTAGTCTTGTCCAGCTAACATAAACCAGCCGGAACTGGGCCATGGCGCGGACTTTGCTGTAAGTTCCCTTATTTGGAATGAAATTCATTTTCACTTGGAGGCAGCAGGGGCTTTGGGGAGGCCCCTCTGGGTCCCCTCCTCAGGGTGTGGTCCATGGGGCCCCTCCAAAGGTCACCAGAGTGTCTGTGACATGGAGCCTGGCCCTAGGGCATTAGTGTCCCCCAGAACCCCAGGGATGGAGAGGGCCTGGGGTCATATTGTCCAGCACTGCCCTGTTCCAGGGAAGAAACTGAGGCTCAGAGAGGAGAAGGGGTCTGTCCAGAGTCCCAGGGCAAGCTGGCAGAGGGAGGTCTTGAAGGCAGGGCTCCTGGTTGTCTGGCTCTCATGTGTCTGTACTGTGCCAGGATGCCTCTGACCTAGGAGCTGTGCAGGTGGGGGTGTGGGGCAGGAAGGGGCGCTGAGGAATCTGGCTGGGAGTGGCCTTCAGTCTGGGGATCTTCCAAGGCTTCTGGCCTAGCAGCTCAGTGCAGAGGCCTGGGGGCATGAGAGGGGAGGAAGGGTGAGGAAGGCAGAGGGTGGTTAAGAGGGAAAGGAGAGGTGGCTGAGAGTCCAGGAGAACTGGTTCGGGTCCTGATTCTGTTGCTCTTGCTGTGACTTCGGGCTCTCAGATGGCTTCTTCAACCTTGGTCTTCGCCCACTTGTCCTAGAGGCTAAGCCTTTTTTGTGCCTCCCCCAGGGTATGCCTAGGATGAACCCAGGCCAGGGAGTGTTTCTTACCTGTGATGGGCTGTGTGAACCAGCCCACCTAGCAGGTTACTATACCTCTCTGGGCTTAGGTTTCCCTTCCTTGTAAAGAAGCTTGTGGACCCTTCATGAGTCCTCTGCAAGAACATGAGTTGTAGAGGCAGAACTAGAGTTTCAGTCTTGACTCTGATGCTTTCTTAGCTGGGCTACTCATTAAGGACTCAGGCTTCAGAGCCTGGGACTCTACAGGGAGTAGTGGTGGGTCTTTGCAAGGAGCACGTGAACTCATATACCCAACACGTCTATACCCGAGTGCCCAAGAAATAGAGTGGGAGTGGGGCAGGAAGCAGGCCAGCATGGTGGCCACCAGCTTTCATCTGCACAGCTTACACTGGCCCGCCTTGGGGCTCCCTGGGGCCCTGCTGCCTTTGCTCCATCCTGGGCCGCTACTGGAAAAACAGCAAGTGCATATTTAGATTTTCTTTCTAGAGGGAGTTCCCCCATTTAACAGCCTTTAAAAAGAACTTCTCATTTATTCACTTATTCTTTTCACAGAGATCACACAGCTGGGACGTAGGAAGCTGTAACTGACCAGTGTAGGAATCCCTGGGTCTGAAAAAGGAAAGAAAGATGTTAGAAAGCACAGGCCTGAGAAATCCTAACTAGAAGGCCCTGGTGCTAGGGAAATCAGGGCAGAAGACATTGCATTGTTTACTATGAACATTCCATTCACTGCTCTTTTAGCACTAACGCAAGTACTGGTATCCAAGGCTGTGTATAAAGGTACGTTGAATGTCTGCTTCTAGATGGTTGGTGAGGCGCTCATTTACAAAAGATCATCTCATTGCCAAGAGCAAACCACACCCTAGCGAAAACATTAAACTCAGCATTAAAGTGAATGGAGATGGTGTAAAGAGCAGCTTCCACACTGGAAATCTCTAGGCTGTGAGAAGCCACTGAAGGCTTTAGATTTGCTTTTTTGGGTAGATCAGCTTAGCTGCCTTGTGAAGGGTGGATCTAAGAGGGACAGGATAGGAGCAGGCAGGCTAGTTATGATGGGAAGGATGCCTAGGCCTGAACTGCAGTTTTGGTGAAAGAGAGGAAGGGACACATTTTGAGACACATTTAGCACTAATAAACAGTTGTTGGGGGTGGTAAGGGAGAGGGGAGTATCCAAGATGGTGCCCAGGTTTTCAGATGGCTAGGAGGATGGTGAGTCCATTGAGACCCTAGGCAGGAGAAGAAGATTGGAGCCGAAGCTGGTGGGTTGAGTTTTGGGGATGCCAGAGGAGCACTGAGGCATTCTGGAGGAGACTTTTGGGTCAGCAGCTCCATGAGCTCAGAACTCATTGGGGAAATCATGGCAGCAATGTGTTGTTGGCAGTGGGTGCCACTTAAACTTTGAAGGTGAATAAAGGATCCCAGGGTGGACAGAACAAAACTGTGGAGTCAGACGAGGAGTAAGGGTGGTGGGCCAGAGAAGCTGATGGAGACCATGGGAATAGGATTTAGAGTTTGTGATATGGCATAACAAAGTAGTTCTCAGACCTTAATGACCCTATGGATTGCCTGTAGATTGTAAAAATGTGAGTTCCTGGAGCCTACCTCTAGGTAATCTGACTTAGTCAGTCTGGGGTTGGGCTTCTGGGTTATGCTTTTTTAAGCAAGATTCTCAGGTGATACTGATGTGAGAGATCTATGAACCATCCATTGTGAAATACTTCACTGGGAGTCAGTCAAATCTGGGCTCAAATGTTAGTTCTTGGGTTTTGACCTCAGGCAAGTCCCTTGATCTTCCAAACCTTAGTTTCTTTATTGGTAAGCAAGCATCCTAGTTCCCGCTTCACAGGGTCATTGTGTGAATTAATTGGGGTGGCTCAGGACCTGGTTCATAGTAAAAAGTCAGTAAATGGTAGGCACTTCTTGTTCATAACTAGAAGTTTGAAGATAGTGAGCACTGGGACAGGGTTCAGCCTAATAGGAGTACTCCCCTGCCTAGTGTCTGGCCCTTGGCTGAGCTGTCCCCAAATTCCATCTCCAGGGTGTCTTGTCTGCATTGATAGGACTAAGGGGCTCCTGGCTCATCTAATCAAGCCCATAAAAACTCATGGATCAACTCAGAGGTCAATTTACTACTTTGCAGTGAGAAATCTGCTGTCAGAAGAACTGGACAGTGTGTCAACTACTTGCCATTTTCTCCCCCTGCAGGAAGCTACTTGAGTGCTGGGCAAACCTGGCATCTGGCTGGGGAGTTGAGGCTACAGTCTGAGGATTTGGTGTGCTTGAGCCCTGAACTCTGCCCAGACCACTTCACCAACACCTGGGCCAGCCTATGGCTTCATCTCCCTGGTTGTGCTCCCACGGGCCCCTCTACAGTTTGCTTCAGGGATACCCCCTTTTCCCTGAATCCTTGGCATCCAGTGAACACCTCTTTTCTTTAGGTTTGTTAACACCTCCAGTCACGTCTCTTTTACTGGGGCTGTTTCGTCTCTTGAGGGTAACTATGCATGCTCCGATTCATGACCAGTTGATTTCATAGACTGAAAATCTGGGAAAGCTTATTGTCAAGTGCATTGGGGAGGCACCTCATTATTGCTCTCTCCCCACTTACTATTCATACCAGCTTTTAAGAAGGAGAGAGTGCAGTAAGTCCACAATGGCACCTCTATACACAGGATGACTTTGCAACATTTAATATTAGGAGGTACTATTATTAAAAATGTCTATTGCATTCTTATAAAAAAAAAAGCAAATTGCATGGCATGCCTAGTGTGCATAATATAATCCCATTTGTGTTTAGAGTATTATATTTTTCCTTTCTCTCCCCTTCCTTCTCTCCTTCCCTTCTAACCTTCCTTCCTTCCTTCCACCTAATATTTATTTAGTGCCTACTATGTGCCAGGTGCTGTTCTAGACATTAGGATATAGCAGTGAATAAATTTGCTATCTCATGGAGTTACATTCTTATGAGTATAGGGAGAGACAGACCAAAAAAAAAAAAAAAAGAAAGAAAGAAAGGAAAAAAAGATGACATATGGGATGTCAGATGGTGATAAGTGCTCTGGAGAGAAATAAATCATGGGGTGTGGCACGGATAGAGATTATGGGTGGAGAGTCTGGCGATGTTTACACTTTAAATAAGTTGGCCAGAGAAAGCCTGATGGCATTTGAAAATGACCAGAAGGAGGTGAAAGAATGAGCAATGCAGATGTCTGGAGGAACAACTCTGTTTTGCGGTTTGATAACTTGC
The DNA here is from genome assembly GCF_048418805.1 of Vulpes vulpes. Taxonomy (NCBI): domain Eukaryota; kingdom Metazoa; phylum Chordata; class Mammalia; order Carnivora; family Canidae; genus Vulpes; species Vulpes vulpes. The sequence goes on from NC_132794.1 coordinate 93,264,321, forward strand.
TATCTGTCTATCCGTGCATCTGTTCATCACCCATTCGTATTTTCTTTGTACAAATACAGACTGAGGCTGAATGGATGCCCACCCAGCTGTTACCAGTGCGGGGTAGGCTGGGATGGAGTGGTGTGGGAGAATGGGATGCTTTTATTTTTACTCCATGCTAATTGGCACGGTTTTATTTGTTTTTAAAAATAAGCATGTAGTGTTTTTATATTTTAAGCTTTTAAAATTTATTGTGTTTTTAAAATTATTTATTTATTCATGAGAGACACAGAGACACAGGCAGAGGGTGAAGCAGGCTTCCCGGGGACGCGATCCTAGGACCCTGGGATCATGACCTGAGCCAAAGGCAGATGCTCAATCACTGAGCCACCCAGGCATCCCTAAAATTAAAAAAAAAAAAAAAAAAAAAAAGAATCTTTATGTTCCTGCCCTGTCCCAAAAGAGGGTGATCAACAGAGTCAACTCCCAGCTTTGTCAGGCTGTATTGAGGAATGAATGAGATTCTTGATATATAATGACCAGTGGTTGTGCCTGGTGCTTAATTTCCTTAAATTTTCCCATCAGTGCCCAGGACAGGGCTAGGTGTACAATAGTGCATAATGACAATGGGCAAAATTCAAATAAATGCTGAACTTACTACCCTTACTGGGAGCCCCTGGGAGTCAGCGCGAGGGCTCTAACTCTCATGCGTCTGGAGGCTGGGTAGGTCTGGTTCCCCTCCATAGAGGTCAGAGCATGAGCGTGATTTTGGATGCCCTGCCTTAGACATCATGCTGCATCATTTTGGTCACCATTTTATTTTTTATTTATTTTTAAGTAGACTCCATGCTTAGTGTGGGCGCTGTGTGGGGCTCAAAACTCATGACCCTGAGATCAAGATCTGAACTAAGATCAAGTGTCAGAAGCTTAACTGACTGAGCCACCCAGGTGTCCCTTTATCACCATTTTATTTTATTTTACTTTATCTTTTTTAAAATTTTATTTTATTTATTTATGATAGGCACACAGTGAGAGAGAGAGAGAGGCAGAGACATAGGCAGAGGGAGAAGCAGGCTCCATGCACCGGGAGCCTGACGTGGAATTCGATCCCGAGTCTCCAGGATCGCGCCCTGGGCCAAAGGCAGGCGCCAAACCGCTGCGCCACCCAGGGATCCGCCTTTATCACCATTTTAAATTCTACTACCACCCTGAGCAACGGATGCTTTAAAAACAGTTTATTGCTTAAATTATTGCGAGTAATACACCCTTTAACCAACATCTCTCCATTTCTTTCACCCCTCAGCCCCTGACAACTACCATTCTGCTCTCTGCTTTTATGAATTTGAGTTTTTTACATTTTATTTTACTTTTTAAAAGATTTTATTTTTTATTCATGAGAGACACAGAGAGAGGCAGAAATACAGGCAGAGGGAGAAGCAGGCTCCCCTGCGGGGAGCCCAATGCAGGACTCAATCCCAGGATCCTGGGATCACGACCTGCGCTGAAGGCAGACACTCACCCACTGCGCCACCAGGCCTGAGTTTTTTAGATTTTACATGTAAGTAAAATCATGCAGAACTTGCCTTTTTCTGTCTGGCTTATTTTACTTCACATAATGTCCTCTAGTTTTATCCTTGTCCCAAATGGCAGAATTTCCTTCCTTTTTAAGGCTGAATAGTATTTCATTTTGTATATATGCCACATTTTCTTTATCCATTCATCTGTAAATGGACACTCATGTTGTTTCTATATCTTGACTTTTATGAATAGTGCTACCACGAATATAGGAGTGCAAATATCTCTTCGATATAGTTGATTTTATTTTATTTTTTAAAAAAGATTTTATTTATTTATTCATGAGAGACACAGGGAGAGAGAGAGAGAGAGAGAGAGAGAGAGAGAGAGGCAGAGACACAGACAGAGGGAGAAGCAGGCTCCATGCAGGGAGCCTGACGCGGGACTCAATCCCAGGTCCAGGATCATGTCCTGGACTGAAGGCGTTGCTAAACTGCTGAGCCATCCAGGCTGCCCGATATAGTGATTTTATTTCCCTTGGATATATACTCAGAAGTGGGACTGCTGGATCTTGGTAGTTCTATTTTTAATTTTTTGTGGAAGCTCTGTATTTTTTAAAAAAAATAATGTACATTGTCTCCAGCATTGTTCAATGGTTCCTTTTTCCCATGTTCTTGCTGGCGGTTGTTATCTCTTGTCTTTTTGATAATAGCCATCTAACAGGTGTGAGGGGATATCTTGTTTTGGTTTTTATTTGCAGTTCCCTGATGATTAGTGATGTTGAATACCTCTTCATATTCCTGTTGGCCATTTGTATACCTTCTTTGGAAAAATGATGATTCAGGTTCTTTGCTCATTTTCTTAAATCAAGGTATTTGGGTTTTTTGTTTGTTTTGGCTATTGGGTTGAGTTTCTTTCTCTTTTTTTAAGATTTTATTTATTTATTCATGAGAGACACACACACACAGAGAGGCAGAGACAAAGACAGAGGGAGAAGCAGGCTCCCTGAGAGGAGCCTGATGTGGGGACTTGATCCCAGAACCCCAGGATCACGACCTCAGCCAAAGGCAGATAGATGCTCAACCACTGAGCCACCCAGGTGCCTGAGTTGTTTGAGTTTCTTATATATTTTAGATGTTAACCCCTTATCAGATATATGGTTTGCAAATATTTTCTCCCATTCTGTAGATTATCTCTTCACTCTGTTGATTACTTCCTTTGCTGGGCAGAAGATTTTTAGTTTGATGCAGTCCCACTAGTCTATTTTTGTTTTATTTGCCTGTGCTTTTGGAATCACAGCCAAAAAAATCATTGTCAAGACCAATGTCAAGCTTTTCCCTTATGTTTTCTCCCAGCACTTTTAGTTTCAGGTTTTACATTTAAGTCTTTAATCCATTTGAGTTGATTTTTGTGTCTGGTGTGATATAGCAATTCAACATCATAACTCTGCATGTAGACACCCAGTTTTCTCAGTACCTCTTACTGAAGAGGTTCTTCTTTCCCCATTGTGTGTTCTTGGCACCCTTGTCAAAGATCAGTTGATCATAAATGCTTGGATTTATTTGTGGGCTTAGTTTTTTATGCCAGTACCAGAGTATTTTGATTACTATAGCTTTATTATAATTTAAAATCAGGAAGTGTGATGCCTCCAGATTTGTTCTTCTTGCTCAAGATTGCTTTGGTTTTTCAGGGTCTTTTATGGCTCGATATGAATTTTAGGATTGTTTTTCTATTTCTGTGAAAAATAACATTGGAATTTTAATAGGAATTGCCTTGAATCTGTAGATTGCTTTGGGTAGTATGGACATTGAGATATTATTAATTCTTCCAATCCATGAACATGAGATCTCTTTCCATTTCCTTATTTATTTATAAAAAAGATTGTATTTATTTGAGAGAGAAAGAGAACGAGTGACGGGGAGGGGAAGAGAGAGAAAGAGAGAGGTGGAGGGGAAGAGAGAAAAGCAGACTCCCTACTGAGTAGGAAGCCTAATGTGGGCCTTGATCCCAGGACCTTGAGATCATGACCTGAGCTGAAGGCAGACACTTCACTGGCTGAGCCACCAAGGTGCCCCTATCTTTCCATTTATTTGTGTTTTCTTTAATTTCTTTCACCAATGTCTTATAGTTTTCAGTGTATTGACCTTTCACCTCCTTGGTTAAATTTATCCTGAAGTATTTTGTTCTTTTTGGTGCCACCCTAAGTGGAATTGTTTACTTAGTTTCTTTTTTGGATAGTATTTTGCACTTGTTTTTTCTGCATATAATTTGATAGCATTTTTTTGGGGGGGGGACCAGCTTTAGATATATCCTTTCAATGCATTCAACTTACTCTGTTTTTGTTTTGTTAACCATTTTTTAGATATACAGTTGTATACTGGCATTAAGTACCTTCACATTGTTTTGCAACCATCACCACTGTCTATCTCTAGAACTTTTTTCATTTTCCCAAACTGAAACTCTGTACCCATTAAACAATAACTGCTCATTCCCTCTGCCTCCAGCCCCTGGCAGCCACCATTCTATTTCCCATTTCTATGAATTTGACTACTCTAGGTACCTCATGTAAGTGGAATCATACAGTATTTGTTCTTTCATGACTGGCTTATTTCATTTAGCATAATGTCCTCAAGGTTTATTCATGTTGTAGTGTGAAACAGAATTTCCTTATTTAAGCCTGAGTAATCTTCCATTATGTGTGTATCTGTCTATATATCACATTTTGTCCATTCATCTGTCAGCGGACACTTAACATTGTCTCTATATTTTGGCTACTGTAAATAATGCATCTGTGAACATAGGTGCACAAGTATCTTGTTGGGAGACTTAGCTTTCACTTCTTTTGGGTGTGTACCCAGAAGTGGGATTGTTGAATCATATGGTAATTCTGTTCTTAACTTTTTGAGGAATTGATTCAACTTAGTTTTTTACCAAAAAACCTACAGTTTTATTTCCTTTTTTTTTTCAGTTTTATTTCCTTATCCTCTCCTCTCACACCCATATTTAATGGACTTTTAAAAAATGGCTTTATTTTGAAATATTATTGACATGCAATACATTGCACATATTTATAATGTATAATTTGATGTGTTTTGACAGACATGTATATCTGAGACCAACAGCACCATCCCATTAGTGAAAGGTTCCATCATCCTCAAAACTTCCCTTGTGCCTTTTGTAACCTGCTCTTACTCCTCCCTATCACCTTCCCATACTGAAGTAACCACTGATCTTCTCTCTGTCACTGTGGATTAATTGGCCTTTTAAAAGAGTTCTGTATAAAAGGAATCATACAGCATGCACACTCTTGTCTTCTGGCTTTTTCCACTCACTTATTTTGATATTTGTTCATATTTTGGTATGTTAACAACTCATTTAAAAAATTATTACTTAGCGGTTTTCCATGGTATGTATGTATCATTTGTTTATCTGTTCACCTGTGGATGGACATTTGGGTTGTTTTCAATTTTATGCTACTACAAATAAAGTTGCTAAGAACTTACTTTTACATAAAGTCAATGTATGGACATGCATTTCCTTTTCTTTTGGATAAATACCTAGGAATGGAATGGCTGAATCATATGGTGGGTGTGTGTTCAACATAAAAGAAACTGACAAACTTAAAAAAAAATCATTGTACCATTTATATTTTCACCAGCAAAGTATGAGAGTTCTAGTTTCTCTGCATTCTCACCACCACTTGGTATGGTCGGTCATTTTAATTTTGGCCATTCTAATAGATGTGTAGTGGTATCTCTCCAGGGCTTTAATTGGCATTTCCCTAAAGATGAATAATTTTGAAAACTTTTTTCATGTGTTTATTTGCCAGTCTGTAGATCCTCTTTGGTGAAGAGCCTGCTGAAACTTTTCCCCAATTTTATTGAAATATAATTGACACATAACATTGTATATGTTAAAGTGTACAATGTGTTGATTTGATACATTTATATATTGTAAAATGATTACCACCCTAGCATTAGTTATCACCGCCATCCCATCATATAATTATTATTTCTTTTTTTGTGGTTAGGACATTTAATATTTACTTTCTTAGTAATATTCAAGTATATAACACAGTATTATCAACTATAAGCATCATGCTGTACATTAGATCCCTAAACTTGTTAATCTTATAAATGGAAACTTGTATTTTTTGACCAATGTCTCCTCATTTCCTCACCCCTCCATCACCTGGTAATCACCACTCTACTCTCGGTTTCTTTGAGTTTGACTATTTTAGGTTCCACATATATGTAATATCATACAAATACTGCATTTTTTTCCTGTCCAATTTGTTTCATTTAGCATAATGCTCACAAGGTTCATCCAACTTTCCACAAAAAGCAAAGGTTTCTTCTTTCTCATTGGTCCATTATTTCTTATTGGATTGTGTTTTTTTCTTTCTTCTTATTTTTGAGTTTTGAGACTTCTTTATATAGTTTGGATTTGTCTATTAGGTATTTTGCAGTCATTTTGTCCCAGTCTTTGATTTGTCTTTTCATTCTCTTTAAAGAGACTTTTGATACTTTTAATGTAATATTTAAATATATTACATAGTTTCCTGGCATACTCAGCCTGTTATAAACAGGTTCAGGAGAATATATCTCTCATATGGAGCATAGAGTTCAGCTGGAGGGAGCAGAAGGGTATGTAGGGACACTAGGAAAGACCCACACCCATTTTATTTTATTTTATTTTATTTTTGAAGATTTTATTTATTTATTCATGAGAGACATAGAGAGAGAGAGAGAGAGAGAGAGAGAGAGAGGCAGAGACACAGGCAGAGAGAGAAGCAGGCTCCACGCAGGGAGCCCTATGTGGGACTCGATCCTGGAACCCCGGGATCACACCCTGAGCCGAAGACAGATGCTCAACCGCTGAGCCACCCAGGCGTCCCCCCACACCCATTTAAATGAGTCTTTGTGCTCTGGGCATTGCTCGTAATGTTATTCAGAGGGAATGGAGCTCATCATTATGGCTGAGGACCCTGTTTTTATTTGAGATGGTGATGTGTCCAATGAAAAGACTACATCTCCCAGCTTCCCATGCAGCATGGGGTTAGCCATGTGAATACATTCTGGCCAATGAATTTGAATTGTTGGGCTTTGACTAAGGTTCCTTTAAAGAGGGGCAGATAGCTGGTGTAGGTCCTTTGATTTTGGTTTTCCATACTCCTCCTGCTTCCTGCTTGGAATTTGGACAAGGTGGCTGGAACTTCAGCAGCTACTCTAGATCATGAAGCAAACTTAAAGTGTCGTGTGCAGTAGTGAGGTAGAAAGCTAAGAGAGGTTTAGATCCCTCATGGCTACAGAATTGATATACTAGCCTTGGACTATGTACTTACAGACTTCTTCTATGTGAGAGAAAACACCTTTGGTGTTTAAAAATCCATGTTATTTCTGGTTTTTGTGACTAGCAACCAAATGCAATTTCTAAAGGAATTTGGTTATTATGGCAGTGAGTCAAGGAGAAATCAGTTCTTCTGCACATATATTTATGTCATTGAAATCACACTGTTAGAATATTTTTTATTCCTGCCTTTTCTACTTTTCATACTTACCTTTATCAGTACTGCTGTTTCCTCCATCATTATAACCATCTTCACCTCTGTCACCCTCCTCTTCATATTGTTGTGTGAATAATAATAATTTTCATTATTGTAACAGTCTTTGAGAGGATTCACTTCTTGTTGATGGTGGGTTGTTTGTATGTGAAATGTATTTCTCTTGGTAAATATTTCATGGAGGGGTAAAGGAAGGGGGAAGCTTTGATATTGAGGAGCATCTGTGGAAATGGGTGGAGTTAGGATTCAGATGTAGGGCAGCTTCAGTGTTCATTGGTCATGGGCCATACCAACCATTTCTGCCCTGCAGATAGACAGTATTGTCCCCCACGTTGAAACTCTCCAGGAATGTAAGTGAAACAATAGGGATGAATTTCAGTCTTCTGCCAGGATTGGCCTGTGGGGCAGGTCAAAGTTAGTGGTGCCTGTAAAGAAAGGCTGGGGAAATTAAACTTGATGGTGTAAGAAATAAGAAACAAGTGAAGGTTCTTGAGTAGGGAAGTAGCATGATTTGTATGGGAAGGGGTATGAATGGGGTGGAGGGTGGAGGGGTCTCAAAGTTGGGAGGCTTTCATGGTGGGGTCCAGGCATGAAGTGGTAAAGATCAAGTGTTAAGCAGATCATGTATTAAACAGTTAAGCAGAGACCAGGAGTGGATTAAACATTCAAAACTTATTTTAAAAATTATCAGAGGAAAATACCTGTGTGAAGAGAAATAGAGAAGAAGTAGGGAGAGTCTGGGTGAGTCATCAGACCTCAATCCAAGTGTGACACTCAGTGAAGCATAGGGGTAAGGAAGAAAGTTTGATGGAAGTATTTTAGACTGCAGTCAGTCCTAAGGAAAGTTCTTCAAGACCCTTGTGGAGTCCTCAAGCCCAAGCCACAATCACTGGTCAGCGGAGTGACATATCTCCCAGGAATGAGCCTGCCTTAATATCCCTACTCCACTCAGTCATTAGCTGGGAACAGTTGGGGGGAAGCCTGGCCATGGAGCAAGGACTGGGATGGATTTCAGAGTTCCAGAGCTGAGTTCCTCAGTCAGCTGTCTTCCTGTGGTGGGAGATCTAAGAGGGGATGACAGGGGTGAGGGATGAGGAAGGTGCTGTGTCTTGGGGCTGTCATTGCAAATAGCAATGCTGACCTGGACTGGCTTCAAAAATGAGGAGCCATACTATCTCAGATCACAGCAAGTCCAGCGGTGGGTGGATTTCAGGGTTGATGGTCAAGGATGTAGTCAAGGATGAGGTACTTGCCATCTCTGTGCTCTGCCATCCTTGGGTTGCCTTCCTTCTGGACTAACAGTGACATGACCACGGCAGTCCCAGGAATCACAACTAGACACAACAATATTTAGAGGAAGAAACGACCTCTCTCTTATGTTTCTTTGTGTGGAGCAAGGAAATCTTTCTCAGAGGGATTTGTCAGGTTTTCCACTAAGCTTCATTGGCCAAAAGTGGACCACATGGCGAAGGGAATGGAACCATTGTGATTGGTTAATTCCAGCAGATTGCAACCGTGGCTGTACATTAGAACCACCTAGGGAGCTTTTAGAAACACCCATGCCTGGACCTGTCTTCAGAACTTCTATATCAGTTGGCCTGGAGTGGGAACTGGGCATCTGATAACTTCCTTAGGTGATGCTAACATGCAGCCAGGATGGAGAACCACTGTCAATGGGAGTAGAATGGATGCTGGGGAAGCAACGACCATGTCCCTTACAGTCTCTTACTGCTTTTGTGTGTCTTGTGCAAGTCACAACCTCTTTGGGCCTTAGTTTCCTCATGTGTAAAATGGGTGCTGGCAGTGGCCCCCTCTCACCATTACTGGGGAGACTGAATGAGCTCATGGATGCTCGTAGACTTTGCAAACTGTAAGTCACTGACACCTGAAGAGTGGTTGCTCATCATCCTCCTTCAGTTTGGAGGGAAAATTTAGCTTCTGTGCTGCCAGGAGCAGGGTAGTGGTTTCTCCTAAGCACAGCTTCCTGCCATTAAAATAAAAAATGAAAGAGGAGGGAAAAAAGACAGACCAGGAAGCCAGAGGCAATTGCAGTGGGCTTTTTTCTTCTTGGAAGGCGTGGGTTTGAATGTGCTGCTATAAATGGTTCATGCAAACGAGTTGGAGGGGCCCGTCGGATCCTGAATCCAGGAGCAAGCAGCGAGCAGCGAGCAGCGGGGAGACAGCCAGGCCCATGGCTTCAAGCATCTCTTCCTGTAGCCCAGCAAGTGGGTGGCTGGGGGCTGGTGGATGCTCCCCTGCTGCCTCCAGGGAAGATGGTCAGATAAGGCTCTGGCTCCTTAGTGTTCCAGGACACACCTGGCTACTTGGCTTCTTGGCTGCTTCTGTCTGAGTGAGCCCTGCCTGGTGCCGCCCATAGTGCTGAGGGAGCATGGAGGGCCACCCATGGGGCTGTGAGGTCACGGTCCTGGCAGGCTCTTTCCCTCGGGCACCACTGTGTCCACAGGGGCCCTGGGACATCGTGGCTGGAACGGTGACCTCTCAGCTGCTGTCGGGAGCTTGGATAAGGGGGGGCACCAAGTAAAGACCACCCACCAGCAGCCCTGGTCTCTCTACCTCCCTCCTCCTCTTCCTCTCCTTCTTTTCTTTCTTCCTTCATAAAATATACTTTGAGTGCTACCCAGGGCCTGCCCTGTTAGGTGCTAGGGATCTGGAGCTAAAAAGTCTGTCCTAGGCTTTCTCCCAATCTGGGAGGGAGACCTTTCCACCACTGCAGGGCAGGGGCTACACAGAGCGCTGGACATGTCTTGGAGAAGGAAGGTCCCATCTGCCCTGGGGTGTTAGGATGATCTCAGGGGCAAGGGCCCTCCAAGCTGAGAGATGAAGGTGAGGTAGGAGTTTGAGTATCTAGTGTGGTGAGGGCCATTCCAGGGAGAGGAACAGTCTTCAGAAAGTCATGGACATGTGAGGTACAGCCATGTTCTAGTATATATGTGGTTCTTGTACATGGAGTGTAGGTGCTTGGTTAGGGGGTGCGGGGGATGTCATAGGAGGTGAGGCCAGACACGTGGGTACATGGGCTGGGGCCAGTTCACAGAGGACCTTGAATGTTCCCAAAGGAGGGTCAAGTTGATCTACTTTGGGCTCTCAGCTGGGCAGTGACCCAGCTGGATTAGTCAGGCAGAAAGGTCAGTCTGGCAGCCCTGAGGAAGGGCTATGTGAAGAATTGTCCAGATGAGGATGATGCTGGTGGCCTGAACTTTGGGAGGAGCCAGAGGATGGATTATAGAAGGACACAGTGCCTGCTCACTCAGATGGAGGAATCCAGGATGACACCAGACTTTTGGCCTGGCTAGTAGAAACCAGGCCACAGAACCTTGGGGATGTACCCATGTTGGGTGGGGTCAGGAAGAGGACTGAGAACCAGTGGCACCCAGCCGAGAGCATCCTGGCCCATCCTTGGCTCTCCACGGACCTTGGTAGCAAGTGGCAGAGAGGGAGGGGCTGCTGCACACAGCGTGGGAATTCCTAACTCTTTTCCCCCCAGTGATTCCCCTCCCATAGTTCTGATGCAGGGAAATCCTGGTTCAGAGCTAAAGATGCCTGTATCAGTGCCTCTGTTTTACAGATGTGAAAACTGTGGCCCAGAGAGGGGATTGACTTACCCAAGGTCACAGAACAAATCATGGTGGTGGCATCAGGACTAGTAAAAATAGACCCCCCACAAAGACTAATGTAGTCACCTCCCTTCTTTGGCCCTGAGAACAAAGAGCCCCCCTCTGGGCAAGAGCAGTGGGTTTGGCTAAGCTGGGTAGAAGGTGTGAGGGCCGGGCATTATTTTAGAGAAGGCAGGGTGCCAGTGGGGAGGGAGAGATCCCTGCTCCCATTTGCCTGGCGTTGAACCCAACACAGGAGCTGCATTTACCCACCTTCTGAAGCCCTTACCCCCGTGAGGAGGGAGGAACCTCTACAGGCATTAAAAGGGGCCACTCTCACTGGGTCTTCCCAAATCCGAGCAGGCCTCTGCAGATCTTCCCAAGCCTTGTGAAGTTTTACCACAGGCCACAGGATCTGCTTAGAACCTAGGAGCCTGACTCCCAGGGATGCTGGAGAGGGCACCCTGTGCATTGCTGGGGTCTCTGGTGGCCTGCCTGACCCTGGGCTCCAGCAGCTGGAGGGAGGGAGGGATGGAAAGAGGGAAGGAGGGAAGAAGTCACCCTGAAGCAGGGCAGCATTTTGAGGGAGGAGCCTGAGATTCTTTACTAGAGAAAGAGGAAAGGAAGATGGGAGCAAATGGTGGTTGATGGTTGTGCAAATTGGGAGATGGGGCAGCTGCAGGGAGGAGAGTGGGGTTTCTGTCATTGCCTTCACTTCATGGTCATTTCTGCCCTTGTTGGACTATTCTTTAGGCAGGACTACAGTCCCCACAGCTGCCTTTGGTCTAGCAACCCCTGAGCTCTGGCTCCAGAGGGAAGGGCTGCCAGATTGAGCCAGCCACATGCTCATGGTCCGCAGACCTTTAGGGACTCAGAGCCCCTGTCTGGGGAGCTTCTTGATGATCTGACGAGAGGCTATCTGGGGCTGGGATCAGGGACTCACTCTGGGCCGAGGGCTGCAGGTGCAGCGGCAAGGAATCAAATTCCTTCATAGGCTCCGTGGGCTTGAAAGCCACCAGCCTCTCTGCGAGGCCCTGAATAGACTTCAGCACTCACAGGTTCCTCTGTGCCTGGGGGTGTTGCCCTCCACCTTGCAGCTAGCGTGGCCAGTGTCTGCCCAGTTTTATAGGAGGAACAGGTGCTGGGACCCCTGCTAAAGCAGTTAAGGTTCTTTAGGGGAGCCAGGTTGGAGATCACAGTGGACAGTCTCCCCCCAGCTAGGCCTGAGGGGATGAAGGAGCTCTGAGGGGCAGAGGCCCCTGGGCAGCTGGAAAAGTACTTCTGGTAAAGGTCTCTCTCTTGGGCTGGGATTCTGAGACCTTGGGCCTCACCTGCCCTCAGACAGCCCCTGGGACTCAGCTCATTCTCTCTGCTCTGCTGAATGGCTTCCTAGAGACCAGCCTCACCCCTGCACCCTGATCTGGCCTGGGCCCTTCGTGGTCACCAGACCGGTCCTCCCTGAGGCTGTACCCATTAGTGTTTGCTTGGCGGATATCCACTGGCCACCCTTGAGGGAGGTGCACCATGCGTGCCTACAAGTGCAGGCCAGCTGACCTGAGGGCAAGTGCCCCCTCTACCATTTCCCACCCTGTGGCCCAGTTTCTCCTCTGTAGGGTGCGTGCTCCTCTGCCTCCCACGCTGTTCTGAGTATAGTACGTGTGTGAACTCACTGCCCCCCACCCTGAGCCCTGTGACGAAGGCACTAGTATCAGCAACCCCATTTTCAGAAGAGGAAATAAAGACCTAGTAGGTGTTAGAACCAGGATTTGAACCTTGGCAGAATGACTCCAGAGCCTGCTCTTAACCATGGCTTAGTGTGAAGCCACCTAGTGTAGACACATACTCTTCAGTGGTGGCAGTGAGTCACGTTCAGCATGGTCGGATCATTGGGATCTGACTGCCGGTGGCCATGGTGGGAGTGCCCTAGTCCGAGGGCCTGGCCCCTGGAGGTCCTGCACCAGCATACTCTCCTACTTCTAGTCCCCAGTGTGTGAACCTGTCGGCGTGGGTGGTCTCAGCAGTGGGTGGTGGGCAGGAGGTAGGGGGCAGGGGGCAGGGCCAGGGCACAGAAGTAGGGGTGGGGACTAAGCCAGCTGGTCCTGGGCTCTGCTATTCCTTAGTAAGCTGGACCTGGGAGGGGCAGGAAGCAGAGGAGAGCCTGAGAACAGGCTCCTTAGAGGCAGGAGGGTGGGCTGCAGGAGGCCCGGGGGCCCTCCCAGACTGGGGGTGGCTTCAGTGGTTGGGGGCTAGGTTCCAGAAGGGGTGGGCACCATGGGTTCTGGCTGAGTCATGGGGTCTAAAGGGATACGTGTGTGTGTGGGGGGGGTTGGGGGAGGGTGGTCTCTGCCTGCAGAGGAAGGATTTAACCTCCTGCTATCAGCTGCCAGCTTTTCTCATAATCCGGACAGGCCCGGCAGGATCAGGCGGGTGTGTGTACGCGTCTCCAGTGGATGAAGCTCATGTCTTGCCCCAGCACATGTGTCCTGTCTCCCACGTCACCTTGGGTCTCATCTCTGTCTCACCTCCCCCATAAATGTCCTCTGCACTTGCTCTGCACTTCCTCACCCTCCTCAGCGAGGTGATAATTGAGGGAGCACCTTACGAATTCAGGCCCTGGCAATTTATCACTTGCAATCACTGGGACAAGGACTGGCTTCAAGTTTAAAATTCATTCTACCCCTGAGCGAAAACAGAGCACTAACTAAGGGACGATGTTGAATCTGCTTACTTAGAAGAACCTACGGTACTCAGCACTCTGAGATGGCATTTTCATTTCAGGCCTGCGCGCAGTCAGGCATTTTAAGCACTGGTGACGGTGCCAGGTGCCAGGGTGCTAGGGTGCCAGTGAGCAGCGCTGAGGAAGTGGTGCTAACATGATGGTGAAGGTGGTCCTATCTATTAAGGCAGGCCTCCCTTTCTTTTCCTTGGTGCGACATTTATGCTTCACGCTGTACTTGTATCCTGCCTCCGACATCTCTCCCGTCTGAGGCTAGGCAGCAACCTTAGCCCCTCTGTGTACCACCTGAAATCCTGAGCTCTCTGGATCTCTGAACAACACATCGACAGCAGTAGTTGCTTATTGAGCCAAGCTCGGGGCCTCGAAGAAGCTCGGTAGCTTGCCCAGTCATGTGGTGGCAGAGCTTGCCTGTCTCAGCTCCTGAGAGCGGCACAAGGGTGGGCTGGGCCCATCCATCCATCCACCCTCCCTGGCCGGTGACATAAATCTTATCATAGGCAAATGTTTGCTTCCTAGTGGGGGCTCTATGGGCGTGGGCTCTGTCTGGCACACTCTGTCCTGGGGTTTGAAACCTGGTTTCTTCCTTGTTCTGCCCTTTCTGCCTGGCATGGATGGTGACCCCTCCGTCTGGTCCAGGCTGTCCAGGCTGGCCCTGGGAGGCAGGTGTAGGTGTGTTTCTGTCTTGGAGGGTCTGAGAAAGGGCTGCTTGGCGCTGGGCCCAGGGTCTGGGAGGGGCGGCCAACTCCAGGCTGTTTTCTCAGATTCTCTTTCAGTTTCCGCCCCCGCCTCTGCACCTGTTGTGTTCCCATCATACTGGGCGGCTGGCAGCTGTCACTGCTGGGGCACCTGTCCCAGCCCCAGAGGACGTCCTATGGACTCCCTGGCTCTGGTTTCTCTGCAGCACATGGCTTATGCTCTTGTTGTTCCTGTGTGTTTTTATCCTCATCTCCACGCACATCGCTCTCTCTTGTACTCTCATCCTGATTCTGGGCATAGGAGGAAGCTTTAGGGTGGGGCTCGCTGCTCCCCATTCTCCAGTGCCAGGCCAAGGCTAATAGGGTAGGGAGGATGGTCCTGGTAGGTTGGACTTAAGCCTCAAATGCCAGGTGACTCATCAGCTCAATCAAATTATCTCCTGTTCTTGACGAAAAAGATGCTATAGCAACCAGGGACTGCCTCCCAGCTCCTCCCCAGCAGGGCTGCTTCCCCTTCCTGACCTCTGCATCTATGACTGCCCTCTGCCACCACCTCATAAGGAGAACTTACCCCTCCTCCTTGTCCAGTCTTATCTTCCAAGCCTTTGGATTCCCTGACCCCGTAAGTCATGTTAAGTAACAGAAGAAATTAAAGCTGAGTTGAAGTCCTCGTTATTCTCTACCCACTATGTGACCATTGGAAAATCTACAGCTTACTAGGTGTCATTTGCTACACTTGTGCAATGGGCACATTACTGGTTGGCCTTCCTGAAGGCTGGACCCAGAGCTTTCTTGAGTCTCCTTTCCTTCAGAGATCTTAATGTGATGGTTTCTATTGTCTGGTGAACTTGTTCCATGTTTTGTTCTGCATTTGCTAGGTCTGCACTAGATTAAATTCTGAGAGGACAGGTTCAGCTAGGAAAGTGGGTGCTAGGCCTTGAGGGACATGAGGTGGACGAGGAAGGACGAGGAAGGACATGAGGTGGACGAGGAAGGACGAGGAAGGACATGAGGTGGACGAGGAAGGACGAGGTGAGAGGTGAGCAGGGGAGCCCACCATGGAGACCAAGATGGTGCCCAAGAGGGAAGAGAAGCAGGCAGAAAGGAATCAGAGGACAGGGAGACGGCAGGGAGAGGAGGGTCGTGGGAGCTGAGTGGGTTCAGAGAGCCAAGGGGGTGGAGGCTCCCTAGCCAGAGAGCAGATGCAACAGGGGGCTAGCCAGAAAGGGAGGGGGCTCTTTCTGACCCTGCCACACCAAATCGCTCCCCGAGGGTACATTCAGCCCTCCCTTCTGCCGTGGGCTCCAAGGCTTGCAGCCCCCATGCAGATCATGGACAGGTCTACTTTCTGCGAGATTTCTAGGATGGTACCTGGCACACAGTAGGTGTTCAACAAATGGTAGCATTTATAGCCTCTGCTGTAGATTTGCCTCTACCTTCCTCATTCCCGTTCCCATCCTTTTCATCTCTTCATGTTCCGTTTCACATCCTTTCTGGCCAGAGAACAGAACACTGAAATAATTCAGTCAGAGCCAAAGGAACTCCATTCCTTGATCCCAGCATGGCTTCTGCTTGGCTTCTGAAGGGAGCCAGTTGGGTCTTGCTCACCAGTGGGTCTATGGTGGGTACTCTGGGAATGCTTGAAGAGTGGCTGAATGCTGTAGGTCAGTGGTTCTTTCACCCATTTAGAAATAGAATTTTTCGGTCAAATGAAATTTTATATGATGCCTCCATTAATGAAACAGAAGGATACAGTGCTGGCTGCTGCTTCATCTGTGGAGGCCTGGACACCACTCTTGGGTGGCAGTAGGGGGACCCTCAGACCCAGGATGCTGGCACTTTCTATTTAAATTAGGCAAGTGGATTGTAGGAAACAGGACCCAGGTGTGCCGAGAAATCCCTTCAGACAGTGGTGCTATGAAGGCCTGGGGCAGGGGGCACCCAAGCACCTCCCAGACCACTGGGGGTGGCCACCGCCCACCGGCAGGACTCCTGCTTTGCTGAGCTTTCATTCTGTCCCCATGCCTGCTTGTTACTGACCCCCAGTCCTGCTTCTGGAAAATGACACGAATTCAGTTCTACCTGCGAGATCTTCCCTGAGCACTTGCTCTGTGCAAGCACCGTGCTAGGCCCTAGGGAAGTGAGGGCAAGTCAGGTCCAGTCTCGACCATGCTCACGCTGCTGCTTTGTTCCCTGGCACCTTTCCTTCTTCCAGCATCCAGCATACCAGATGACAGAATGACCTTTTAGGAATGCAGGTCTGGTCTTGTTGCCCCTTTGCCGAACCCTCTCAGAGGTTCCCGACTGCTCTCAGAAGAAAGGCCAGATTCTTCACCCTGCTCGTCAGGGCCTTTCTGGGGTGTCCTTTGACTACCTTGGCTTTGCCACTGGAAAATTTCCTCTGGCTTCTACTGCTGTCCCTGCTCCAGGTGCACTGACCCTGCTGCTTGAGTGTGTGGGGCTTCTTCTGGCCACTGGTCCTTTGTATATGTTGTATTCATTCCCTGGATCTTTCTCTCTTCAAAGCTACCTCTATGGCACATGGACACACCTACTTATCCTTCACCTTTCCTTTTCAAGAAAGCCTGCCCTGAGCCCCCCTAAGGACCATGCTCCTTTCTTTCAGCACACTTTTCTAGTATTGTGATTATATGTTCCTTAGTGAGATTACTTGATAAATAGGTTTCCCTCTGGACTGTAAGTTCTTGAAAGCCAGGACCTGTCTATTGTTGATCACCCTTGCATCTCCAACTTAGTTTCTGACATAGTAGGTGCTCATAAATGTTAGTCAGGTTGGATTTTTGAGATACACCCAGGGCAGGCAGACAAGGCTACAGCTAGGCATGGCCATCTCTGGGAAGGCAGAGGAAGATGAGGGGTTGGGAGAGGCACGGCTTGGGCTCAGAGGAAAGACAAGCCCCAGGAAGGGGGACTCACCCTCCACCCAGGGTCTCAAGGAGGCTTCCCTGAAGAGGTTCCCAGTGCTCAGGGAGTGGGAAGACTCGGGGGTTAGTGGGGAAGGGCCCAGGCAGGTGGATTTTAGAAGGCAGGCAGGATGAGGGGGGTTGATTCTCCTGCTGCAAGAACAGCCTCCAGATCAGCCTCTTTTTGCTTTGGTTTTCTCATCTGTAAAATGGGCATAAATATGCACCTTATCCTTTAGGGTTGTCATGAGGATTGTTAAGTTAATGTGTGTAACATGCTTAGAGCTGCCTGGCACACAATCAGCCTTGCGTTTGCTATTATGATGATTATTTATCCCACAAAAGGAGTTTGGGTTATTTCCCCTCTGTTAGACTCTGACTTAGCTTCCTCCCTAGAGGAACTGCGTGTGTGTGCCATGGAGCGTGTGGGCACGTGCACATGGGGCCATGCATAGCCATGAGCAAGATGTGCTGTAGAAAGAGACAGCCTAGGGGATCCCTGGGTGGCTCAGCGGTTTAGTGCCTGCCTTTGGCCCAGGGTGTGATCCTGGAGTCCCAGGATGGAGTCCCGCGTCGGGCTCCCGGCATGGAGCCTGCTTCTCCCTCCTCCTGTGTCTCTGCCTCTCTCTCTCTCTCTCTCTCTCTCTCTTTCTCTATGTCTGTCATAAATAAATAAATAAATCTTAAAAAAAAAAAAGAAAGAAAGAGACAGCCTAGTGTGGATTGGGTGTCACCACTTATTCCATGGAGAAGACTCAGGCATGTCTCTGGTCCAGGAGGAGGATTAGCCTGCTGGGTTTGTGGACACTTTCACCCAGGGCCTGCCTTGCCTGCTGGCTGATGACCCCAGGCCAGGCCTGAGTGCCCCACCCCCAGACCTACTCAGGGCAGGCAACAGCAAGGTGTTGGGGTGAAGGCTCAGAGCCCAGCACAGCCCTTCATAGCGCCCAGGCCTCTGAGTCTCATGTGATTCAGGGCAGTCCCTGCCTTTCTCGTGGCGCTTTCCCCAGCCCCTCCGCCCACTGGCCTTCCCTCCCCACCCAGATCTTTCCCTAGAAACGCAGATCTCTGACCCTGAGGAGAGCCTGCACAGGGTGATGACCCGTGAGATTATCTCACAGACCCAGAGTAGAGTCCTGGCTTGCCTCTGACCTGGTGAATCACCTCAGGCAATTTCCTTAGTCTTTCAGAGCCTCAACTTACTTTTCTATAAAACAGACCTAACATTAGCCTCTGCCACCTGGAATACAGATGAGAGAACGCACGCGGTGCCAGACACACTGGGAGTGCTCGCTGCTCAGCGACACTCTTCTGGTGATACCTGGGGCTCCCAGCAGTGGCTGCCTGGGGCTCGAGGGACCTGCCTTCCCCTCGCCCTCTGCCCTCTCTATCTGCACCTTTTCTGCTCCCCTGAGTGTGGGGCGCCAGGTTTTGCGCTCAAGATTTCTCTAGAGCCTGGGCCGTAAGGGTGTGAGTGTGTTGAGTATGTACATTGCGAGGTGCGTGGGTATCGGTGTGAGTGTGTGCTGGGCAGCAGGTGGCTACGTGCACATAATGGTGAAAGCTTATAAGAGCCTGCATTGTGCACGTACATGTGACTCGGTGCAAACAGGCGGTGAGGTCATACTGGTGTGCGCTTTTATGTGTTATGATGAAAGGGGCCGAGTGGTGGGGGTAAAAGATCGGATCCCTGGTTTGCTTCCCAGCCCTGCCTCTTTCTAGGTTGGCGACTTCTCCTTTTCTCATCTGTAAGGAGAGAACAATGTACTTATTGATAACAATAATACTGACCTCTTCATTCAGCCAGTGAGGACTGAAGGAGTTAACACTCCGGAAGCATTTGCAGTAGAGCCTGGAGGAACAGAGAAGCCATGTTAGCCGTTTGCTATTAAGCTCCACTGGTCAGAGTGTAAGCCTCTTGAGGATCGGACAGTGTGTGTTTTGCTCACCATGGTGTCCCCATTGTCTTGGTCTGATGTGGCATGGAGTAGGTGCCTAATGGCTTGTGGATGGCTGTAAGCCTGGACGAATGGTGAGGTGGCGTGCGCGCGTGGTGTGTGATGGGGAATGAGCATACGTGTGCATGTGCATGTGTGTGAGTGTGTGAGTGTGTGTGTGTGTGTGTGTGTGTGTGTGAGTGCGCGCGTCTGCTCTGCTGGGGCATCTCCAGTGCTTTCTGGAGCTCGGCTATTTCAGGAAGCCTCCAGTCTCCTCCTCCTTATGTAAATAAACATGACAGATCCCATTGCCTGTACCAGTGCGGGGAGGTGGGGGAGGCTCTGGGAGTGGGTGGGAGCCGGAGGCGGCGAGCGGGGCCAGAGGGGTGTGCTTGCGTGTGCGCGAGTGCGCGTGTGTGCGCGTGTGTGTGCGCGTGTGTGTGGCGGGCCTCGCGGGTGGGCAGCCGTGTGTGCGGGAGGGAGTTCGTGGGGACGCGGGAGGGGCGGGCTCAGCCCTGCCATGCCGGCTGCCGGCCGCGGGGGAGGAGGAGGGGCCGGGGGAGGGGAGCTGGCGGCTAGGGTGGCTCGGTGACGAGGCCAGCCGGCCAAACGAAGGTGGCCGTGCTGCCCGCTGCCCGCGATGGGGGGACAGATCACCCGGAGCACCCTCCACGGTAAGGCCCCAGCTGATGCCAGGCGGTCTGCCCGGTCCCAGCCTGGGGACCACCTGGGGAGGCTGGGGCCCCGGGGGCATGATCATCCCCTGCCTCTTTACTCCTTGGTGGGCCCTGGGGCCATGGGAGGGGGTGCCTTTGGGTGGTTGGCCCTGGGGTGGAGGAAAGCAAGGGAACCTGGGGAAAGCAGGAAGAGGTGGGCTTTCCCTGGTAGCCGGCAGAGGTCAGGCAGCTAAGTCTCCCCACAAAGTCTCGTTGTCCTCTTACCTTCCCCGGGTGCTGACCAGCCCCCAGCATGGGATGTGAGGTCCCGGGCGTCCGTATCCCCCTCTCCTAGAACTGAGGTAAACCTTAGTTAGACAGCTGGGGGGACCTGTTTGTCAGTCCCGGGATGCAGGCCATGGAGGTGAGCCCCGTGTTTCGTGATGGAGGTGTGGAGAGATGTGTGGGTGCATGCGGGTGTGTGTGCCTGTGTTCACAGGGGTGCATTAGAGGTGTCTGTGGGTGTGTACCTGTGTCTGCTTGTGCCTCAACCTACAGATGTGCAAGTGACAGCCCCCCACATAGCCTGACTTCAGTTCTCAAAACGTGGGCTCTGTTGGGGAGGCTGGTGAACTTTTGACCCCTGGTGTTTATGTCCACGGCCAGACAGACTGACAGGCAGGCAGGTGAAGGGGTGGAAGGGAGGAGCACGAATTGGCTCCCTTCACGCAAGCAGAGCTTCTGCTTGCCCGGGCTCCTGTCCCCTGGATCTGCCTGGCTCAGGCGCTGTGGTCTTGGGAGTAACATGGCCGATGTGGCACGAGACCCAGAAGGGAAAGACTTCCCAGGGACTTGTTTTGTCATCACTGGGTCCAGGGAGCTGGGGCTTCTGTACAAAACTGGCTGGTGCCAGAGCAGTGTGGGCTGACCTTGGGCAGTCCCTGTCCCCTGCTCCCCTCCTCAGACAGGGCATGAGGAGATGGGGCAGCCTCCATCTGCCTAGTCCAGTGGGCACTAAGGAACCTCGCCCAGGAAGGAGGGAGGGTGGTGGCTGGCGCGATCGGGAAGCTGTGGCTGGGACTGGTGACCAGGTGGCTTGTCCCTTCCAGGCTCTGGACTTTGAGAGAGTAATTTCTAATTAAAAAAGAAAAAGGCAGGAAAGGAGACATGGGAAAAGCAAATCATTGGCTTTCCTAAAAGGAAATAAATTTTGTCCTGGGCCTGGAGGGCTAAGTGACAGATGGAAGGTCCTGGAAGACATATAATCCGGTGCCGGCCAGTGGCCTGGGCCTTGGCCCGAGACTCGGACTAGGCTGACCTGGGCCCGACCCTTTGTGTCTGTGGGGCGGGGGCTCCTCTCAGGGCTCATTGGCCCCAGCAGGGCCTGTTGGCAGAAGGTCTGGAGCAGACTGGCATTTTCCGCTGGGATCAGACTTGGGTAAGCTTGTGGCCTGGGAAGGACAGAGAGGCCCTCAGAGCAGGCCCGGGATGCAGCACGTTATCCTCCAGCTGCCCTGGAGCACCGGCTTCAGAGGGGAGTGAGGACCCCGAGATCACCCAAGACAGCACATGGGCTGCAAGGGCTCATGCTCGGGAGTCCACAGACACGTGGTATAGTGAGGGCAAGTGTCTCCCTGAGCCTTGATTTTCTCATCTGATAATGGGGCTGGTAGTAGTGCCTTCCTCCTAGGATTATTGTGAGGATTACTTGGGAGGATGTGACTAAGGACTGAACATGGGAGAACCACAAGGGCTTGGAAAAAAACATTTTGAGGCCAGGGTCATATTCCTTCCCTTTCTCCCTGGGACAGGAGGATACTTGAGGTGTGCCGAGAGCTCTAGGAGCTGGCATCCAGACTGGGAGGACATTGGCCAGTGCTAATCAAATGCCTCGTCTGCTTTTTGACCTCCTTCCCTCCCCTGCCCTAGCTGGGACTACCCTCCTTGGGCTGGGCCTCCCACCAAGCTGGCCCTGACCCCTGCCTCAACTTACCATCAGCATGAGTGGGGGAGGGGAAATGGGGATGTGGCTTGTGGAGAGGATGTCCTTGCCTGTGTCACATAGTCCCTCAGCTGGAATCTCCGTGTGCATGTCCCCACATGTCCTGCCCGCATCCACGGCTGCTTATGCCCACACCCGTGCACTGGCTGCCTCAGTACCTCAGTTTTACCTTTTTCCAGTGGGTGTTTTGGGGGAACTGGGAGATGCAAGGGTATGGTTCCTTCCTAGGGCACCCTCAGCCCACTGCCCAACCCCCTAAGAATAGTCACATAGTTCTTGATTGTATTATTACTGTAGGCCTTGGGATTTGAGTTTAGTGCAAACTGAAGGTTTTGGATTGCTGGGTGACAGACTGACCCCAGACTGCATGGGGGTTGTTTCTAGCAGTGTGTTTGTGGACATGTTTTGGCTGTGTTTCTGGTGTCTGCAGTGTATCTGCATTTGGGCCTGTGCATGTACCACGTGATGTGTACCTATCTGTCTCTGTCTGATATTTAAGGGATTTTGTGTTGTGCCTGTGTTTCCATGTGTGAGCAGCCACATTTGTGTTACTCTGTGCGTGGGACTTGTCCTTGTTACTCTGTAGATAGATGTCAGTGTTTCTGCATGAGGTGTGTGTGTGTGTGTGTGTGTGTGTGTGTGTTAGGGCAGGTGGTGAGGAGTCAGGCTCCTCTGGGACCAGCTTGGCAGGAGACCCATGGGAGAAATTAATTCCCATTTGGAAAATGGTTTCGGCAGTTACATGCTTGATGTCTTTCATCGGGCAGATATCCAGAGCTGCTCCCAGTCTTGAGGGCAGGATCGGGGGGTGTAGAGCGCAGAAGGAGGCAGCAGCCATACTGAGAGGCCTCCTGTCCCCTCCTTTTTCTTTACCTTCCTCCTTTACCTCTACGTGCTTCCCTGCTGGCAAGGGAAGGCCCAGTGCTGAGGGGTTGATGTGCAGTTGACCTGCATATATTCACCCCGATGTGTCACCCTTCAGCTTGGTCTCTGGACCCACAAACCCTGATGCAATGGCCCAGAAGGGGAAATGGTTGGCTGAGGTCATGGTGCTGGTGGCTCAGGTGGGAAGTCAGGCCTCACCCCTTGGAAATCATTTGGGCAGGTTCATGCACACGTGCAGCTGGCTCCCCACTTCTCCTCCTCAGGTTTCTTAATTCTTCAACAGGTGTCAGGGGAAAGGGCATCCCATGGCCTTATGAGACCTGGGATTAGCTCGGAGGGGGCTGCCTGGGTCCTGGCAGCAGCTCTGGAGGCTTAGGCCAAGGTGAGCTTACAGGTGCGATGGCTTAGCTTCATCCGTCTTATTCTCTTAACCCAGCTCTGTGCCTGGCACCCAGCAGGCACCCGGCGGATCCTTGATGGTTGGAGTAAAAGGGAAGAGTAAAGGGTACAGGCCCTGGGTGCCCAGACCGTGTGGCAATTAGATCTGCAGGTGGACCCAGGGGACAAGTGTGATGGAGCTGTCAGGGGTGGCTTTGGAGGCTGTGAGACTCGAGCTGGGTAGTGAAGCCAGGCAAGGCTAGAGAGGAAGGGGACAGTGGGGCAGGCATTTCTGATGAGAGTTTGGTAGGGACAGGTGACTTGGGGACCCTACTCTTCTGCCATCTTTCTGATGAGAGTTTGAATCCTGATCCCCTGGCTGTGTGACTTTGGGTCAGTTCCTTCATCTGAGTCTGAGTCTCAATGTCCTCTTCTGTACGTTGGGGATGGTAAGGTTTACTCTGAAGGATGGTAGAAAGGGTTAAGTAAATTCATAGGTGTTAAGTATAGTTGTGCATAGTAAGCACCCTGTAAATGGATGTGCTTCTATGAAGGCTTCCATGGAGGCTCTTCCAGACCTCCGTATGTTCATGAGTATGTGCACACACACATGCATGTGGCTGCCTCTAGGGACCAAGAGTATCTCTGCCTCTTCCAGCTAGGACAGAATGTTCCTAGATGCTGTGTCCACCATCAGGCGCACCCACTGGTTGTGTGTGTGCACATATGTACCCATGCATGCATGTGGATCTGTGTAAGGGAAGCTAAGGGTGTTGGTCTGTGTGGTAAATGGATTTATGTGACTGAGCCATGCTCCCCACTACCTTCTGCCCTGCAATCTCTCAGACCTGGCCTGGGGGTTTTGGGGAGGTGCTGGGAAGAGAGGGTCCCAGAGCTTAACCCAGAATAGTTATCATCTGGAATCCCTTTCTGGAATCTTGGGGAAGCATAGGGGAGGGGGAAGAGGAAGGCTAGTCCCCTCCCAGCAGTGAAGATATGGGGAGGCACAGCTGTATGCACATCTGGTTTTTGAAAATGTCAGATATTAGGATGTCACAGAGTGAGTGAGAGCCTGAGGCTCAGTGTGGAGATTAACTTGGCGATGAAGGTGCCAATTCTTGCCCATTCTCCACCATCCTCTTTCACCCAGCTTGTCATCATGGATTTCCTCAGTCTTCCAGGGAGCAGCAGAGCCTGCTGAATGCATAGCCATGGCTCTAGGGGAGATGATAGGCCTAATGTGGCCCCTAATCCTGAATCACAAAGTTGTATATACATGGGGGCTACAGAGGTCATGGAGAAACCAACTAGCATGGACTGGAGGATTCATGGAGTGGAGAGGGGACCTAGCATGCTGGCCAGCTAGGTGGAGTTCACTGAGGGTGGCTGTAAAGTTAGTTACCTGAATTTGGAACCCAGGTCTGCCACTCACCAGCTGTGTGACCTTGGGAAAGTTTTTATTACCTCTCGGAGCCTCTGTTTCTTTATCTATAAAGTGAGACTGATCTTGTATTGTTGCAAAGCACATCTGTTGTACAGCAAATAACTCCCAAAGTTAATGGTTTAAAACAACAAACATTTAATTATCTCAGTTTCTTTGGGTCAGGAATCTTGACGCAGTTTAGCTAGGTACCTCCAGCTGAATGTCTCTTGGGAGGTTTCAGTCAAGTTGTTGGCTGGGGCTGTGGTCTCATCTGAAGGCTTGTCTGGAGGGGGATCCATATCCAAGCTTACTCACGTGGTTATTGGCAGTCCTTGTTCCCTTGCCACACAGGCCTCTGCACAGGGTTACCTCACAACATGGTAGCTGTCTTCCCCCAGAGGCCAAAACCCAAAAGGGGCAAGAGAAAGTAACCAAGATGGAGGCTGAAGGCTTTTTTATAACCAGTCTTGGGGATGACATCCTATTAATTCCAATCCCATTACATCCCAATACTCAGCTGTATTCCATTCATTAGAAGCTAGCTGCTAGGTCTACTCCACATGCACAAGGGGCAAGGATTGCAAAAGGGGAAGACTTCCAGGAGGTAGAAGTGGGGATCACTGGGGCCATTTTGGAGGCTGCTTCCTTCAGACACCTAGATTGCAGGGACTGGGAGGGTGAGGTGAGGGGTGAGCTTGTATGTGAAGGGCATTTGCTGCAGTATTTGATACCAAAGAAAGAATCAACTCTCATGACCTTCATTTTTCTCCTTTTTCCATCGGGCAAATGAGGAGCTGTTGCAGGTTCTTGCTTAGGCATGTGATGTGGGTGGGATCTTGGTGCTAGGCAGTAAAGGAAGCTGTCCTTTTAGTCTGCTCCTTTCTCTGATTTCTCCACAGGACACCAGGAAGGGCAAGGCACAGAGTGGGTACTCCCTGGACACTTGCCAATTGGTCAGTGGCTTGAAGAATCAAACAGTGGCAGTTGGTTCAACAACTCATATGGAGTACCTGCTCTGTGCTCTGAGCTAGGCACTAGGGAAGGAGCAGTAAAGAAGATAAGAGTTTCTGCCCCCAGGGAGCTCAGGGTCCATCAGGGAGACAGACACAAATAACCCTGCGGCCTTTCCTCTCCAAAACACTGCTCCACAGAGCACAGAAAATGATCAGAGTGACTTTCTTCTCAAGCATTCTGGGCGTGGAAAAGACAGATCAGTGCACTGTGTACAGGGGGCAGCTCAGGGCATTTTCTTTTTTCTTTTTCTTTTTTTTTTTTTTAGCTTAGGGCATTTTCACTGTTCTTCCATTCTGTGGAGGAAGCAGACCTGAGAGCAGCTGCTTGGGTGCCAGCTGCTCTGTTAGGGGTGTGTGGGTGGAGTCCCTGAGTGTCCATAGCAGGGCCCTGAACCTGGCCTGGGCCAGAGACACTGCTGGGAGAAGGTGGGCTTTAAAATCAAGGTCTGAAGGATGAGTGAGAGAAAGACAGGTACATAGGTGAGAAGCACAGAGAGGTTCCCAGCAGGGAACCTGCTGGACCGAGCTTAGCAAGAGGCATCGGAGGGAGGTGGGCCCCTTGAAGGACCCCAAGGAAGTTCACATCTGTTCCATTGTCCTATCATCTCTCTCACTCCGGCCCTCTTCCCACCTGCTTTCCCACCCTTCAGACTGGCTCCCCAGTCTTTATCCCTGAGAGACAATGTTCAGTGCATGCGTACAAGTTGGTCTAAATCAGGACTACCCTGGCAATCCAGGATTAGGGTGTTTGGGATAAGATAAAAGTGGAGTGTCTGGCCTCCCACTGGGCTGAAAAGAGCTGGTCATTTCCTACAGTGGTGTTTATTGCTCTTATGAGAAAAAATAAGACCTTATATTTGGATCAGGTGTTCAAGTTTGCAAAATTCTTTCACATCTATTAACTCACTGGAGTACATAGAGTGGTGGGCAGGGCAGCTATGATGACCCTGTGTTTTGTAGAGAAAGAAATCAAAGTCCAGAGTGGTGAAGTGACTTGGCCAAAGTCACACAGCAAGTCTGTGCCATGGCCAGGGTTTGAACCCAGGGCCTCCTGACTCCAGGGCTCATGCCATTTGCCCACCCTCCCTGGCCCCCATTGTCCAGAAAGTGAGACGGGCCTCCTCCATAGGAGATGCAGGCAGCCATGCCAGCACTGGTGTTCAGGGCCACAGATTCAGAACAAGGCAGCCCTGAACACGGTGAAATTTGGTGTTGAGAGATGCTTGGGATTTGGAGAGGTGGAGGGTGGGGCAGGGAAAGAAGATATGTGGCTGAGAAGGGGAAATAGCTTGAGCAGAGGTGTGGAGATACGAGAACACAGATTGATGTCAGTAGCAATCATGATTATTACTGTTATATAATAAGTATTAATAAGTTAATCATTAATATAATTAATTGCTGTCATATGTAATACTTAAAATAACTATCATTATTATAGCAACCACTTACTGGGTTAGTTTTACATATATCATCTCATTTAACCCTGACAAGAATCCCATGAAGAAGGTCTGCCATGACCCCCATTTTACAGGTTAGAAGAGCGAGGCTCCAGAGGACTCACAGTTGGTGATAGAGCCCCTGGGTTTGGAGGCAGCAGGCCTGGGTTCAGATTGGGGCTCTTTACTCTGGCTGGGTGGCTTCACTTCTGAGGACCTGTGTCATAGCAGCACTGGGGGCAGAATAAAGACACTGCCGGTTAAGTCACATAGAGTTTGGTCACTGTCACTAATACTGCTCTCTTCTCGTCTCTCCTTGGCAGCTCAGCTCAGCCCAGCCTGGGCATCTGGGACTCTGCCAAGATGGTTCTGGGGCAGAGCTTAGCCGGGGCAGTGGGGAGGTCACTCTAGAGGCTGCACTGTGTCCCGGCATCTCCCCCTGGGACCCGACCAAGAGACAGGAATGTGGTCCAGAGCTAGCTGAGGGTCACCTGGAGGGCTGGCCAGGCTTGTGTCTGGCACCTCATAAATGCCCAGGAGGAATGGGCTCTGTGGGGGAATTTCCATTGTGTCAGCAGCAGCCTCGCCTGAGGGTGGGGGGAATGCCCCCACTGTGGCTCCTGAGAAGCTTGTAAACCTGTCACTAAAGGGGGCCTCCCTGAGAGCTCTGCTGGGAGCTAGATGATGAGACTGGGGCTTCACCCAGGACCACTGGGTGCTGGGTGAGTAGTATTCCAGCATCTTGAGGCCCTTCACTGTGACTGCTCCCCAAGCTGGGACCAACCAGAGCCTCCTTCATGCAGCCTGTCGTCATGTACTTGTGGGGGAAAATGGGCTCTAGTATTAGATGCTGAGTAGGGTAAAGGACCCCTCCAAGCAGCATTGGAAGATCAGGGTTCAAGTCCCAGCTCTGCCACTTAATTGCTGTGTGAGCTCAAGCAAGTTGGCTAACCAGTTTGAATCATAACTCATCTATAGAATGGAGACCTTAGGGGTCATAGTGTCTGTTGAAGTGCAGGGAGGGAGCCTTTTGGGATGGTGTAGGGAAGAAGCCTTTTCCCCAGCTGCCCCTCTGGCCCTTGAAATCAGAGCTGTGCTCAGGTTAATTCTCATTCTGCATTCTCTTCTTCCTCCCCCCAGGCCATAATGCCAGGTGAGGTGGAGGATGGAGATGGTGGGCAAGGACAGCAGAGGTGGGGAGGTGGCAAACACACTGGTGAGGACCACCATGTTGGATTCCTCCGAGGGCACCATTTCTCTCTTATAGTCTGTGTGAATGGCACCCCCTGGAGGCACGCAGGGAAGGCTTTTGTGGCTGTAAGTGATGGCCCTGGCCCTTGTTCAAAGAGAAGTGATGAGGCTGAGAGCAGGGAGGATGGGAGTGACAGAGCCCAGGGATGTTTATTTCTGAGGTGGGATTGGCCGGTTGGGTGTGGGGTGCTCAAAGACTCCACTGGGGCCTGTGAACCCTGGGGTGCTGTTGGGCCAGGGTCAGGAGTTCAGCTGGGGCCTGCCAAGTGGACCATGGTCACTTAGAGATATCCAGCAGGCCAGAGAAGGTTCTCACATCATCTCTACAGAGGTGGCTCGGTGGGCATTGATTACTCAGAGCTGATGGCAGACAGAAGGCCCAAGGATGGCCCAGGGACAGCCTTGGGAACCACACTGTGGGCAGGAGGAGTCAGGCATGGGATTTTGTAGGTCCAGGAGTCAGTGAAGGGGCATTGTAGCTGCCAAAATGCTCCCCTCAGTGAGGGGACCCACTTCAGAGGTGTGAGGCTAAGAGAGGCAGGCCCAACCAGACTTTGGGGTCTCCTGTTAAATGGTCCACTTCCTAGGCACTGCCTGCTGTGCGTTGATGAGGGCTGTGGTGGTCAAAGATTCCAGCCTCCCTTTCTTCCTTCTCAATGGAGACCTATTTTGTTAGTTGTTGTTGTGCTTTTGAGGTACTATTTGTAGACAATGAAACTTATCCTTTTTAAGTGTATAGTTTGGGGAGTTTTGACAAATGTGTAGGCTTGTGTGAGCACTGCCACAGTTAAGATATAGAACATTTCCATCACCCTAAAAACTGCCTTTGTGTCGTGTCTTCCTCTTCCCCAAACTCCAGTACCCACAGATCTTTCAAGCTCTATCATTTTGCCTGTTCCAGAATGTCCTACAAATGGAATCAGAGCGTAGGTAGCCTTTGAGGCTGGCTTCTTTCACTCAGTGTGGTTTTGAGGTTCCTCCTGGTTATGTGATAGTGCATTCATTGTCATCATGGAGTGAGATTCATTGTGTGCACACACTACCTTTTACATCCAGCCATGAATGAAGGCAATGTAGGAAACATGGTTTGTGTTTCTGTGTTTTGGTGGCATACGCATGTGTGTTATGAAAGCAGCGTGGTAGAATGCCGGGTATTGCCTAGTGTACTACTTGAAATGGTTTTGCATGGTCCACAGGTGAGCTTTTCTTCCCAAATTTTACCAGTTGCAAGTATATTTTAATGTGCATTTAAAACAGTGTATCCAGCACACCAAACCTATGCCTTCTTGGCTATTAATGCCTTATGGTCTTAATGATACTGGCCTTGCCGCTGGACCACCTGCGTTTGACTGCTAGAACCTCTCTGTGCCAGCCATGAGACCTTGGACAAGTCACTCAATCTCTCTGAGGCTCAGATTCTTCATCTTTAATATGGGTTCGTGATGTCCCTCCCTACCTATTGAAGTTTGCTGTGAGCATGAAACCGGTTAGTGTACTGAACTCCCTGTTCAGAGCCTGGCATGCAGCAGCATATGATGAATGGCTGCCATTATGATCAGATGTGGATGGCCCATGTGTGCTGGGCATGTGTCTAACGTGAGCTGTTGCATATATCCCAGGGGACATGAATATGTATGTGAGCGCAGTACGTGTGAAATGCATGATTCCCAGCCCAAGGGATATGGGGAAGGGATAAGTCTCTGTCCTGTAGGGCCTGGGGCCTGGATCACCTTCTTGTGCTCATGGTGGTAGGTGTGTGCTCATGAATGTGCCTTTTGGAGGCCACATGTCTGGGTATACATTGTGTCCCCAGGATCCAGGGTTTCCCTAACCTTCCTTCTCCACCTCTTTTGCTGTCAGCCAGGGTGACTGGGCATGTGCTACCCTTGCCCAACCAAAACCCTGTCCATAGAAAGGAGGGCCCAGGGGAATGATCCTCCCAAGGCCTGGGTCTCTGGCCTTGGGGTGTCTCCATTATATTTGCTCAGAGCTGGTGTTTTCTGGGTCTTTATGCAAGACCCTAGGACCACCAGGATGGGTGGGATGGAGAGGAAGCATTTTAAGAAGCTGTGGTCTTTGCATTTGGGTCATGGATTCCAAGTGGAGGCTGGGGGATAGTCCCACGAGAGAGGCTGTAATCCGCTGCTGGGCTCAGCAGGTTTAAAAAACTGCTTTATTGGGGTCTATTGACATACCCTCAACCACATATGTTTAGAGTGCACAACTGGATGAGTTTTTACATATGTATACACCCATGAAGTCATCACCACATCCAGATGGTGAACATATCCATCATCCCAAACATTACCTTGTGCCCCTCAGCTATCCTCCCCCTCCCCCGCCATCCCCAGGTGACCTCCGGTCTACTTGTTATCACTAGTCCTTAGTGTGCATTTCCTGATTTGGGACAGGGTGTAGGCAGTGGGAGCCTGGGTAGTAGGTGAAAGGAACAGAGGCCCTGCAGTTACTCCAGGGATTGTGTTTGCTTATTTTTTAAAAACTGGCTTATTTTACTCAGTGTGATTATTTTGAAATTCATCCATGCCACCACTCATATCAGGGGTTCATTGCTTGTTTAGTGATGAGTACTATTCCATCATATAGCCCTACCACAGTCTCTAATCCATTTACCCAGCAGCTAGTCAAGCTGTACCTGAGGCTGGTCTGATCCCATAGGACACCTCTCCCAGGCACGGTGCCTGTAGGTTAGCTGTGGCCACACTTTGTGCGTCACCTCACACATCCCATTCCCTCAAATGACCTCCCTTCTGTGCACAATCCAGGGACCACTCAGCCTCTTCCAACTGGGTCTCTCCTGAGCAATTCCAGCCTTCATTTCCTGGTGGCTTGAAAGGCCTTCAATCCTCTTCTGTGATTCCAGTCTTTTCTCCTTAGTGAGAGCCAGTGGAGCTCCTCCTTGTTCCAACCCCACATCCCACACGCAGGATGTCCAGCTGGCGTTGGACCGTGACACTGGCATCTGGGGGGCCCTTTGGGAAGAAGGAAGCAAAGATGCAAAGTGATGCAAAACAATGCAAACATGGCCTGGACCAAAGTCTGGGTCTTCCTAGCTCATGACATTCCTCTCTCATCACCCTTCCCTTCCCATCATCCTCTCCTCCCTGGAATACTCTCCTCCTCTTTAGGGAGTGGAAGACCTCTGACAGATCTGATGCGGACTGAGCATTCTGCGTTATTAAATCACTACCTTGGAGGAACCAAACTTTGAAGCATCCCAGAAGGCCTCTGTCTTGGTCTATGATTTTCTCCTTCCCCAATGCCGTCTTCCCCATCCTCCACGTCTCTCTTTCCTCAAGTTGATAACGTGGGCAGGGGCTGCCTTTCCTGGTGGACAGGACACAGATCTTGGGGAAGAAATGAACATCTCCCCTTCCTTGTCCCCAACGTATCAGTGCTACTGAAACATGTCTTAGAGCTCCAGTCACCCCTTGTGGTTGAGGAGGGAAGTGACTTCCCTAAGGTCACACAGCCAGTTAGTGACAGACGCAAGCCACCTGACACCTCATCCATGTTCTTTCCTCCCTCTGCCCTGTCTCATGGACACCAACCTCACGTGCTTGTAACATGCCTTCCCCTGGCCGTGCCCTGTCCTGTATTCTATCCCATTCTGGGGTATGTAGAGCTGTCTGCAGAAGAAAGCAGTGTGCTTCCCTGGATAGCGGTTCTTTTTTTTTTTTTTTTTAAGATTTTATTTATTTATTCATGAAAGACACACAGAGAGAGAGAGAGAGAGAAAGAGAGAGAGAGGCAGAGACACAGGCAGAGGGAGAAGCAGGCTCCATGCTGGGAGCCTGATGTGGGACTCGATCTCGAGACTTTAGGATCATGCCCTGAGCCAAAGGCAGGCACTAAACCACTGAGCCACCCAGGGATCCCCTGAATAGAGGTTCTTGATGCAGATCCGAGTTCCTCTAGGGAGCTTGGGTGCAGAGGCCCACCTGTGTGCAAGAATATGTTGTGGGCATGGGTGGCATAAAGCAGGAAGGTGGCCTGGGGTGGCAGCGGTGGCCCGGAAGGAGGGAAGTGATGGGCACGGTCCTGGGGCTGCTGCTGCAGAGGCTGCCTCCCCCGCCCCCTGGTCTCCAAAGGCAAGCTCCAAGGTCACATGTTCACTGCAGCTCAGCCTTGTCAGCCCAGCTGCTATGCTCCCTCTTCCTTCTCCCCTCCTCCAGGAGGTCTTCCTGAGAAGTGACCTGCCCCTCTGTCCTCTTGGCACTAATCACTGTCTGTCATTTTTATTGTGATTCCTGTGTATGTCCCATTTCCTTTCCTGGACTTGTGTCTTCTTGAGAAAGGATCCACGTATGTTTCATGCCAGTACGTCCACTGCCTAAGACAAGGCTTGGTATTCAGTAGATACATAATGAATATTTGCTGACTAAAATAAACGATGGTGGTAATGAGTGGCAGGGCATGGTGGTGCGTGTTGGTAGTAAATGCTGATTTATCACCAAGGTGGGCAGTGGAAGGTCGATGGTGGGAAGTACTTGTCAGTAGCAGTAGCTAGTCGGTGGTGGTGGGAGGTGATGGGTACAGGGCCAGGGCCAATGGTGACGGGTGATACATAGTGGTAGATGGTAAAGTGGGGAATAGCGATTGACGGTGGTAGCAGGAGGGTGGTGGCAAAAGGTGCCAGTGAGGGGGTGAGTTGCAATGGTGGCGGACATCCTGGGGCAGTGGGCAGCTTCCACTGTGCCCAGCCCTCTGCCGCGCCAGGGGTTTCTCCCACACTCTCGACATTGCGGCTTGTTCCTTTGCAGACTCCATCGGGGGCCCCTTCCCTGTCACCTCTCACCGATGCCACCACAAGCAGAAGCACTGCCCTCCGGTGCTGCCTGGCGGGGGGCTCCCAGCCACGCCACTGCTCTTCCACCCGCACACCAAGGGCTCCCAGATCCTCATGGACCTCAGCCACAAGGCCGTCAAGAGGCAGGCCAGCTTCTGCAACGCCATCACCTTCAGTAACCGCCCGGTCCTCATCTACGAGCAAGTCAGGCTGAAGGTGGGGCCTCCCTCCTGGCTCTCCTCCGTCCCATCCCGCTCAGCGCGGCCTTCCCTTAGGGCCGGCCGCACCTGCCCTTCTCTCGCCAGCATCCCTCCTCGTGCTCTTCCCCCTTCCTGCTCCTGCCTCAGCCTTCCGTGTGTGACAGAGAAGGGACGGGGGAGGTTGTGGCCACAGGGGCCGCAGGCTGTCCCCGGACAGTGGGCAGGCTCGGGGGAGGCCCGCTGGGAGTCCCCGGGGAGCGCGCTGGGAGGCGCCGGGCAGGGGTGCCGGGCAGGGGTGCCGGGCAGGGGTGCCGGGCAGGGGTGCCGTCTGAGGCCATCTTCTTCACCCAGATCACCAAGAAGCAGTGCTGCTGGAGTGGGGCGCTGCGCCTGGGCTTCACGAGCAAGGACCCGTCCCGCATCCACCCTGACTCGCTGCCCAAGTACGCCTGCCCCGACCTGGTGTCGCAGAGCGGCTTCTGGGCCAAGGCGCTGCCCGAGGAGTTTGCCAACGAGGGCAACATCATCGCTTTCTGGGTGGACAAGAAGGGCCGCGTGTTCTATCGCATCAACGACTCGGCGGCCATGCTGTTCTTCAACGGCGTCCGCACGGCCGACCCGCTCTGGGCCCTGGTGGACGTCTACGGCCTCACGCGGGGCGTCCAGCTGCTCGGTGAGTGCCCGCTCCCTGCGCCTGCGAGCTGGGGTCTGCTGCGGCATGGGGACCCCTCCCCCAGGGCCCAGTGGGCACGGGGACAGCGCAGGGCACCTTCGTGCGCCCCGTGGAGCGCACCCATCCTTCAGGCCCGCAGCTGGGCCGGGGGGGCGCCTGGGGGGTGTTTCTGCCTTTGAGGTTGTGCCTTTGAGCAGTGCACGGGCATCTTCATCAACAGCAGCTGCAAAGACCCCCCAGCTCCAGGAAGTAATGAATATTAATCATCGGAATCATAGCTTGGTGAGCACTTCCCACGGGCCAGGCACTTTATTATTGCTGTTCTCCCAGCAACCAGTCTCTTAGTGGGCCCTGTGGAGGCCAGATGTCAAGCTCAAGGAGGTTAAGTCATTGGCCCCAGGAGGTGCAGCAGGTGAGTGGGGGAGCCAGCATGCAGTCCCAGGTGAGCCCCTGGCCCCTGGGCTCTGCAGCCTCCCTGGGAGGCCCAACCCCAACCCTAGCACCCCACAGTGCTTCCTGTAGGGGTGTAGGTGAAAGGGGTGAGGGGGTGCAGCAGAAGTCACTAGGGTGGCTAAGACTTTTCTGGCTGCTCCTGGTGCCCAGTGTGAGGGGGGCAGCTTCAGAGGAGTGAGAGGCAAGGAGGCAGCCTAGGGTGGTAATGGGCCGGGCTTCCTGACACACTTGGACCCTAAAGGGCCAGGGCTGGAAGGGGCCTCGGAGAGTCTTAG
The DNA here is from genome assembly GCF_048418805.1 of Vulpes vulpes. Taxonomy (NCBI): domain Eukaryota; kingdom Metazoa; phylum Chordata; class Mammalia; order Carnivora; family Canidae; genus Vulpes; species Vulpes vulpes. Next base: position 93,298,737 of record NC_132794.1, read on the forward strand.
GCTACCTAGAGTCACAAACTGAGTTGGTGGCTGGGTTGGAACTAGAATCCAGGTCATGTGACTCCCAGTTCAGGATCACTTTCACCTTGCTCACTTGTGCACGTGCTGACAAGTGTGCATGCATGCACATACGTGAGCTCTGGGTACAAATCAGCTCACCGGCAAAGTGGCTGTGTCTCTAGGCAGAGCCTGCATAAGCCTCAGCTTTCCCATCTTTGAAATGGGTTGGGGGTAACAGGAAGGGAAATTAAAGAGGCTGTAAGTAAGGTGTCCAGCACAGCCAATGCTCAGCCAATGCTTGCTCTTTCCATCTCCCATACCTGGCCCCCATCTCCCTGCAGAGAAAAATGCCATGGAGGCAACTGAAAAACTTTTTTTTCTTTCTTTCTTTCCTTTCTGGATTGAGCCAAGAAACAGTGAAGCTCTTTTCAAAACACCTTTATTTGAGTAAAAAAGACAGGGAAAGCAAAAACAAATGAGTAATTGTCAGAAGCCTTTCTGTTGAGTTCCAAACATCAGGAGGCTATCTGTATTAATTAATAGTTTGGGAACTTTCTGTTTTTCGACTCAATAAAAGTGTTGCTACATTTACATGGACAAGTTAAGAGCCTGAGACCAGGCTCTCCCAAGTCAGTAGGTGAAGAAGGAAGCCCAGGCTGCCTGAGAAGAATCTGCCTTCCTTTCACCTGGTGAAATGGGGGCTTCTCCAGGGCCTCTTACTTGCTAGAGGCAGAAAGGGCAGTGCTTCTGCCCTGGGCCACAGAGTCAGACCCAGCCAGCTGGGATCCTGGCCTTACCCTGTACTAGCTGTGGGACCTTGGTTTCCTTAACTGTAAAATAGAAGTAGGTGATAATAATAACTGTGCTCAGGGTTCTTTTGAAGGCTTAGGGAGCTGAGTGACATGAAGCAGTTTACACATAGTAGGTATTCAGTGATCATCAGTCTTCCCCACCCACCCAAGGTTCAAGTGAACACTTCCTGGCTGCTCTGAATGTCCACAGGGCCTCATACTTTGAGACACTAGAATTCCAAAGCCTGTTTGTGCTCCAGCCTGGGCACTTCTGTCTTAGCTTCAGTCTTCTCATCTGTAAGGAGGTTGTGAATGCTGTGACTTAGCTCAGGACTGGGCCATGTGGCGAAAGACAGAAGTATCTCAGCTCTTAAAACGACTTCTAGTCTTGTTGGGAGGAGGGTAAAGGAAGTAGGGGCAGCATTCTTGCTTTCCCCTTTCCTAGCAAAGAGTGTCTATTCCTAAAGATCAAAAATCCCACTCCGGCATTAAGGCCCAGCTCAAAAGCCACCTCCTCCCTGAAGCCTTTAGAAGCTGAGTTCTCTTCTCTGTTTCTTGTGTCCCCCACCACATGGTGCCTATACATCTCTCGCACTGAGGCATTGCCTGAGCTTTGGCCCATCCATAGGTCCTGCACAAGATGGGGAGGGCTTTGAGGGTAAATCCATGTCTGACCCCACTGGCTTTCTCTCCAGAGTGGAACCCTGTGTCTGGTGTGTGGAGGACACAGGATTATTTAGGGGGTCGGTAGGGGAGAGGAGTGGGAAGAGCGGGTAACTTGTTAGATAAAGGAAGGTGGTGGGAAGTGAGGTAGGCCCACCCTCGCGCACAGACAGCCCAGCCTCACTGGGAAGCGAGGGAGACAAGCAGGCGCTCCAGACACAATCAGGGCATAACCCAAGGGAAGACAGTACATTGTTTAGTGCTGTGGTCATAGGATCCTTTCCATCTGCTGAGATGGTCTCCCTCCAGCTATCTCATTTAACCTCAGCAGCTGGCCCTGCACAGAGTGTTTTTCATCCCCATTCGTCAGGGAGAAAATTGAGACCCACGGAAGGCTTGACTTGCCCATGTGGGGACGTGCAGGGCTGGGATTTGAATTGGGTGTTCTGATGCCAAAAGCAGTACCTTCCCCAGTAAACTTCTAGCAGGTTTAGGTATGGAGGGAGACAGTAAGTCAGAGGAGGCCAAGGTCAGTGAGGGAGGATGGAGTCCAGGAAGGGTTCCTGGAGAAGAGGGCTTAGGCTGGACCTACAAGTTCCAGAAGGGTCTGGGGAGGGGGTGAGGAAGGGTCATGCCAGGTGAGGTGGGGCTTCCAAACCACAAGGGCCTAGGAAGTGGCCTGGAGAGTGATCTGAAGGGCCCCACCCTGGGGCAAAGCCCAGGTGGCCTCACTGGGCCTGGCCCTGTTACCCCTCTTGGACTATAAATGGGTTTTTCAGTTGCATCTGGATTTCCCAGCAGCCTCCTCTCTGTACCTCATGTAAGGTCCAGGCAGATTCTTGTCCGAGTTGTAAATCACCATAATCCCTGGGCCTTTTCAAAGACTGATGATGGCCCCTGAATTCAGTTAGCAGATTAACATATCTCTTTGTTTTGTTCTTCCTAAATTGATTTCTCTTTTTGTGTAACACAAAAGAGATCCATCCAAGATATCATCCTGAGCACTGCTCTATACCCTCATTCGGTGGTCTCCCCTCTGGGATCCACCTGCTGCCCTGTATGGTCCCAGGGTCAGTCTCCTTCACTGTCCTCTGCCTACCCCACATCCCTCACCCCGCCGCCCGTGGCTGGATCCCTCCAGTGCCTCTGGCTTTCCTGCTCTCCCTCCTCAGCCATCTTTGAGTTTCCCCTTCCCCTGAGAAGTCTCTCCCTGCCTTGGCAGCTCTGAGGATGGGCTTGTCTTTCCTGAGGTGACTGCCTCCCAAACTGGTGTCTCATCTTGAGTGACTTCCTGCTGGGCATGCCCCCTCCTTTCCTGCCTGTCTCTGGGACCTGTGGCCAAAACCTTCCAAACCCTACCTGGCCTATATCTGCTCCTCGGATCAGAGATATCCAGGGGTACTTGGCGCCTGGCAGATACACAAGTCAGGCCATGGACCAATTGGCTGTCTCTCCTGACAGAGTGCAGGGGGCTTCCCCTGAGTGACAGCCCCAGGCGGGTGCTCCATCCCAGCCCCCACTGCCCTGACATAACCTGGGCCCATGCCACCGTGAACCCTGCAGGTCAGCTTCATGCCTTCAAGGCTCCCCAATATACTGGAGTGCAGGAGATCACCACTTGCCTCGGGGTGCCCTGGCCCAAGCCCGGGCTGGTATTTCCAAGAATAACAGCTTCCTACAAGGAAGAAGGATTTGCCAGCAACCAAATAAACACAAGTTTTATGGGGTGATTAATACTTGGAGAGATAAGCTCGTATCCCAGTTTTTCAAGGTCTCCCTGCTCCTCTCAGAAATGTTGGCTTGGGAAGAGCAGCTGTGGGTCCTGGCAGAAAGCTGGAGCCAAGACTTCACTTACAGGGTGCTCTGATAGCTCCGTGTGCCCACCACAGCCTGGGTCCTATGCAGGGTGTGTGTGTGTGGGGGGGGGGGGCGGGGGGAGTGGACAACACAAGAATTGAAAACCCAGCCCCTTCTCCTTGAAGGCTGTTTACTTTGGGGGACACACCATATAACTGCTCAGAGGTGACCTAAACCCAATTCGGCAATGAAATGTGGCTGACGCATAAAACCGTGTGTTGGGGGTGGTACAGTTGGGGAGAATTCCAGGACTTCCCGTAGGAGATGAGTTTCGAGTCAGGAACCAGACAAGGTAAAAATGAATGGACTGGTTGGGGAGGAACAATTTAGGCCAGATGGGAGGGTTCTGCATAGACACAGGGGTGGGAAATTCGCAGTTAGGGAGCAGAACCTTCAGGGTGGGGACCGCAGTGAAGAGGTAGTAGGTGAATTCAGGAGAAGAGTGCACAGGTAGGGGCACAGTGTGTGCCTCCCAGTGGGGAGAGAGCCACAAAAGCAGAAAGTTTCTGGCAGCTTTTGTGCTGTCAGGTCTTTCAAAAGGAGAAAATGGGGCCCAGAGAGGGAAGAAGGGCCTTGCCCAAATTCTCCCAGCTAGTCAGAGGCCAGGCTGGGCCTGGAATTCCTATCGCCCAGGCTGATCTGGGCATCAGGTCAGCATGAGAAAACATCACCACATCAAAATGGTAGTTGCTGAGCTAAAAAAGGCACTAGGGGGCCACTGAGGGTGGGCTCCCGAGGCCTCATGGTGTTCGGCTTCATCCCAACCTAGGCACGGGTTTCCAAGTCCTGGTAAGAGACCTGCTTGCTGAAGAGAGAGTTGTACAGAGACTCTCAGGGGAGGGTAGCTTTCGGAGGGGCAGGCTGCTGCTGCTTCTGGGCTGGTCTCTGGGCTGGTGACCGGGCCAGCCTGGCTTCCCTGCATGGAGAAGGTCCTGGGTTAGGTCTCCTGTTCAGGATGTGCCTTGGCTTGGCGGCACAGAGTATGAACCATGTTGGCCAGCAGAGGACCACGCTGCCATCTGGGGCTTCCGCTTCGCAGGCTAAACCAATATTTACCTTTGGCTGTGGCTGCCAGGGGCTGAGAGGCAAATATTAGTTTAAGGAGGCTGAGCAAAGCGCTGGGGATGGAGGAGAGAGCTGAGGATGCTGATGGCCATTTCTTCCTTTCTGATAGTTTTCGTTTCTTCTTGACTGAGACAAAATTTTGTTGTTCCTCCTGCCTCAGAGACTCTTCTGGCACTTCTTTCTGCTCACCCCAAATTCTGCTAATCATTGTTGGGGCTTAGCACCAAGACCTCCCCTCCACCAGAGAGCCTTCCTTGACCTCCCGTGTTCCTGTGACCCTCCTCCTCCTGACCACCTGAGGCAGTAATTCTGCATCATGTATTGTCCTGCTCTTTAGGAAGACAGCATAAATCCTTAAAAATATTATAAGGAAAGTTGTTATTGCACCCATTTTGCAG